>NC_140932.1:159848246-160260746 GCF_014529385.1 Adiantum capillus-veneris
TATCTATCCTTAGTAGAGTATGCCTACAACTCCTCTACTCACATGAGTATTGGGATGCCACCTTTTTATGCTCTCTACGATCAAGAGTGCTTATCACCTTTGAACTTTACAAAGCCTACTATAAGGGTATCAAAACAAATGTTCATCACCTTTGAACTTCACAAAACATGTTCTAAGGATAGAAGCAATAAAATAAATGTTAAATGAGATGGAGACTCAAAATAAAGTTATTCAGAGAGATATTCAAGTAGCTCAAGATTGTCAAAATAATTATGCAGACTTTAAAATATTAGATATGATTTTCAAGGAGGACAACCAAGTTTTCTTGAGAGTAAATACCAAGGAAAGTAATCTATCATTGGGGAAGTACAAGAAGCTCAATTGTTACTATTGTGGACCTCACAAAATCATCAAGGTCATAAGTGATCAAGCTTACAAATTGAAGCTTCCACCTCACAAAATCATCAAGGTAGTGATCATGCCTACAAACTGAAGCTTCCACCTCATCTCAAAGTTCATGATGTAATTCATGTTAGCCTGCAAAAAATTAACTCAGATCACATCCTCAATGATGAGCAAATCATATTACCTACTCAAGATGCACTTCGGCTTCAATTGGATTCTATCTTGAAACTCGAGACAAGTGCAGAAATAGATCTATTCAACAATACCTTGTTTCATAGAGGGACTACCCGGTTAAAGATGCTACTTGATAGGGAGAAACACTCCTCAAGGACTATCACAGGCTACTGCTTAGATAAGGACATTTCAATTTCTAAATTGGGGAGATTGCAAGGTACCCACTTTCTTTTCCACTAAAGTTAGTAGACTTTTATTATGAATCTATATTGGGTAAAGTATGATATTATAAGAATCTAAAGTTTGGCATTACTTCACAGAAAAAATTCCACTATAAAATCTAAAAAATCTAGACCCTTGAAACCTAGTTTGAATCTTTAAGGGAGCTTTGACTTTTTCATGTATTTTGGAAAGTGAAAGGGCTGAAAAATATGAAATCCTATGGGCTAGAATGGATAATAAATCACATAAGTTACACATGGAGTCACATGGGGGGCAATGTGACTCTCGGGTGAAGCATGGAAGCTATTGCAATTCAAGCTAGGGACTTGCTTTTGCATTAGAGGGGAAGCTTCTAGCAGGCTGTTTACTTGGCAAAAGTTATAAATAAGCCTTAAGCTCTCATTTATTTACAATTGTGTTAAGAACACTCTATTGCACTTGAAACATATACTTCTCCCAAGAGAAGGACATCCACAAACCACTTAAATATCAATAACTCATGGATTAATGAGGTAAATTAAGTATTATTATGCTATATTTTCTTTAGAATCTTTATGCAATTACGGTAACCTTTTGTCTATGCTAGAATCTTTATTAATTACTCACTTGTTTGCCTAAGCAAGAGTGATTATACTAATCGTGCTTAGTATACTATTCATGGTTAAGATTAATTGAGTAATTAGAAATGATAATGATGCTCTCGTTGAATGCAATGCATCGTTAATTTATTAATTAAGTATTGTACATACTTATAATTTTTAAAAAAATTATTGACAAGCTTAATTTTGATTAGTGAAAATTAGCTAAACTATATCTTAGCTAAGATAACTAAATTTAGTATTGGATTCTCTCCTGTATGGTTAAGAGAGATACATTATTATTTTTTGTCAATTTCTAGCTATACATCTAATTTTAGACCTATTAAAATAGAGGGAAAATTATTATTTTTTAATTAAGTTAAATTAAATTTTCACAAATCCTTAGGATATTACAAAGGGCAATGGTACAATTATGTTGTGTGATTTTTCACTTTATGTATTTCTTAGTTAATTCTAAAATTCTTAGATTAAAGAAAATTACATTAATTATTTATATGACCTTTAAAAGAAAAAATCTTATATCCAAAGGTGTCTTCTGATGCTATGATTTTTTTATAGTTTTTTTTTGAGATTTTGAAGCTTATTTATTATTAAGTTTGGCCATTTTTTATTGAAGTAATGCTAAAATTAGCCTTAAAATTTAGAAAAGTAAATAAAAAATAAAAAATAATTTAGATCTATTAACTATTTGTTTGAATAACTAGATATAAGTAGGAGAATATCAAAACCACGATTTTGATAATTACTATTAGCAAAGTTGTCTTTTTATATATAAATTGGGTAGAAAAACTACAATGATATTTTAGTTAAGTATGAGATAATTATGGTAGATAGCCCTTAGCTATATCTATCTATTTATTATTTAAAAATCATTATTAATTCATAAGACCTTGAGTTCAAGTATTTAAGTTAAAGCTAGCCATAAAATTAAGGAATTAAATAGAGAAGATTACCTAAGGTTTATGAGAGTGCATCTTATAGTCTTATGCATTCTTGGCTATTCCAATAAGAGACTAATAAAATAATCTCAGTGTGGTCTCTATGGCACCTCGCAAAAGAGTTCAAGATCAGTAGGCGAACAATCATGATCAGGCCAATCCCAACAACTTGGTGGTACTAGTGGAGCACACGGAGGCAATACCAATTATACCTATTGTGGATGTTTCACAAGTTAGAAATGTCATTCAAGCTATGTATACATTGCATATGTGACCATATAAAGTTAATCAAAAACCCATCTTAACACTAGAATGGTAACAGGACACTTTTATGTCCTTGGACACTTTTGTGTCCTGTTAAGTGACCATTTTGCTTGAATTATTTGAAGAGTATGAAAATGAATTTCTAGGTGCTATATATCCACAAAATTGCCTTATGAGCTGAAAAAAACTTAGCATTTTTTTTGGAGTATCGATCTCATCATTAACCTTACTCTTGCACAACATTTTTGAACCTAAACTGTGTGAAAAAACGGGTCCTGTTTTTGGCTTTTTTTCAAATTTTGGCAATTATACCACTCTAAACTTCATGTTTGTGAGGTTTAGATGGCTAGAGGTTAGGCCTTCATAGTTCTCAACATGTTTTGATGCTTGTAGGGAGAGCTAAGTGTTAAAATTGAAAGTTATGACCAATTTACAAGAATTGCATAATCCTGTTTTTTGGCCAAAATTAGCACTTTTATGATTTTTTTGGTGGCTTTCTTGATATCCAAATTCAATTTTGATTGTGTAAGTGTAATGTATAACATAAAGCTAGTCTTCCTTGAGTTTTGGGGGACCTAATATGCTATATAGCATAGTATATGATGATGGTTGAGTTTTTTGATAGCTAAAGAATACGATGCATTTTAGAGTAGCAAGTATAACTTTCTCAATATTGCTAGTTTCTTAGGCCAATTGTGTGTATTTTGTAGATAGTAACCATATCTAATCCTAGACTACAAACTTATATTGAGTAGTTTCTATGGGTTTCTAGAGGTCATAATGCTAAATCCGTTTTTTTCATGTTTGCTATACTTTATCATTGCCCCCAAGGTTCCAATTGTAAGAGATCCATTATCCTTTTGACATGCTCCATGGCTCCTTTTGAATCCAAAGGCCCAAAGGAAACTAAGAAAACATGTATATAGTATCTGTATTGAGCGTGACTATAGAAACTTTGATGATAGGTCCGCAGAATGACAAAAATGCAACTTTTTTGTACCTATTTTTTTGCCCAAATAAAATTAGTGAGGTAAAAGCAACCATATGTTTTGGTCACCAACCCGTTGAAGTTAACAGGGCATTTTATCTCATGTCCTACAAAAATCCCCACTCTTATTTATATGCAATCAACCGTAAGAAATTGCTGTTTTGGGCAAAATACACTGGTCCATCAACTTTGGAGGCTTGTAGTGACCAAGGGATGAGAAAAAATACAAGTTTCTCATTTTTTCCATATGTAGTAGTTATTGAACTATAAGCTCATGAAAGGATTTTTCAAAATGACTGGATCTACTATGGTTTTGGAATTTTCTCCCAAAACCCTGAAAGGACACTTTTATGTCCTGTTAGGTTACCATTCTAGTGTTAAGAAAAACACTGACCAAAACATAGAGTTTATACCTGGAAACACGGCATTTGGTCAAAAACTAAGAAATATATATGTGGGACATATTGATTGATTAAGAAAGAATTTTTGTTGAACTTTTTGATATGGTTTCTCTTATACTCTCTACCTGCTAGCATTGATGTCAGGTGGCAGCTATCGTGGCGTGAGATGATGCCCAGGCTGCACTATTGTCACTATGATGGGAGTACATCTAGGTTGGCCTAGCAAAATACTCTAGAATTCTTATTTTTCCATAGCGTGAGAAGATATCCAGGTTGGCACCACATTTGCTATGGCGAGAGTACACCCAGGTTAGCTCAACAAGTTAATTGCTGAGCGGTATGGAATACTGAGGAATGGCAAGGGTTGTTTTTAGAGAAACCTATTCCAATAGTGTCTTGGAGAAAACCAACCTAGTCTTTTTTTTAAAAAGAATATATTCAATATTGTTTGAAAGTCTAATGGAGCTAACATGTGGTATAAACTAATAAAGAACTTGAATGTTTTTCACATAGTGGTAGTAATTAGAAAAACGGAAAAGAAAAGTGGTGTGAGTACAATGTGGAAAGCGGGATAATGAAGCCACAATGGCTACATTCTATGGATGGGTGGTCCCGATAAGTTGGGTAGCTTTCTAGGGTAGCTTTCTAAGATTTTTTTTTCGTTAGCCTACTTGGTGTTATGTCTCAGGGACTGCCAAAACTCGATGAGTGTGTCTCTGAAAGCTATGGAGTTAAAAGCGTCAAGGATCGCTGCCTTGGAGTATGCACTTTCCTAGGTTGGATTTTGTTTAGATGTGTATCATTCTAGGCTAGAGTGAAGTTCAACCATCAATAACACTTCCTTGAGGATCTGCGATATTGGGACTCACAAACCTATGGTGTTTCTGTAGAGTTGAAAAGTAGAACATCACTGTTGGGTTATTTTATTCACTTAATTTTTGCAATGCAAGATGGACACAAACAAGAGAGCACACATTGGAGATGGAAGCTGAAACATGCTTTGTCTTCTTCAGTACACAAATTTATGATAAGGTCTATAAAAAGAAGTAGGAAATACTACATAATAAGAGATTTTGTACAATGATCAATGTAAAACTCCTATTAAAAACGATCATATATAAATAAATGTAGAAATATATATATAATAAGAGATTTGTGCAACGATCAATGTAAAATTTCTAGTGAGTGAGCTAACAACATAGGTGGCCATCACTCTCACTAGGTAGACCAAGTAGGTGAAGTTTAAGTATAGTACCACTGGGAATGATCTTTGTATTCGGTACCTTGTGCCAATGATAGATGTGGGCAAGAGTTCATTCAATCATACCATGTGTTGAGCTTGATATCTCAACACATGCCTCTTTCTCTACCTTGTTTCGGCGTGTTTTATTCCTCTAGGTCACCTTTATGAGTATAAAGGTGACCCCTGCCTTGAATTCTCATTTTATCCAATTGTATGAGCACTTCCTTGAGTTATTGAGATCTTTCTCTTGGGTGTATGTGTGTGTGTGTGTGTGTCCTCTATCTACTCTCCTCTCTCCATTTCTTCACCTGTGACACATGTCCTTGTGCAATCTAAGGGCAAACGACGATTAGAAATTTTAAAAGTAGATTGAAATTGATGCCATTGAACTTAAATGGGGTGATTGCACACACACATGTACACACACACACATATTCACTCACTCACAAACATGCATGCATGCTATGTTAAGCTCCCATCATCACGAACATAATGGACATCCACAAAGTTCAGTGTTGATGGCTTGAAAAAATGAGCAATTACATCGTGGAGTTATGATACATCTCAGGAAAAAATTCATGCCCTTCCAATGATCTCTTGGTGATCAAATGCAAAGACTTTGATAGAAGAAAGGATCCAAAACGTACATTTGAAGCATTTAAAGACCTTTAGCGACTATCTTTATAGCCGATAAAGCAAGGAAGGCTCAACAACGAAGAAATTGTCTTTTATTTTCTAAAGAAACTTCCAAGGGATGCTCCTTTATAGATGACTGGTATTATCCCTTTCAAAATTGAAGAACTAAAGAAGAGTTCAATGTAGTTGATTAATGAGTGAGACTCCCTCCGCCTCCACTGACACAGTGGCTGCCTACGGCAACACAAGAGTATCAACATATGAATATCCTTCTCATCAAAGTACACAAAGATAGACCGGGCAATAGAGTTTTTGGAGGCCCACTAGTTGGAGGAGGTCTACTTGTAGCATGACCGTGAATAGTGTTATGAGAAGTTGGATCATTGGTCAGGGTAGATCTTGTAGAAGACGTTGGAGTACCCGAACTACAATCCATATTATGAGAAGTTTGGGCAGTAATCAGAGATCCACATGCCCCTAAAAGCTATCAAGATGAGGCATGCACCTCATGCGTACCTCGCTAACCATGCCCAAGGCCTGGATGGCCGATCGCTCGTGTTGGTCCACTCTTCATCTCTCACCTATCCGCTCTCCTTTGTTGTCATCAAGGGACTTCCAACTATGCCTCATGGTCTCTTGGCAATAGTAGAATTGCTTTGTTGATGCCAATTTCTAGCCTGGAGCACCATCAATATAGACATCAAGGTTTCACACCATCAAAGACTCTCTCTCTCTCTCTCTCTCTCTCTCTCTCTCTCTCTCTCTCTCTCTCTCTCTCTCTTACTCACTCTCTCTCTCTCTCTCATACTAAAAACATCCATTCAAGATTGCTTGATGAAGCTATACTGAGCATGAAGAGACAAAGTAAACTAGAGAGGCCATGTCGCACTCACGCACTATTATGCATGTGTAGATAGTGGCTTCCTCTTCAACCCATTGCCCTAGAGGATTGTGGTCCTACCAAAATCACTGGAAGAGAAACCTACTCAAACACGTGCATAGACCCTTACTCAAACATTCAGCACACACACACACACACACGTGTGTGTGTGTGTATGAGAGAGAGAGAAGCCACAATCAAGATTAGTTGTTGGGTAATTCCTCTCTCTCTCTCTCTCTCTCTCTCTCTCTCTCTCTCTCTCTCTCTCTCTCTCTCTCTCTCTCTCTCTCTCTCTCTCTCTCTCTCTCTCTCTCTCTCTTTGCTTGTAACTGTTGACTCTTCGCCTCCTAGGGCCAGCAAATGTTCACCTTCTTCGGCCATTGCCTCCTCATGGCTCCCTTGGTGGACTTTCTTGACTCACCGCCTTGATGCTCCCAGCTAGAGTGCATTGCAAGGTTATGTGTGCTCTCAAGCCTGCATGCCAAAGTGGTCAGGTATCTCTGAAGTTTGGAAGGACGGGTAAGGGGCAGTGAATATGTATGATTTATGTGGTTTTTTGGGCCATAGTGTTCTGACATGGTGCCTATCAAAGGTGGCTGGTCAAAGTGTGCAGAGCAAGTTATGGTAGTTTAAAGTTTGAAGTAGTTTGCAGATCTTTGCCAAACTAGGTAGTAGTAGATGGTGGGCTCAAATGGAAGTGAGTACATAGGCCTAGATCTTTTTGGGTCGGCAATCAGAGTGTAAACAGCCAAAATATGAGCCGTTGAAGTTTCACTAGGGGCCAATTATGTGTCAGTTTGACTGCCTCGATAGACATGCCATCTAGAGTTCTTTTGATCTTTCCAGGGCTTGCATGGATACTATGTGACATGAGAAGCCTATAGGAAGTTACAAGGCATCAATTGAAGTTCGGAGCGACGAGATACTGGCAATCAAAGTTGGTGGCCATGGTTGGCAACAAGGTACCAGGTGGCTTTGTCCAAATTTGGGTACGTCGTTCAATATCCACTCATGTCAATGTGTGCTGAGGACCAAAGGGCTTGAAGTCGGCACCATGAGCTTCTACGGTGGCTTTACAGGATGGGAATTGGGCACTTAAATTTTTGAGGTTTGAGGGGTCAAATTTTTTTGGCAAGAACAAAGCTCATTATTGCTGTTGGTTGTCGATTCTACCTCCCCCCTTCTCTCCTGTATTGTTTTTTGATGCTTGGTGCCGGTGTTGGCGTGCATGTGTGTCCCCCCGACTGTGTTTGGTGTGCTGCAAAGAAAGAGGGAGAGAGAGGTGTTGTGCGGTTGTGGCGTGTGCGATCAAAGCAGTGTGCGTGTTGTGCGAGTTTGGATCCTATGAGGTGTGTGTGTACGCATTGGCATATTGTGGTGGCACATGTATATAGGTAAAATTATGTCATTATGAAGGTGTTTTTGAGAGGAGTGGGGTCGTGTGAGTACCCTAAACTATAGAGAGGCATCCTGGTGTGTTTCTAGGTCTGTTCCCAGTCCCCCTTCCACCGTCAGAAAAGGCTTCTCCATAATAGAGTTAATAGATTCTTAGAAGCCTCACTGGCTAGAGTGGCTAGAGAGTCACCTTGGCACTGGACCAATGGGCTCCTTCTTCATGGTTAGGCACCTTGCCATGGTAGATTTTGTTGCCAAAGCTTTGGGGGTTGAACTTTCCCCATAGAATCATGAACTTTTCCCATAGGATCTTGGATTTGCTAGTGGTCTCATGATTGTTGCAAGGGATCTCTCTCTCTCTCTCTCTCTCTCTCTCTCTCTCTCTCTCTCTCTCTCTCTCTCTCTCTCTCTCTCTCTCTCTCTCTCTCTCATGATGGCACTTGAGAGGACCTCTGATTGACTTCTTAAGCGCAACCACACCGCTTAGGATTTTTTTATATTTTGCAAGCATACACAATTAATCCCTTGAAAGAAATTCTTAGTAGGAATTTTGACAAAATTGGCCATACATTTCTCCATATTTTCATTCAACTTCTACAAAATCAACTATGTATTTCTCAACATTTACACTATTTCTTTTTGTTCCTTGAGATCCTCTACCACATTTGCATTCAGGCCATGTACTCTCCAATGGAGATGTGCACCATGAGGGAGAATGTTCAGACGCTTGCCAAGAGTACTTAGATGCACTCGGTGCTTGACCTTCAAGCACAACCACACATATTATGCTCAATATTATTGTTCTCAATTGCCTCTACAACGATAGCAAGACTTGTTTTATGAAAATATAGTAGGCATTTGTCACGTGCCCAACACAAGGTATTCACCACACTCATCGTGGTGTCATGGAAGAATATGGAAAGCACTTGCTCCACAAACAATAAGCTCATGCTTGGCAAGAAGATGGTCGTTGTACCATTTACCATTCTCTCATGGAGGTTTTAGACGATGGAAAGAAGAGAGAGATCATAGTGCTTCAACATGGTTGAATGGTAAAAGAAACGAAACAGCCATGTAAGCTCTCAAAATTTAAAGTCAAATAGTTGCAGAAAGGGTACTAATCTAGCAACATCATAATTGGTATATGCGCTAGAGAGAGAGAGAGAGAGAGAAACAGAGGTAGGGGATGTATGATACCACCCTAGCAACATGGTCATGGTGCCACGTATACAAATCTTGATGCTCGTGTTAATGATCACATTGACGTAGCGACCTTAGATCGAGAGAGAAACGGATTACCTATATTGTATGTGAGCAGGGCGTTGAGAGCCATCACAACTTTATCTAGGCACGATAATAGAAAATAAAGGCACGAAGAGGAAACAGTTGAAGAGCTGAAGCACTACTGGCCCATCCGCACAATCACAAAAGAGGGAAAGTTTTGACAAACACGGGTGGAGAGGGAGTGCCTGACAACCCTTTATTCAAGACTCTAGATAGTCAAGTCTTGAAGAACCTGTTGTTTTTGCCACACATCCCTCTACATCTTGTTGAGATTCCTCTCTCTCTCTCTCTCTCTCTCTCTCTCTCTCTCTCCCCGTGATGCCTCTTCACCTCCTCTCCCCCCCCCCCCCCCCCCCCCCCCCCCAAAAAAAAAAAAAACCATTGGCTCTTCAACTCCCCTACATTCTTGTAGATAGTCCTCCCGATGTCATATATCTACCCATGCATATTATTGAGCCACCAGGCATGCTAGAATTTGGTTATGCTTAATAGAGTAGAATAGATTTTCGCTCAGACACTCGCAAACCCCCTACTCTCCTCTCAAACCCCCCCCCCCCCCCCCCCCCCCCCCCCAAAACCATTGGCTCTTCAACTCCCCTACATTCTTGTAGATAGTCCTCCCGATGTCATATATCTACCCATGCATATCATTGAGCCACCGGGCATGCTAGAATTTGGTTTCCGCTCAGACACTCGCAAACCCCCTACTCTAGCTTTGATTTTCAAAGAGAGAGAGAGAGAGAGAGAGAGAGAGAGAGAGAGAGAGAATTATAAATGTCACTAAGAAAAACCAAAGGGAATTGTGTGCCTTTGAAGTACAATAAAAGCTAAAATGAACGTCAATGTTCGAGCATGCACGACATCGGGCGTTGACACACACACACACAGCTGTAGTGCGCTCACATCGACGTTGCCGACCGTATTGATGTCGACCCATTGCAGATCAAGTTTGTGACCTAATTATATGCACGCAGTGGCCAACTGGTAAGGGAAATCTTGGCAGATATTGAGAAAAGTGAAAGGTACAGCCTTTTAGTAAGCATCCTCATGATAATATAACCATCAGCTCCAACAAGCCTAGCATAAGCCGGATTCTCCTATTGAGGACAGTACAAATAACTATACATGGTGTTTACCCACAAAACCAAAGGGGAGCACAGACAAGCATTATGTGCAGTCATGTCCGGGCAGGCCAAAAGGACAAGCCGAAAAAAAAAGGCATTATCTAGCAAGTGAGTACTAATTTAACAAGGGTGTGTGTGTGTGTGTGTGTGTGTGTGTCAAGTATGAAGCAATCAAAGGCAAGTATAGTGACCAACTGTGTGTGTTTGTGTGTCCTTTCTATCTATTCACCTCTCTCCATTCCTTTACATGTGACACATATCTAAGGGCAATGGTTAGGTATTTTAGAAGAAAATTGCCATTGAACTTAAATTGGGGTTGTTGCACACAAGCGCGCAAACACGCAAAAACATACAGGCAATCAATTAAGTTTAGTGCTGATAGCTTGAGCAAACGAGCACTTACAATGTGGAGTTATGCTACACCTTAGGACAAATTTCATGCCCATGCAATGATCTCTTGGTCATCAAATGCAAAGATTGTGAAGAAAGCAAGCATCCAAAACAGCCGATGCATTTGAAGATCTCTAGTGACTCCTTTAGAGCCGATAAAGCAAGGAAAGCTTAACAACAAATAAAATTGTCTTGCCTTTTCAAAAAAAAAAACCGAAGAACAAAAGACGAGTTGAGTGCAGGTAAGGGATAGGTGAAGAGACCTTCTGAGTAGCTATGCTTTTATGCAAAAGGTGCTCCACATTTTGCAAGTAAGGACCATGCTTCTTGTTACAAGCTCCAAACAGCAAGGAAACAGCTAGCAAAATGTGCCAAAAAAGTCAGATACACAAAACTTGTGAGGGCATAGGTTTGGAAACACATCTTCCCTTTTGCATCTCTAAAAGATTCTATCGGCCAAAGCTAAAACGTTACCACGCTTTTCTCTCTCTCTCTCTCTCTCTCTCTCTCTCTCAAGCCTCGTCGGATAGTTCTATGAGATCCCTTGGGATTGTTCTCTTACTCTCTCTCTCTCTCTCTCTCTCTCTCTTCCTAATACTTGGGGGCGGTTTATATCATTCTTTAGTATCTGGGGGACAATGGGAACAAGCACAAAGAATTGATTGATTGAGAGAGAGAGAGAGAGAGAGAGAGAGAGCTGTGTTCAAATTCGGGGTGGGGGGATGACACATGAAAGAAGAAACAGAGCGACTTATGTCTGAAACATAATGCTCAATGCCAATGAGATTAAAAAAATTTCTGCTGACAAAGAGCTTCTTTCATGTCCTTTCAGAGCATCTCGCGCCGCCCTTACTACTCAACTCCCTTCAACAAAACTGATAAACTCTGGATCAAGACCTGTGTATTGATCCCCTTTGTAACAGACTTTTCTGTGCTTTCTGTAAGGATGTTTAGGACCCCAATCCACAACAATCAACAGACCTTAATTTTGATATTTTCAGCACCCATTTCCACTAAATCTTCAAACCGTCTAGTTGGCCTAGACATTGGCACCCAACTTGTAAATGGTGAGGCATAAGGTAAAGTGTTTACCAAAGGCTTAATCAGCACCAATACATTCATAAGTGAGATGAACCATTGTGGGTTTTTCAACCACTTTCTTCTTTACTTTCTTGCTAGAGGTAGCTGTAGCCCAATTGCCATGTTCTTGTTGACGCTCAAAAACTGACCAGAGTCGTACTGTGACGAAAAGTCACACGGTAACTGCTGCCACTGTGTACACAGCAACAAAGAGGTGAGTATATTTTCTCAATAGATTAGAGTTCTCTAATTTGCATGACTTCCTTTAAAGCCAGTGGGTGTCTCCTGTAAACTTCAATAATTGAGCGAAGATCAACATTAAAGTAGTCTCATTATTAATATTTGGCATTCTCTTTGCAGGTAAATATGGCAACAGAAGAATACCAAAAAGCCAACCATACACGGAGCTCATCATCACAAGAGAAAATGGATGCCAACGATATTGCAATACCAATAGATCTAGAAGATGTCAATCTGACGTTATCATGTGAAGACTCAATTTCCATTCCAGAGTCCTTGATGCCAGTTAGAGACCACTACAAGGTTCAACAACCATCTTTCCATAAGGTATCCAGGTGTACTCCTTCAGGTGTAAAGAATGGCTCTTGGCACATCGACGATAACATGCCTGTGAGAGTCCAAAACAATGAACAGCATCAAATCGAAAGTCTGGAGATCGACACCTTCCAAGAAAGCTCTTTAATCTTACTTCACAACCAAGATCTTCCCATAGAGAAATCTGTCAGATGGAACTTCCCCTCAAGACTTGCCTTTGGAGGGCACAATACAAACCCCGATGATATGATGCACCACCAGAAGAGACAGCGTAAACATCCCACGTCAACCATAGTCAAGACCATAAAACAGAAACCTTCGTTGCTGCATGACACTATTATCTTTTCAAAGCCTTGGTCTTGGCCTGCTCTCACTTTTCACCAACTTCACTGCATTGCCCAACTCCAGACAAGCGTAGCAAGGAATGAAAACCTTGATCCAAACTTACAAAGCACCATCAAACCTGTGTTAAATTCTAATGCGGAAAGGTCTTTCAAAGCTCAAGAGCTGGATGCTTCGATGGTAAGTATCTACATTTCAGTCCCCTTGACAGTCATGAATCAAAGCACATCGTCTCATTATACTCGTACATTTCTGAATGCAGGGAGACAAAGGCAGTCTACTCGCCGTTGACAAGCTGTGGCCATTCCCTTTGCGATTTCCAGTAGGATGCTTTAGCATTTGCTTGGGAATTGGTAGCCAGACAATTTTATGGAAAACACTATCAACCGCTCACTCAATGCAGTTTACGCATATCCCAAAACACATCAACATAATAGTGTGGTGCTCAGCTATCTTAATATTTTTTATGGTGTATACAACCTACTTTGTGAAATGTCTCTTTTATGGGGAGGCCGTAAGACGCGAGTTCTTTCATCCAGTTAGGATCAATTTCTTCTTTGCCCCATGGATTGCTTGTATGCTGTTAACAATGGGAACGCCTCCTGCAATCGCTAGACCCATAAACCCCATGTTGTGGGTTATTTTCATGGGTCCCATCTTTGCATTGGAGCTCAAGATTTACGGGCAATGGTTAATGGGAGGCAAGCGGAGGCTATGTAAAGTAGCCAACCCCTGTACACACTTGTCGCTACTTGGGAACTTTGTAGGAGCCCTCCTGGCTGCAACCATCGGCTGGAGGGAAGTGGCTATCTTCTTTTGGGCTGTGGGTTTTGCACACTACCTTGTGGTTTTGGTGACATTATATCAAAGATTGCCCACAGCATTTGTACTGCCTAAGGAACTCCGGCCCGTTCTTTTTATGTTCGTTGCAGCTCCAAGCACTGCTAGTGTTGGTTGGTCCCAAATTGCCGGTCACTTTGACATGATTTCCAGATGCTGCTACTTTGTGGCCCTTTTCTTTTATATATCACTGGTAAGCCCCATTCTTGAATATATCTCACTGGTAAGCTTCATTCCTCGAAATTGATGTGCAAGACCGTCATGATGTGCATGTGCATGGGTATGTGTGTCCTTGATTTAGGCCATCGAGATTAATAAACGGGATGCTTGTGTACAATTAAGTTTCTAAGGAGACTTGAACATTGAATTGTAGGTGCTGCGGCTCAACTTCTTCAGAGGATTCAGGTAAGTAACACTTATGACTCAGAAATATTCTGTGGTTGAGGAGGCCTTACCCTTGTAGGAGACTATCCCAATGTCCACTGTCAGTTCGATTTATGACCTGCTTATTGTCTTTCCAGCTTCGATAGCACCTGGCAACTGAAAAGCATTCAAACTACTAATGTGATACTGTTGCAGGTTCTCCATGACATGGTGGTCGTATGCCTATCCAGTGACGACATTTGCAAATGCAACACTACACTACTGTCAGGAAGTGGAGCATCCCTTTACACAGGGCCTTGCAGTCATGTTCGCATCGATTTCCATTATTACCTTGGTTTTACTGTCTCTTGTCACTGTGATGCACCTATATAAAGGAACCATGTTTCCCAACGATGTAGCGATTGCGTTCAATATAGGCCAGAATGAGGAATTGATAAAACCGACAAGGTCAAAAAGACGAGTTCATCGAGCCATCCTTCCAATATTCTCAAGCAGAAGAGCCAAAATAAAAAAGATGGGGTTCAGCAGGATGCCCCCCAACGTACCACAACATGAATTCATCTAGCAATGTTTATGGATCTACATCGAGTGGCCTGCAGTTGCATTCTTTTGATGGATTCGATATGCCTTCCCAGCTGTAGCTACATGCTGTGGCAGCAAACACACGTCCACGCACACTTTGTAGGAGGCCTTGGCTTAGGCATGTCTGCAATAAAGCCCTTACCACACTAGAAATTTCTTGCAGATCTGAAAAGTAAAACAGCACCTGATTGACTTGAACAAGAATAGTTCTCCGACATATAATAATTACGTTGAATATAAAGTTTAGAACCAGTAAAGGCTTTTCACACATCCTCAAGTGGCTTGCCCATTCCCCACCTCCAATTCATGGAGGATAATGGAACAAGTGTGTACTTTCTTCTCTGTGTATGCAGATTCACCACTCACAATGCCAAATGGCTGGTGCCTCTCGACACACTGGTACAAACAATGCAATAAACTGCTACTACATGAAATGGCTTGTAGCTGTGGTTGAGAAAGTACCTTTCACTCCGCCAGGTTTCTGTGAATTGATATGTCTAGCCATGCATATCTGACATTGCATTCACTAGATGACTCCAATGCAGAGTGCTGCAAAATGGCATGAAAAACAAACAAAGCGATTTCCTTCTCCTCACTGAAATTTCAACGTACAACCTGCAACTGCGGTCTCCGAATGATGTAGGAGCTGCTTTCTTAGACCAGAATAAACGCTTAACAAAGCAAAAGAAAAGGTAAATTTAGGTGTCTATGCTCCAAAACTTGACCTCAAGCAAAGCAAAGCAAAGGCAAAGATGCAAGAACTGCACGCTCATGTCAAACTTCCTACTCGATGGCGTACAAGGGTGGATCTGCCTTCACAGGCGCATAAGTTGTCAGGCTACAACGACTTGAAAGTTGACAGCAGCCAGCAAGAAGCGAAAACCTAAACTCTGTTGCAAGGAATTTGCAGGATCTGGCAATGAACCCGTCAAAATCCTCAATCCAGAGAAAGCAAGAACAGACTTTACGGGGAGGGGACCCATTACAATTTCCTTTCCCCATTTAATCAGTGAAAATTAGTATAGGCCTTGCTGATGTGGCTTACATCTTCTGTGGAATTTGAGCTTGGGTAAGGTGATGCATTGTGCCTCCAAATCAAGCCAAACTAGAGTGCTTCGTTAGCCATACCTCTATTGAATTAAAGTGGGTCCAAGGGTAAGAGAAAACAAGAACATAGAAGAAAAATGATGTGTGTGTGTGTGTGTGAGAGGGAGAGAGAGAGAGAGAGCTTGTCTTTGTTATCCACAAATCTTATTACCTTAAGTTGACATAATTCTATTTTGACGACGTGATGATCTTCATGTCCCAATGTTGATATGTCTAAATATGTTTTTAGATTTTAGATTGTATCAATTCTTTGATTCAATTTCGCTCTATTGTCTAAATTCTTGTCATTGCATATGCCACTTCAACATTCTTAAATGAATAAAAATCAACAAATTCAATTATTTGATGCTATTAATTATGTCTAAGATATTTATTAATTGGGAGGAGAGACATTAAAATGAAGGAGAGAGAGAGAGAGTGTCAAAGCGTGGTAGATTTTTTTACCTGAGAGCGTGTTTGGGATACTGATCATAGTGTTTCAGAGGTGTACCTCGCAAAAAACCACAAAGAGATTTAGAGTTTTGTCAAGGTCAATGTTTGTAATCATAGAAGATGGCAATGTTATTAATTGTTTGTTGTCCATGTTTATGTTTTTTTTTTTTTTAACATGCAAGTCTCCTTGCATGGGGGGGTTTGCAGAGTCCTCCCCAATTTTTATAATACGAGAAAACGTGCCATTCCCACGGCTGCGTGCAATTTTCAGTGCGTTCATTAACTGCATTCTCAGTGTCAAAAATTAGAAAATGGTAACTCTTACTCACCTTGGGATTATCATCGATGCATACAGATTGCATTTAACCTTTCGTATCACCGCACTGCTCTGAACAAACATGATAATTGAGGCTGAGTGGACATTGCAAAGCCTGAAGCTGCATCACCAAGTGTCATAAAACCTAATATCTAACCAATCTAAATGGTTTTCTCATATTAAAATGATCATTTAATGTGGGAGAATAAATGGGAACAAGGGTTAGAATATAGACATGTGCTTATGGATCTATCTCAGCACGGGGCCAAGGTTAAAGGGGTCCAAATAGGAGATGGTCTATCAAAAACCAAGACTAGCTAATGGAGCTTAAAGAGCTTAGGGTTAGCTTCACTAAAGACCTCCATAGGTTAGTGTTAAAAGTCCTTTGACCTTAGGCAAGGCTTGAGGTGGGAACTCGGCCCAAGCTTGAGGTGCTTGTTGACTAAGGTGCTTGTCGTGCTTGCTGACTAAGGTGCTTGAGGTGTTTAATGACTAAGATGCTGGAGGGGCTTGAGGTGTTCCACAAAGTCAAAGTTTATGTTATGCTCGTGATGCATGAAGCTGTCCATATTCATTGCATCACCTAGGTTACAAGGATCATAAAGATTGTATTGTACCAAGTCTCTCTTGCCGGGAGAATCTATAATACAAAAGCCTATTGGAGGGGAAACCGGCTCCACATAAATCTGGTCCTCAAATGTTGTCAAGTTCTCTAACTCTCTCTCTTGTTCATACCAAGTTAATTAAGTTTTATGGTTATGTTGCTACCGCTAATAAGTTCACCCTCAATGTTCTCAAAGTAGTCATACAAAAATGCTCACTCTTATTCTCTTAATTCCGCTATTCTCAAAAGTCATAGGCCATTTCCATTACACCAAGCTTTGGTATGGAAGAGCTGAGAGGGCTCTTTTATGGTGGTAGAGGACCATTGCAGTAGGGGGCCCGTTACCCTCTTATAAGAGCACTCTAAGAGACTTTGTTTAGTGAGAAACCTCAATTTGCATCCAATTGTTTCATATGCATTTGAATGCACTTGAAGAGACGAAAGGCTTTCATTTAATATTTGGTTAAAACATCCTAGAGCTTCATTGCCATAGCCATGGTTTTGACTACTCATCATGCTCTTCATGTCTATGCTTGATTTGTGTTGCGAGTGTTGCATCTTTCTTGGAGTTGTTAGTGGATTTTTTGCCTCTCTATGGATATTTGTTGGCACCACAACTTGCATACATATCGAACGACGTACACTCTCACCAGTATGGAGAGATATGGTCGCTTCGCATCAGCTGAAAATAGTCAAGATCTTCCTTGCAACGCTGATGTGCGGCACATCCCACAATCAGTGCATTTGAAGAGGCGGTGTTCTGCACTTGAAGCTCCTTGGGCACTTTTCGTGCGTTTTGAAGAGCACCATATGAAACGTACACATAGTCCCAGGCAAAGCCAAGCACAACTTATTTTCTGTATCGCACATTGGCCTTGCTCTTGTTGCGCAGATCCCGTAGTGACTGCATTCAAGGAGTCCACACTGCAGATAGAAATATGAAAATAGCCGAGAGCTTTTTGGGCTTGCTCCTTCGGTGCATATCCCGCTACCAATGCATTGAAAGAGACGCCATTCCCATCATTTAATGCATTTGACAAGCAGCATTTTGGGAAAATTGGTTATGAAGAACATGCCCATGTCATATTGCATCTTTGAAATTAATTTCAAAGCTTCCTCACCTGCCCTTGCTTGGCATAACTGGATAAAAAAGCACTCCAAGAGACTTTGACTAGTGAGAAACCGTCATTTTTTTGAAGCACAATGCACGTGTCATACTTATCAACCAAGATTGTGCCAAGTGCGACATCTTTTTTGAGCAGCCTCTGAACAAAAATAAAAAGCTGATTTTTTTGTGCCTGTATGAGCCTCTTGCATAGAGACACATGCTTGCAATCTGGACACTTAGGTGATACCATATGGAGAGAGGCCCACGTCAGCATCTTGTATACATACATATGCGTTCAAGATGCACGCGTTTGTGATTGTATCTGGAAAGAGGCCCTCGCTTCAGATCCGCTGGAAACAGCCAAGTGTTACCATATACATGTGGTAGTGATGTGTGTAAACACACTAGGACCGTCGGGGCATTTTTCCCTTTCAGGAGTTTTTTTCTCCCGTGCATTGTATATACGTCCATTACTCTAGGGCTATCCATCTCTCCATTGCACACTAAGTAATACACTCTCTATTGTGTGCCTTGAGCTTCCTTCGTCTTCTCCAACCTGTGTGCGTTTTTCTATAACCCTAATTCCAACAATTGGTATCAGAGCAGGTTGCGTCCTCTCGGGCTTAGTCGCCAACAGCTCCAGCACACGCCTGCTCATTTTCTCCAATTTTAGTGAGCTTTGGTGAGCGTTTGCAGGTTGACAAAAATTTTGGGATAGCTCATAGAGCTTGGTCTGCTCAGATTTCTAATTCGGACTCATTTCGGCCTCCGTTTCCACTACAACCAGGTTTGCACAGGCAATTTTGTCATTTTGTGCGGACTTTAAGGTGGTGCCACATGCCTCCAAGACAAAAGCATAGGCGATTTCATCTGGAGTGATGTCCTCGCTTTGCATCTGTTGAAAACAGCCTAGGGCTTTTGCCCGTCTCAGCATCCTCCAAATCACCGCATGCCTTCAAGATACAAGCATAGGTGATTGCATCTACAGAGATGCGCTCGCTTCATATAAAGGGATGTGCTCACTTCACATCAGCTGAAAAGAGTCTAGAGCTTCCTTGCCCCGCTCTTGTTCGGCACATCCTACAATCACTACTTTTCAAGAGACGACATTCTGTACAAGAAGCTTCTCAAGCACTTTTTGTGCTTTCTGAAGAACACCATATTTGGCCTACATGTCGTCCAAGGCAATGCCAAGCACAACTTGTTTCCTATAACTCACATGTTCAATTGAAAGCAAGCCTACTTGCTTCGAGTATGTGTTTGCATCTACAGAGATGCGCTCGCTTCATATAGACAGATGTGCTCGTTTCACATCAGTTGGAAATAGCCTAGAGCTTCCTTGCCCCACTGATGTTCGGCACAGCCAGGTAGAGCTTCTTGGACCTGTCTCTGCTGGGCATATCCTGCAATCAGTGTTGTTAACGAGGCGACATAAACATGTGCATATGCTCAATTGAGAGCGCTACAGGTAGCTAGAGCTTGTTGGCCCTATCCCTGTTGGGCATATCCCAGCAATCAATTTACTTGAAGAGACGACATTCCTCAATCTGTTTTAAGAGGCGACATAAACATGCATACATGTTTAATTGAGAGCAAGCACATGTAGGCCAATATATGGTGTTCTTCAAAAAGCACAAAAAGTGCTTGAGAAGCTTCTTGTACAGAATGTCGTCCAAGGCAATGCCAAACACAACTTATTTCCTATAACTCACATGTTCAATTGAAAGCAAGACTACTTGCTTTGAGTATGTGTTTGCATCTACAAAGATGCACTCGCTTCATATAGACAGATGTGCTCGCTTCGCATCAATTGGAAATAGCCTAGAGCTTCCTTGCCCCACCGATGTTCGGCACAGCCAGGTAGAGCTTCTTGGACCTGTCTCTGCTGGGCATATCCCGCAATTAGTGTTGTTAAAGAGGCGATATAAACATGCTCCCATGCTCAATTGAGAGCGCTACAGGTAGCTAGAGCTTGTTGGCCCTATCCCTGTTGGGCATATCCCAACAATCAATTCACTTGAAGAGACGACATTCCGCAATCTATTTTAAGAGGCGACATAAACATGCATACATGTTTAATTGAGAGCAAGCCTACTTCAGCCTGCTTTAAGAAGCTTGTGTCAGAACATGCACACATGTTCAATTGAAAGCAAGCCCACTTTGAACATCATAAAGAGAATAGGTGGAACTAGAAACGTTTCAACAATGAAAGAGAGAGAGAGAGAGAGAGAGAGAGAGAGAGAGAGAGAGAGAGAGAGAGACTGCCAACCTTGACGACGACCTATTGGATGTGTTGCGTCATGCCGAGGAACTGGATGCGTTGTGCCAAGGTGAGGAGCTAAAGAATTGCAATGAGCCGTTGGAATAAAAAAGCAAGACCTACGACGACCTGTTGTTGCGGGATAAAAAAAGCCAACGACTTGCTGTTGTATTTAACAAATCCTGCCGTTTCAAAAGCTGTGCCACGTGGGTTACTGAGAAGCCAGTTTTTTAAACGGGGATGTTATGCTAACGAAGTAAAGATGCCTTTCCCTTAATCTCTACACCAGGTATGTTGCTACAATATTTTTTGGCCTGCTTCGTAAAGGCAAATCTGGCAAGATGCTCTTGTAACTCTAAGCAAAACAAGTGATAAAATCACAAGGCCTGCCAGGCATGATAAAAATTTCTTTTTGACATGTAATTTTTCAAGCCCCCTTTCATATGCTTTGTGTAATGCAATCAACTTATATAATTTGCCATATATAACGTTAAATTAAAGATATAAATACAAAAAATGACAGGCAATTTTGAGATTGTTTTGATATGCAAAATAGCCCTTGACAAAAAAATAGGCGTCAATTTTCGACCTTGATCTGAGGCTAGATCCCACTTTAAAATCACTACATCTCTAAGCTTTAAAAAAGAAAACATAAGCACATAAAATTGAATTAAAAAGCACCCTTAAGCTCTACACCTTAAGCTTTGATCCCTATGCTCTACACCCTACTTTAAAAATTCTACATTTTTAAGCTCTAGAGCCCTTTTTACAAATCTAAAACTGTAGATCCTTAAGTTGTAAATCCCACTTTAAAAGCTTTAAAGTTCTAAGTTCTAAAACTCTAATGTCTCGGGGTGACCCTCCCGTTACTTGTGGATCCATGTAACATTTTCCCTTTCTTTAATTCAAAGTTTTACCTTCTAATAAAAAAAAACTATAGGTCCTCATTGGATCATTGGAGACCTTACTTTAAAAGTTCTATATCTTTAAGTTCTAAACTTAGCTTTAAAATCTCTAAAAATAAAAATAAAAAATCTTTAAAGGTTAAAGCCCTGAATAATAAATTCCTTCCATTAAGTTTTAACTAACAAAAATGACAACTTTAGTCTATTACCTCAAGTTTCAAGTTTCAAGGGATGAACCAAATTCTCAAAATGAAAAGGTGGGTAAAATAACTTTTCATATTTCAAAATGAAAAGGTGACTCTTGGGATTTGTGGAGCCTCTAAGGTTTTATCATTTAACATGTAAGGCTCTCAACGTTTCATGCTGCCAAAGGCATTGCTCAACCCAAAATCTTTTCCTCGATATATGAGAGTTCATTTCATATTTCAAAACTCAAGACATGTCCATCGTTAGATATACACAAATCATTTCAATGAGTGTCCTATTTCAACCAATCAACATTTTTGATCTATCAAAAAATGCTTAAAAATACAACTCAACCTTTTTCCTATTTTATTCACCAAAAAGAGAAGGCAACGCTATAGCCTTGCCCTTTGGGCAGGCCAAAAAAGGGGGAAAGGGCACGTGCAAAGCGAGAGAGAGAGAGAGAGAGAGAGAGAGAGAGAGAGAGAGAGAGAGATTTTGCATGCGAAGTGTAATGGAATTTGCCTATTCAATTTGAGAATAACGGAATTTAATGAGAGTACTTTCAAGAAATGATTTTGTGAGCATAGCGGGTAGACATAATTGAAGATAGCAACATAATCATAGCAATTAGTTAACTTGGCATAGACAATACTTTTGCAAGAGAGAGAGTTTAGAGAACATGACAACAATTGAGGACCGGATTTATGTGGAGCCGGTCCCCCCTCCAATAGGCATTTGTATTATGATTTCTCCCATAAAGAGAGACTTGTTACAATACAGTCTTTGTGTTCCTTGTGACCTAGGTGATGCCATGAAGATGAAGGCTTCATGCACCACAAACATAACATAAACTTGAAGAAAGCTTTAACTATCCCAAGCCTCAGTCCCAAGACCTCAAACACCTTCGAAGGTGGAGAGAGCTAGCAGGGAATGAGGGTAGGGAAGAGGAAGAAGAAACATTTCGTAGGAGAAAGAATTAGTTCCTCACTTATCATACTCTTGTTGCTAGCATACATAATAGCATAGTAATGAAGAAGAAGGAGATGGCAAGCTTAAGCATTGAAGCATGGCTCTTGGTTGGATTTGCACTCCATAGCCAAGAGTGTTGGTGTAGGCTCTCAACCTCTACTTGCTTGGAGAGGGAGCTCTTGCACTTTGCATAGCACACAATGAGAGTGATTGTGAGTGTGTGTGGGTGAGTATACCCCCTAGGCACCCCCCTAGCTTGCTTGGGTCGACCCCCCCTTGTAGCTCATGCCTGAAGCTCATTGGACCCCTCCAGGCCTAGCCAATCACAAGCAGGAGCCATTACAAGCAACATGGGTAGCCTTGGGACAAGTGTCCCCCTTTCCCCTTTGAGAGAGAGGACTTGATAAATGCTAAAACAATTAGATAATTCATGTAATTTATCATTGGACCCCTTTGAAGCTTAGCCAATAGGCTTCAAGCAACACATGAAGGTAACATGGGTAGGGGCCTGACATGTGTCCTTGCTGCCTCTTCAAGTTGGGGCTTCCCTTGTGTGTGTGAGTGGGTGTTCTCTCTCTAGCTCCTAGGAAAAGGGCTCGCCCCCCCTCTTGTAGGAATGATTTTGACTTTAGGTGATCAAGCACCTTACTCATCAAGCATGACAAAGCACTTGAACTAGGGGGTGTTCCCACAAGCATCTCAGGCAAGCTTCTCAAGGCACCTCAAGTACCTTAATCATGCAGCAAGTCAAGCACCTCAAGCATGGAGCCAGTCAAGCACCTCAAGCATCTTAATCAAGCACCTCAAGCATGAAAAACACCTCAAGCATGACAAGCACCTCAAGCAGGACAAGCACCTCGAGCTTGGGCCGGGTTCCCACCTCAAGCTCAGCCCTAGCTTGCTTAAGGTCAAAAGGACTTTTACACACATTTATTGGAGGTCTTCAATGAAGCTAACCCTAAGGTCTTATGCTCCATTGGTTAGCCTTGCTCTTTGATAGACCATCTCCCTTTTGGGCCCCTTTACATTGGCCCCGTGTTGAGATAGATCTAAAAGCACATACCTATATCTTAACACTTGTTCCCGTTTATTCTCCCACATTAAGTGATCAATTTAATATGAGAAAATCATTTGGGTTAGTTAGATATTAGATTTTATGACATTACCTCTCTCTTGAAATCATAGTCGTCCTCGACTATGAGGTAGAAGAGATAAAGTCTTAGTCATGAGTCAATCGTACTTAGCGGGTAAAGGATCCCTTTTTACCCTACGACATCTTTCCAAGATGGATGACTAATCCATTTGGTGCTTGGGAGACATAGCTGCCGCAAGCATGTCTGCTCTTTAGTCCATTTCATTCTCCCAAAGTAGAGTGACAAATTCTACTTGGTGTTTGAGAGACGTCGTCATCACAAACATGATTCTAAGCATGCATACTAGTTAAATTTGTGCACAATTAAAAAGAGGACTAGTCATATAAGACAAAAACATGAGTTATTTAAAAGAAATTTGTACATTTGCTTACTCTAATGTAGCATTGTAAGCATTGACAAGGTTCATACTATCCTTAAGTTGTACTCCTTGCATCCATTTAGCATCTTCAAAAGGATAATTTTTGAACTTAATAAGATACCGTCGGATAATCTTACCATGTCGTAGTACCTTGTCTTCATGCCGAAGGATAGCTTCGGGTTGTAGCACCTCTTCTTGGTCTTCAACTTCGGGAGGGTCTTCAATGATTGGTTCAATTGGTGGCTCTCCTTTGTAGGGCTTAAGTAAGCTTACATGAAAGGCATTGTGTATAAGCCAATGGTTGGGCAACTTGAGTTGATAAGCCGTCTCATTGATAGGCTTCAAGATTTGGAAAGGACCATAGTATCTTTTTGCTAGTTTAGCATAATACTTTTGATGGCCCGTAGGATTTTTGCCCGTCGTTTGCCTTAATCGAGCCTTAGGAAACTTGAGTAAGACCCAATCATTTTCTTTGAACATTAAGGCTCTTCTGTGCTTATCAGCAGCAGCTTTTTGCCTTTGTTGAGAGATGGCTATAGCCTCCCTAATCTTTTGAAAAGATTCTTGTAGGTCACGGCTATACTCATCGGCGGCGAAGATCTTCCCATGTACTTTCAGTAGCAAGGGACTTTTAGGTCTTCCTTCTATGATCTCGAAAGGTGCTTTGCCCGTAGAAGTATGTACAGTATTATTGTAGGCATACTCTACTAACGGTAAATACTTTTCCCATTGTGAGCGTTGATCTACTTCGGTAACATAAGTCTTGAGTAGATCGAGTATTGTAAGATTGGCTATCTCACTTTGGCCATCCGTTTGTGGGTGATAGGCCGAAGAGAAATTCAATCTTGTTCCTAGATTTTCAAAGAGACCTTTCCAAAAATTACTGGTCATTCTAGGATCTCTATCTGACACGATGGATGTGGGTAATCCATGGTGTTTGAAAATCTGAGATATGAAGAGAGTTGCCATTTGATGTGCCTTAATAGTCTTTTTGACAGGAATAAAATGTGCTTGCTTGCTAAACCTGTCGACTATTGTCCATATTCCTGTATTCCCATGGATAGACTTGGGTAATCCAAAGATGAAATCCATGGATATACTCTCCCATGGTGAATTTGGAATAGGCAATGGCTGGAGTAATCCAGGTTGCTTCCCTCTATCATACTTGGTCTTTTGGCATACTACACATTTTGAAACATACTCTTGTATGTCCACTTTCATGGTAGGCCAATAGAAATACGTCTCTACTCCTCGGAGAGTAGGTTGAATACTTCTATGCCCTGCATATGGAGGAGCATGGGATTCATACATAACCTTCTCACGAAGGGAATGGGTAACACATAGCCTATTGCCGTGGAGAAGATAACCATCCTGCAAGGTGAATGGTTCCTCTTTCTTCCCCAAAGCAAGGGCTGACATTATGTCTCTAAAGTCAGGGTCAGTAGCATACTCATCTATCATAGAGGATAGATCATTGTGAGTAGCTATAGACACCGCATTAACTTTTGGTCGTCGTGAAAGTGCATCGGCAACTTGATTGTGCTTACCAGCTATGTGAGCAATATGGAAATTAAATTGCGAAAGAAAATTTGCCCACCTCATTTGTTTGTCGGAAAGCTTGGTTTGCGTCATGAAATACTTGAGACTTTGGTGGTCGGTTCGTAGGATAAATGGAGTCCCCAATAGGTAGTGCTTCCATGTGTCTAGGGCATGTAGAACAGCTAAAAGCTCTTTCTCATAAATGCCCAAGACTCGTTCATCACCATTGAGCCTTCGGCTCTCATATGCTATGGCATGCCCTTCTTGAAGCAAAACCGCTCCAAGGCAATCACCACAAGCATCACATTGGACCTCAAATGGCTTTGAGAGATCCGGAAGCACGAGGACTGGTTGGGAAGTAAGCTTCTCTTTGAGTTTTTCAAAAGCATTTTTCTCCTTAGCAGTCCATACAAACTTAACGTTCTTCTTGGTTAAGTCGTGTAGTGGTCCTGCTACTTGAGAGAATTTTGCTATGAAGCGTCTATAGTATGCTCACATACCAATAAAGCTTCTTAGCTCATGTAGATTCCTTGGGTTAGGCCATGATTTTATTACCTCTAACTTTGATGGATCCATACGAATACCATCGTGAGAGATAATATGGCCTAGATATTGAATCTCTTGAAGGAAGAATTCACTTTTCTTTTGGTTGAGAAAAAGTTTGTTCTCCCTCAAGGCTTGAAAAATCACTTGGAGATGTTGCTTATGTTCCTCCAAAGACTTGGAGTAGATGATGATATCATCGAAGAACACTCCAGTGAATTTTCGATATGGTCTAAAAATTTTCTCCATCAAACGATTGAACGTAGCTGGTGCATTAGTCAAGCCAAAAGGCATGACTAGATATTCATAAAGACCAAATGTTGTGCGAAACGCGGTCTTTAAGATATCCTCATCCACTATCCTTATTTGATGATAGCCACTCTTAAGGTCAATCCTACTGAAGTAGGTAGAGCCTTGTAGCTTATCAAACAGATCTTCTACCCGAGGTACGGGAAATCTGTTTTTGATAGTGATATGGTTTAGTGCTCGATAGTCCACACACATACGGTATGTACCATCTTTCTTTTGCACTAAAAGGACTGGAGAACAAAAGGGAGAGGAACTAGGCCTCACCATCCCTTTGTCTACCAGCTCTTGTACTTGCCTCATGATCTCCTCTTGTTGAGCTTGTGAGACTCGATAAGGAGGTTTGTTAGGCGGTGAGCTTCCTGGAAGGAGCTCAATACGATGATCATCATCCCCTCGTTTTGGAGGTAGGTCCATAGGGATATCATCGATGAACACATCTTGGAATCCTTTTAGAAAAGTAGACAAGTCTAACTCTTCTTGATTCCTATCATTTTCATTTGATGAAACATTATTAGCTTTTAGAGACTCTTTGACATAAATCATGTACGCAGAAACTGAGCTCTTCATTGATTTATCAAAAGAAAGAGGATTTACAAGTGGAATAGTGCGACCACGCTCACTAGCATCTATATACATGTTCTTTCCCCTGTAGGTGAAGTAAATTCTCCGTTCAGGGAACTTCATGTTGGCAGCCATGCGATCAAACCATGGTGCCCCTAGAATAACATCCTGATGTTGGAGGGGAGAGATGAAGAAGTCTTCTTTGTCGACATAGCTTTGGACATGAAGCCTCAACTTCCCAATCAAGGGAGTAACGGAAGCTTGTTGTCCCTTGAAAGCTGCATCAGCTGTTACTATATCTCCCATCTCAAAAGCTTGAATGCCCAACTTGGTGGCCAACTCTATTGATATGAAGTTGAGAGTAGAGCCAGGATCAAACAAGATGAAGGCATCATGCTCTCTTACCTTTCCCCAAGCATAGGAGAGTGATGATCCTTTGCAATGAGCATCCTCTTTTGGAGCTTCGATGGTGGAAGCCCTAGGAGTCTCATTGCGAGTATTCTTCTTGGGGCAAGAACGATAGCCATGTCCTTGCTCCCCACACTTGAAACACTTATGGTCCTTGCGAAAAGCTTCAAGCTCTTCAGGAGAGAGTTTGTTTTTACCTTTGTAAACTCCCTTCTCCTTGGACCGATTGTTGTTGTTGTTGTTGGAAGTGCCTTGGGAATTATTTTGAGCATTGGATTTCCCCTTTGCATCATTTTTATCTTTGTTTTCCATGGGCTTGACATTACGTCTAGCCCCTTGATGGAAATTGATGCGTGAAGCAACCATGGTGTGGTGGATTACTTCGGTAATAGTACCGGGCCGTTGAGAGTTGATATATTCGGCCATCTCTTCAGGTAATCCCGCACAGAATTGTTGTCTTTGCTCGGCAAAGTCTATCTTTTGAAAGACAGTAGCTTTGAGATGTAAATCCCAAAACTTATCTACATACTTGTTGATAGACTCATGAGAGAGGAGCTTCAAGCCGCGCCATTCGGTAAGAACTTTATCTTTAGTATCGCTTGGAAGAAATTGCTTCATGATGGAAACTCGTAGAGTTTTCCATGTCTTTGGGGCTTCTCCATTGCCACGAAGGCTAGCCCACCATTGACGAGCTGATTTTTGGAAGTGCATAGCTACATGGCGTAGCTTGGAGGACTCTGTGAAGCCCTCGTCCCCAAAGGCCGCATCAAATTGCTGGATGAAGGCCAACACTTTGTCGGTAGCACCAAAGGTGCCATCGTAGGTGAGAAAAGAGATACTCTTTCCTCCCTCCTTGAACTTCTTTAGCTTTTGTGACCTTCACCATGCAGGAAATGATTTGCGATGCCCTCCCCTCTTGTATTCTCTAGGAGAATAGCCATAACTTTCATCGGAAGAGAAGGAAGGTGAAGAAGAAGGAGAAGAGGGTGACCTCTTCCTAGCCCTTTTCTTCCTTTGTTTCCTCTCTTGCCTTTGAGAGTGATGAGGAGAAGGACTATGGGTTGCTCTTTTCCTCTTGGGAGGAGTAGGCGATCGTCTAGACCGCCTTCTTCGTGGAGCCACATCTTCAGAAGAACTTAGACTTTCATTGCTTTCTTTCTCTTTGGATTCCTCCTCTCGAGTGGGAGAGAGTCTTCTTTTGGGGGTCTCTTCAAGAGGCCTCCTAAGCTCTCTCTCCTCTTGGAGAGGAAAGGAAATTCCATAGGCACGAAGTTGTTGAGTAACTTCGGCTTGCAAGGTAGGGTTGCCCATAGCTTGTTGCAACCTAGTCACAAGATAATTCACAAACATGGGAGCATCATCATTAGCACCTTCATGTGCAAAATCAAAGCTATCAATGTTCATTCTACTCTCTTGATTATTGTCAGCCATGTTAACAAAATTTTATGTATGTACTTAGTGTATGCTTTGGCAATTCAAAACCTTAGTTGCCACTCCTCTTAGCCTTTGAAAATCGGCTCTTAAGTATCTACACCCACGGCTCAAAGTGGTTAATTATAGAGAGTAGAGGAGTAGGTCTAACATAGCAGAGTTGCCAAGGGCTAGCTCCTTTCGGACTTCTTATGGCTCAATAATGGTAAAGCCGTAGGCAAGTCTAAAAAGACTCCATTATTAAGTCCAAAGCTCCCGAGGTGTGCACCATCCCCCACATAGTGGGCTTAACAAAACCGGTATTAGATCCCAGTTCCACTTACTCTATTATAATTAACAACATCAACCATTTATAGGCTACTTAAGGACCTCTCTTCTTAAGCAAGAAAAGAGAAACCAAATTCTCTGATACCAATGTAATGGAATTTGCCTATTCAATTTGAGAATAGCGGAATTTAATGAGAGTACTTTCAAGAAATGATTTTGTGAGCATAGCGGGTAGACATAATTGAAGATAGCAACATAATCATAGCAATTAGTTAACTTGGCATAGACAATACTTTTGCAAGAGAGAGAGTTTAGAGAACATGACAACAATTGAGGACCGGATTTATGTGGAGCCGGTCCCCCCTCCAATAGGCATTTGTATTATGATTTCTCCCATAAAGAGAGACTTGTTACAATACAGTCTTTGTGTTCCTTGTGACCTAGGTGATGCCATGAAGATGGAAGGCTTCATGCACCACAAACATAACATAAACTTGAAGAAAGCTTTAACTATCCCAAGCCTCAGTCCCAAGACCTCAAACACCTTCGAAGGTGGAGAGAGCTAGCAGGGAATGAGGGTAGGGAAGAGGAAGAAGAAACATTTCGTAGGAGAAAGAATTAGTTCCTCACTTATCATACTCTTGTTGCTAGCATACATAATAGCATAGTAATGAAGAAGAAGGAGATGGCAAGCTTAAGCATTGAAGCATGGCTCTTGGTTGGATTTGCACTCTATAGCCAAGAGTGTTGGTGTAGGCTCTCAACCTCTACTTGCTTGGAGAGGGAGCTCTTGCACTTTGCATAGCACACAATGAGAGTGATTGTGAGTATACCCCCTAGGCACCCCCCTAGCTTGCTTGGGTCGACCCCCCCTTGTAGCTCATGCCTGAAGCTCATTGGACCCCTCCAGGCCTAGCCAATCACAAGCAGGAGCCATTACAAGCAACATGGGTAGCCTTGGGACAAGTGTCCCCCTTTCCCCTTTGAGAGAGAGGACTTGATAAATGCTAAAACAATTAGATAATTCATGTAATTTATCATTGGACCCCTTTGAAGCTTAGCCAATAGGCTTCAAGCAACACATGAAGGTAACATGGGTAGGGGCCTGACATGTGTCCTTGCTGCCTCTTCAAGTTGGGGCTTCCCTTGTGTGTGTGAGTGGGTGTTCTCTCTCTAGCTCCTAGGAAAAGGGCTCGCCCCCCCTCTTGTAGGAATGATTTTGACTTTAGGTGATCAAGCACCTTACTCATCAAGCATGACAAAGCACTTGAACTAGGGGGTGTTCCCACAAGCATCTCAGGCAAGCTTCTCAAGGCACCTCAAGTACCTTAATCATGCAGCAAGTCAAGCACCTCAAGCATGGAGCCAGTCAAGCACCTCAAGCATCTTAATCAAGCACCTCAAGCATGAAAAACACCTCAAGCATGACAAGCACCTCAAGCAGGACAAGCACCTCGAGCTTGGGCCGGGTTCCCACCTCAAGCTCAGCCCTAGCTTGCTTAAGGTCAAAAGGACTTTTACACACATTTATTGGAGGTCTTCAATGAAGCTAACCCTAAGGTCTTATGCTCCATTGGTTAGCCTTGCTCTTTGATAGACCATATCCCTTTTGGGCCCCTTTACATTGGCCCCGTGTTGAGATAGATCTAAAAGCACATACCTATATCTTAACACTTGTTCCCGTTTATTCTCCCACATTAAGTGATCAATTTAATATGAGAAAATCATTTGGGTTAGTTAGATATTAGATTTTATGACACGAAGGAGGCGGCAAAGCGAGATGGATTATTGGCATTCTGTGTTGGATTATTGGACATGATGCTTGCAGCAGTACTACACAAAGAAGGGGCAGGCAATGCGCTCTCTGTTGCTTGCTCCTCTGCAAGGGATCTGTGGATGGAGTGGGATCTGCAACATGGGCCCCACCTGTATCGGCAATGTGTGCTCTGATTAGAGCGCATGACACACAGATGGTGAAGGCACATGGAGTAGACCAGGGGGATGGGGGTTTGCGTGATGGCCACATGAGGGAGTGGACTATGGTCAAGGGTGGGTGAGGCGTAGAGTGCATATCAGAGGGCCGTTATGCTGGATGCAGAGATAGGCGCAGGAGCGAATGATAGGCGGTCATACCCTCACGCTCATATTCTGTGTGTCTCAGCTGAGGAGACGTAGGCCACGATGTCCCGTCTACGACAACCTCCTACAACGGTGTATGGAGAACGGGGAGAGACCAGCATGGCCTCATGCAAAGCAGGATGCAGAAGCAGCACGTGGGAACAAGACCAAAGGCGGAAGACTTTGCATTGCCAAGAGCTGGAAATGGAATCTTCCAATGTAATCAATTAATAGATGTCCAATACACCATAACGATAGCCTACCTTTTAAAACAATATATTTAACACACAAAAGATAGCATTATTATTATTATAGTTATAGTACCTCATACAAAACACCACTTTTGTGGCCTGTTAAAGAGGTACACGACGATGTCACGGGGACGTGCCAAGGTCGCACGAGCTGACGTCAGAGGCGCACCACTCGAAGGCGATGACAGCTTAGCCCAGCCTCACGCGCGCGTGACACAGAGAGAGAGAGAGAAATGAAATGAAATGAAATGTTATATTAACGTCTTCAAAAGGCCAAAATGACATATGAGACCAAAGCATTACAATGTGGTGGATCAATGTGGTGGATATGATACAAATTCAAAGTAACAGAATGAAATGAAATGACAAAATGATGGAATATAAATACTATGAAATCCGCAGCTAGTCGGGCTAGCTAAACCACAAATCACAAGAGATCTAGCATTGGTCGATGGTGGATCTCATCAATCTCCTCCATGGTCAGCAATCTGACTGGGCGTCGTGCATGTCGGACCAAAGTGATCCGGATCCTCTAATGTAGCCTCCCTCGATGTTGTGTAGTCCTCCGTAGTCGTGGGCATCTGAATCTCCCAATTCAGTTGCTCGGTCGATCAGTGTGCCCTCTGGTGTGAGACGACAAGATTTGATGTGGTAGTAACTTCTCCGGGTGTCCAGTGTTTGCTCTAAAGAAGTCTGTGATGTGTCTCTGAGATTGGCTGGCCTCTCCTCTCAACAGGCTCTCTCTGTGGCTGCGCAGCTCGAGCAGAAACAAATCCAGGCATCTCTGATCCTCATACCCCATGACTTTGGAGAGCGATCTGAAGCCCTCTCTAAACAAGTAGTGGAAGCGGCCTCGTCTGGTTAGTAGCACACCGTATCCCATGGGACAAGTGGGTGTCCATGTATCTGGGCCTCGTCACGAAACCGTCCGCCGTATGCTGCAGAAGATGTTCTCTGTAGAAAGCCATCTTCGTGTCCAGCTCCTGTGTTGGTTGTATCATGTCCCTCTGGTGTCTAGCTGAGTCAGGTCCTGGAGGATGAGAGAGAGAGAGAGAGAGAGAGAGAGAGAGAGAGAGAGAGAGAGAGAGAGAGAGAGAGAGAGAGAGAGAGAGAGAGAGAGAGAGAGAGAGAGAGACCTTCTCTAGGCTACATTAGCCGCCATGACACACACACACACACACACACACACACAGAGTACAGATACTTTGGGGGGGGAGGGAAGGGGGGAGATTTTTTGGGGGGGGCAGTTACCACTTTCTAATTTTTTGAAATAGAAACTTTCTCTGCCTTCAATATTTCAAATTGAAGGGGCTGAGCATTCTCCCAGATTCTACACAAAAGCCTCTCCACGATGTGGGTGCCCTATAGAATTGAGCATTCGATTAGCAAGATCATTAGGATAGCTCTTTGAAGATGCCGACACAAATATCCCTTTTAGATTAATATTCCTTGTAAAAGCGATAATGTAGTATCAAATTGTTTACGGTCCACTTCTGATTTTATAATCTATAAAGCTCACTTTCATTTTGTGAAGCTATACCCCATGGGAATGGAACTTAAGGCCAGTTTTTAGTAAACCTAAGTACAAAGGACATCTATATCGATACTATGTATAAAGGGGGAAGGAAAGGGGAAAGGGATTCTGACCCCTCCCCTGCCACATGTCATCCTCTGAAGAGTCTGGCCAGTGTTCTCTAAGCCTCAAGTCACTAAGAGGGGGGGGGGGGGGGGGGGGGTAAGTGTTGCCGCCTCCATGACCTCCAATTTTTTTTCATGTTTGTAGCTCGCAACATTGTTTTATCCCAGTGTACTCTACGCTTTGCACTGCTCTCAGCTTCGAAGTTTGCAGGCCTTCAAAACCCACGTGCCTATCTACGATTCTTCTCTCTCTCTCTCTCTCTCTCTCTCTCACACACACACACACACACACACACACACACACACACACACACACACACACACACACACACACACACACACACACACACACACATAACCAAGGTAGCTACAACTCAGCAAGATCCAAGAGTTGATGAGTGGAGCTCCAAGGATTCAACAAGAGAGAGAGAATTGGGAGGAGAGAGAAAGAAAGAAGCATCGTCATTGAACATTTATAGAGAGAGAAAGAGAGGGAGAGGTGTAACGGAGGTCCAATCTCAGGCAAAGTTCATTGTTGTAACGAACGTCCAGTACAGCTATGGGGTTGTTGAGTAGGGAGTCGCATGGAGCTGAAGATATTTGTGGCTCTACGCAATTACCCTGGAAGGCAGAAGTGTGGCGACATGATGTAGCGATGTACGCGCATGCAGGGAAGTGGTTTCTCGTATGTAGCTTCCTTTCGTTATGTGTGTGACCCTAGCCTTTTGCATTGCTGGCCTAGATCAAACCCTAACAATTCTCTCTATTTATGGCCTCCATCACTTTGATATCATCCCTCGGATGTTTAGAGCTCCATGGCCACTAGTATTCTATCTTGTGAGGCTGGGTGGTTTGAGGATGAAACCTGCTGACACATATATACTCAATTGCTAATATTGCTCATACAAATGTGTGGAAAGAGGCCTATGGTTGGTGAGAAAACATGTATGGTTTTTTGAGCTTTCAAGATAGCATATGTGGATCTTCTCTACGTATGTGAAGAAAATAGAGAGCATGTGTATATATCGTAACTCTGGAGCATGCAATCTATGTTTGTCATCAATAGCTTACGCTACAAGAATGGTCGTCTAGAAACTTTCACGCTTCACCTATATAGTGGGATTTTTCTTGTAATGGAAATGGCCTATGAACTTTGAGAGTAGCGGAATTAAGGGAATTAGAGTGAGCATTTTGTGAGACTCTTTGAGAACATAGAGGGTGAACTTAATTAGCGGCAGCAACATCACCATAGTACTTAATTAATTTGGCATGAACAATACTTTTGCAAGAGAAAGAGTTTAGACAATAGTTGAGGACCGGATTTATGTGGAGCCGGGCCCCCTCCAATAGGCTTTTGTATTATAGATTCTCCCATCAAGAGAGACTTGGTACAATATAATCTTTGTGTCCCTTGTGACCTAGGTGATGCAATGAAGATGGGAAACTTCATGCATCACGAGCATAACATAGACTTTGTAAAAAGCATTAACCATCCTCGGCCTCAGTCCCAAGGCCTCAAACACCTTCAAAGGTGGAGAGAGCTAGCATGAGGAATGAGGATAGGGAAGAGGAAGAAGAAACATTCATAGGAGAAAGAAATAGTTCGTCACTTATCACCACTCTTCTTGCTTAGCATACATAATCGCATAGTAATGAAGATGGAGAAGATGGCAAGCTTAAGCATTGGAGCATGGCTCTTGGTTGGATTTGCATTCCATAGCCAAGAGTGTTGGTGTAGGTTCTCAACTTCTCTACTAGCTTGGAGAAGGAGATGGAATTCTTGCACTTTGCACTTCACACAATAAGAGTGTGTGTGTGTGTGTTTGTCTGTGGGGGGGGGGAGTGCAACATTTAATGGCCTAGTAACTTGTGTGTAGCGAAAAATAGCATGAACATAGTGAGCATTTCATTAGAATAGATTCCTAATGATAATAACAAAGTGCTTGGGTGGAGAAAGCAACAAAAAGGATAACACCTAGTTAGATAGCATGAAAAATACTTCAAAAGAGAGAGAAATTAAGCAATTGACAACAGTTGAGGACCGGATTTGCATGGAGCCGGTCCCCCCTCCAAAAGGCTTTGTATACAATACAATTTCTTGTGTTCCTTCAATACTAGCTAGTGCAATGAAGATGGAAGCTTCATGCACTACGCAAAACACTTATCAAACACAACATCAATTCCCTCACGGTCTCAGACCCAAGACCTCACACACCTTCAAAGATGGTGAGAGCTAGAGGGGTATGAGAGTAGATTGAGAGGAAGAAGGAGTATTCTTACTAGAAAGATGTACATCTCCTCAAATAATCACTCATATTAGCATGGCTTAGCTTAGTAATTAACATAGTAGAGGAGATGAGCATGCATTGAAGCTTGGCTCTTGGTTGGATTTTGCATCACAAAGCCAAGAGTTGTCGGTGTAGGCCTCCCTTCTCACAAGCTTGGAGTAGGAGATAAGCTTTCCATTAAAGCTTGTGAAGGAGAGAGAGAGTCTTCTTGCTCCACACATTGATTGTGTGTGTGTGTGTGTGTGTGTCAATAATGCCTTGCAAAAATCAGCACCCTCTCTCTCTTGGTCGACCCCCCTTGCTAATTACTCATGCTAGCATCCTATTGGACCTCCCCAGGCTTATCCAGTGACAATTAAGCAGCATAAGTGATATCCTTCTGACATGTGTCCCCCTTTCCCCCTTTTGTGAGAGCTTTAGGTAATTTAATAATTCAACTAAACTCTCATTGGACCCCTTTGCCTCCTGGCCAATAGGAATCATGCAAGCCATTGGGATGCTGAATGCTCAATTGGTCCCCTTGGGAGACTGTCCAATAGTCTTCTAGAGAGCTTAATTCTTATTGGTTCTTTTATTAAGTGTTTTTAAATTAATTAAACTAGATTTACTCTAGCCTAATTCTCATTGCTCCACCTCCAAGGCCATCCAATAGGATTTGAGTACACCTTGTGGGCATCTGGGCTAGGGAGCTGACATGAGTCCCTCTTTCCCGTTGTGTACAAAGGGAGCTTGTGTGTGTGTATGAGTTTCTCTCTCATCCCCTACTTCTTGGGCTCACCCCCTCCTATGTAGGGCTTGACAAAGACTTTTGGAACACACACAAAGCATCCAATTTTCCCTAAAGTTGATCTTTGAACGCAACCTTTGAATTTTGGAACCTTATCATTTGGGAAGCTTAGCATTTTGGAAGTCCTAATGGGCTGAACCTTAAGGTCTTTTAAGCCCATTGTTCCACATAGCTCTTTTGTATATGGCCCCCCCTTTGGATCCCTATTTTCCCTCCTTTGGATCCCTACTGTGGCCGGTCTACTAACTTAACCAATATTCTAGCTTTTTCTCCCCTGGCACTTCCCCATATTAAATGATCAGTTTAACATGAGAAAATCATTTAGGAGAATTAGATTATGACATTACTTCTCTCTTGAAATCATAGTTGTCCTCGACTATGGTGTAGAGAAGATAAAGCATATTCATGAGTCCTTTTTCTTAGTGGGTAGAGGATCCCTATGTTACCCTACGACAACGTTCCAGAATGGATGACTAGTCCATTTGGCTCTTGAGAGCCTGAGGCTTCCGCAAGCATGTCTGCACATTAGTCCTATCAATCTTCCATAGTAGAGTGACAAGCTCTACTTGGTGTTCGGGAGAAGTCGTCTCTGCAAACTTGATCTAAGCATGCATACTACTTCATTTTTATGCACAATTAAGCAAAAGAGATTCTTATAAGACAAAAACTTTGTTCATTTTTAACATTTGTACATTTGCTTACTCTTGGGAAGCATTGTAAGCATTGACAAGGTTTAGGTTATCCTTTAATTGTATGCCTTGCATCCATCTAGCATCTTCAAAAGGATAATTCTTAAACTTAATAAGATATCGTCGGATAGTCTTACCACCTCTTAGTACCTTGTCTTCATGTCGGAGAATGGACTCGGGCTGCAGCACCTCTTCTTGGTCCTCGATCTCCAGTGGGTCTTCAATAGTTGGTTCTTGAGGTGGCTCTCCTTTGTAAGGCTTTAGTAGGCTCACATGGAAAGCATTGTGTATGAGCCAATGGTTGGGCAACTTGAGTTGATAGGCCATCTCATTGATTGGCCTAAGAATCTGGAAGGGACCATAGTACCTTTTTTCTAACTTAACATAGTACTTTTGGTGTCCCGTAGGATTCTTGCCCGTCGTGTGCCTTAATCGAGCCTTAAGAAATTTGAGTAAGACCCAATCATTTTCTTTAAAGGCTTGGGCTCTTCTGTGCTTGTCAGCAGCAACCTTTTGCCTTTGCTGTGAGATAGAGATAACATCCTTAATCTTTTGGAAAGATTCTTGTAGGTCTCGGCTATACTCATCTGCAGCGAAGATCTTCCCGTGTGCCTTAAATAGCAAGGGACTTTTTGATCTTCCTTCAATTACATCAAAAGGTGCTTTTCTCGTGGAAGTATGTACAGTGTTATTGTAGGCATACTCCACTAAGGGTAAGTACTTCTCCCATTGGGATCTTTGATCTACTTCCGTTACATAGGCTTTTAGTAGATCGAGAATTGTTAGGTTAGCTATTTCACTTTGGCCATCTGTTTGAGGGTGATAGGCCGAAATAAGTTTAGCCTTGTTCCTAAATTCTCAAAGAGACCCTTCCAGAAATTACTGGTCATTCTAGGATCTCTATCTGACACTATGGACATTGGCAAGCCATGGTACTTGAAAATTTGTGAAATGAAGAGGGTCGCCATTATGGGCTTTGATAGTCTTTTTGAAAGGTATAAAATGAGCTTGTTTATTGAACCTGGCTACTATCGTCCATATTCCCGTATTCCCATGGATAGACTTAGGCAATCCAAAGATAAAATCCATGGATATGCTCTCCCATGGTGAATTAGGGATTGGCAAGGGTTGAAGCAATCCAGGTTGCTTCCCTCTATCAAATTTTGTCTTTTGGCATACCACACATTTAGAAACATACTCTTGTATGTTCGCTTTCATGGTAGGCCAATAGAAATATGTTTCAATTCCCTTTAGGGTAGACTGAATCCCTCTATGCCCCGCATAAGGAGGAGCATGAGATTCATACATTACTTTCTCACGTAGTGAGCTAGTAACGCATAGTCTATTGCCGCAGAGAAGATAACCATCTTGTAAAGTAAATGGTTCCTCTTTCTTCCCTAGTGCAAGGGCTGAAATCACATCTCTAAAATCGGGATCAATAGCATACTCATCTATCATAGAAGATAGATCATTGTGAGTTGCTATGGAAACCGCATTCACTCTCGGTCATCTTGAGAGTGCATCGGCTACTTGATTATGCTTGCTAGCAATGTCAGCATTATGAAAATGAAATTGCGAAAGGAATTTGCCACCTCATTTGTTTGTCGGAGAGCTTGGTCTGCGTCATAAAGTACTTAAGACTTTGGTGATCCGTTCGCATCGCAGAATGAAAGGAGTCCCCAATAAATAGTGCTTCCATGAGTCTAAGGAATGTAGAACTGCAAGGAGTTCCTTTTCATATATGCCTAGAGCTTGCTCAACAGGGTCGAGCCTTCGACTTTCATAGCCTATGGCGTGCCCGTCTTGAAGCAAAACAGCTCCAAGGCAATCACCACAAGCATCACATTGGACCGCAAATGGCTTTGAGAGGTCTGGTAGCGTAAGCACAGGTTGAGAGATAATCTTTTCTTTAGCTTTTCGAAAGCATTGTTCTCCTTGGCAGACCATGTGTTCCTAACGTTTTTCTTTGTTAGGTCATGTAATGGTCCTGCTATTGGTGAGAACTTTTCTATGATGGGTGTATAGTATGCGCACATACCTATAAAGCTTCTTAACTCATGAAATTCCTTGGTTTAAGCCATCCTTTTATTACCTCTAACTTTGATGGATCCATTTGGATGCCATCTTGAGAGATAATGTGATCTAAATACTGAATCTCTTGTAAGAAAAATTCACTTCTCTTTCGATTAACAGAAAGTTTATTCTCTCTTAGAGCTTGAAATATTACTCGGAGGTGTCACTTGTGTTCGTCTAATGAATTAGAGGAGATGATGATATCATCAAAGAACACTCTAGTAAAAGTTCGGTGAGGCCTGAATAGCTTCTCCATCAAGCGGTTGAATGTGGTTGGTGCATTGGTCAAGCCAAAAGGCATGACAATGTATTCATAAAGACCAAACGTAGTGCCAAATGCGGTCTTTACAATGTCTTGATCAACTATCCTTATTTGATGATAACCGCTTTTTAGGTCAATCCTCCTGAAGTAGTTGGAGCCTTGTAGCTTATCAAATAGGTCTTCTTCCCGTGGAACGGGAAACCTATTTTTGATAGTGATCCTATTTAGTGCTCTATAGTCGACACACATACGATATGTGCCGTCTTTCTTTTGCACTAGTAGCACAGCAGAACAAAATGGACATGAGCTAGGCCTAACCATGCCCTTCTCAACTAACTCATGCACTTGCCGCATAATCTCCTCTTATTGAGCTTGAAAAACTCTATAAGGAGGTTTGTTAGGCGGTGAACTTCCTAAAAGAAGTTCAATTGCATGGTCATCATTGCCTCATTTAGGAGGTAGCTCACAAGGGATGTCGTCAATAAAGACATCTTGAAACCCCTTGAGAAAATTGGATAACTCTAATTCCTTTTGATTGTGTATATTTTCTTTTGCTAAAACATTAGGTTCATTTTGAGAATCTTTAACAAAAATCATGTACACAGAAATAGAGCTCTTTATTGACTTGTTGAAAGCTTGTGTATGTACAATGGGTATAGTGTTACCCATTTCCTTAGCATCTATATACATATCTTTTTTCCTGAACTTAAAGGAGATTCTCCTTTCAGGGAATTTAACATTGGCAGCCATGCGATCAAACCATGGTGCCCCTAGAAATACATCCTCATGCTTGAGAGGAGAGATAAAGAAGTCCTCTTTGTCCACATAGCTTTGGACATGGAGCCTCAATTTCCCAATTAAGGGAGTGACTGAAGCTTCTTGCCCCTTGAAAGCACCCTATGCGGGTAGGCATCTCCCATCTCGTAGGCTTGTATGCCTAGCTTGGTGGTCAACTCTATAGATATAAAATTGTGAGTAGAACCGGGGTCAAAGAGAATAAAAGCATCATGTTCTCTTACCTTTCTCCAAGCATGGCATAGAGGAGATCCTTTGTGGTGAGTTTCCTCCTCTTGGATGTCGACCAAGGTAACTCTAGGAGGATCATGGCGGTTGTTCTTTTGGGGACAAGCGCGGTACGCATGCACTTGTTCGCCGCACTTGAAACACCGGTTATCCTTGCGATAACGCTCAAGCTCTTCAGGAGAGAGTTTATTCTTGCCTTTATAAACTCCCTTCTCTTTAGCTTTGTTGGAGTTGCCCTTAGGAGACTTTTGGACATTGTCCTTCCCCTTAGGCTCATTGGAACCCTTGTTTTCAGGGGGCTTAGAATTCCTCTTAGTCCCTGTTTGGAAATTGATTCGAGAGGCCACCATAATATGATGTATTACCACCGATATGGCGCGTGGCCTTTGGGAATTGACATACTCCGCCATTTCTTCGGGTAAGCCCGTGCAAAATTGTTGCTTTTGCTCTTCAAAATCCAACTTTTTGAAGACAATGGCTTTGAGTTGTAGGTCCCAAAACTTGTCTACATATTTGTGGATGGATTCATTGGGAGAGAGCTTAAAGCTTCGCCATTCGGTGAGTACTTTGTCTTTGGCATCTGTGGCCAAAAACTGCTTTATAATGGAAGCTCTTCAAGCTTTCCATGTTTGTGGAGCGTCACTGTTGGCCCGTAGGCTAGACCACCATTGTCTGGCAAAATTTTGAAAGTGCATAGCTACATGGCGTAGCTTAGAGGACTCCGTGAAGCCCTCATCTCCGAACGCCACATCGAATTGTTGGATAAAGGCCAAGACTTTGTCCGTAGCACCAAAAGTGCCATTATAGGTAAGGAAAGAGATGCTCTTCCCTCCCTCTTTGAACTTCTTGAGCTTGGATGACTTCTTCCACGCGACATAGGATTTCCTATGGCCTCTTCTTTTTGATGGTTCAAAGGTTGCACCATCACTTTCTTCAGAAGATGAAGAATTTGAGGAAGATGGAGAAGAGGGTGACCTCTTTCTCGCCTTTTTCTTTCCTTGATCTTCTTTGTCTTCACCATCACTTTCATAAGAGGAAGAGGATGAAGAAGATGGAGAAGAGGGTGTCCTCTTTCTCGCCTTTTTCTTCTCTTGCTTTTTGTCATCCCTCTTTGAAGTATGGTGTGGAGAAGTATGCGATGGTCTTCTCCGTTTTGGAGGTGATGGAGAGCGTTTAGCTCGCCGTCTTCGTGGAGCCATCTCCGCCGAGGTGGCGGGAGACTCACTTCTTTCTCGTTCCTTCGGTGGAGGCTCTTGAATTCTCCTTTGAGAAGGAGATGCGTCATCCAGGAGAAAATTTCTGAGCCCTTCATAGGGATCCTCTTCTTCTTCCCGAATCAGAGAGAGACCTCTTTTGGAAGTCTGACAAGGAGGCTTCCTAGGTGCCCTCTCATCATGGTGGGGAGCTAGGAGAATCCCATGAGCACGAAGCTGCCGTTGCACTTCACTTTGGTGGGATGATTTCCCATGGCTTGTTGAAGCCTAGAAACAAGATAGTTAACAAGCATCGGGGCATCATTAGTAGCTTGCTCATTAGCAAAATCAAAGTTATCAACATTAATTTCACTCTCTTTACCATTGTCAGCCATTCTAACAACTTTTAGGTGTACATTGGCACTTCAAGCCCTAGTTGCTACTCCTCTTTACCCCTTTAGAAGAAGAACTCAAGCTACTGTACCTGTGGCTCAAATACCATTAATTGCAAGGAATAGAAGAGAGGGTCGTTCAACACCAAAATAGCACCGGCTCGTGTCAAGCTTCTAATAGCTCAATAGTGGTTAAGCCGTAGGCAAGCCCCGTAGGACTCCACTATTAGGACCATAGCTCTCGACGGTGATGCCCCATTAACTGCACAAAGGCAGGCACACTGCAAGGCTGAAAAATCCCTATTCTACTTACTCACATGCAATTAATAGTACCAACCATTTATAGCTAGCTTGAGGACCTCCCTTCTTGAGCAAGAAAAGAGAAAACTTGTTCTCTGATACCAATGTAACATTTACTGGCCTAATAACTTGTGTGTAGCGGAAAATAGCATGAACATAGTGAGCATTTGTTTAGAATAGATTCCTAATGATAATACAAAGTGCTTGGGTGGAGAAAGCAACAAAAAGGATAACACCTAGCTAGATAGCATGAAAAATACTTCAAAAGAGCGAGAAATTAAGCAATTGACAACAGTTGAGGACCAGATTTGCATGGAGCTGGTCCCCCCTCCAAAAGGCTTTGTATTATGGTTTCTCCAATCAAGAGAGACATTTTACAATACAATTTCTTGTGTTCCTTCAATACTAGCTAGTGCAATGAAGATGGAGGCTTCATACACTACGCAAAACACTTATCAAACACAACATCAATTCCCTCACGGTCTCAGACCCAAGACCTCACACACCTTCAAAGATGGTGAGAGCTAGTGGGGTATGAGAGTAGATTGAGAGGAAGGAGTATTCTTGCGAGAAAGATGTACATCTCCTCACATAATAACTCATATTAGCATAGATTAGCTTAGTAATTAGCATGGTAGAGGAGATGAGCATGCATTGAAGCTTGGCTCTTGGTTGGATTTGCATCACAAAGCCAAGAGTTGTCGGTGTAGGCCTCCCTTCTCACAAGCTTGGAGTAGGAGATAAGCTTTCCATTAAAGCTTGAGAAGGAGAGAGGGAGTCTTCTTGCTCCACACATTGATTGTGTGTGTGTGTGTGTGTGTGTGTCAATAATGCCTTGCAAAAATCAGCCCCCTCTCTCTTGGTCGACCCCCCTTGCTAATTACTCATGCTAGCATCCTATTGGACCTCCCCAGGCTTATCCAGTGACAATTAAGCAGCATAAGTGATAGCCTTCTGACATGTGTCCCCCTTTCCCCTTTTGTGAGAGCTTTAGGTAATTTAATAATTCAACTAAACTCTCATTGGACCCCTTTGCCTCCTGGTCAATAGGAATCAGGCAAGCCATTCGGCTGCTGAATGCTCATTGGTCCCCTTGGGAGACTGTCCAATAGTCTTCTAGAGAGCTTAATTCTTATTGGTTCTTTTATTAAGTGTTTTTAAATTAATTAAACTAGATTTACTCTAGCATAATTCTCATTGCTCCACCTCCAAGGCCATCCAATAGGATTTGAGTACACCTTGTGGGCATCTGGGCTAGGGAGCTTACACGTGTCCCTCTCTCCCCTTGTGTACAAAGGGAGCTTGTGTGTGTGTGTGTGTGTGTGTATGAGTTTCTCTCTCATCCCCTACTGCTTGGGCTCGCCCCCTCCTATGTAGGCTTGACAAAGACTTTTGGAACACATACAAAGCATCCAATTTTCCCTAAAGTTGACCTTTGGACACAACCTTTGAATTTTGGAATCTTAGCATTTTGGAAGTCTTAATGGGCTGAACTTTAAGGTCTTTTAAGCCCATTGTTACACATAGCTCTTTTGCAGATGCCCCCCCCTTTGGATCCCTATTTTCTCTCCTTTGGATCCCTACTGTGTCCGGTGTGCTAACTTAACCAATATTCTAGCTTTTTCTCCCCTGGCAATTCCCCATATTAAATGATGAGTTTAACATGAGAAAATCATTTAGGAGAATAAGATATTGATTATTATGATAGGGAGTATATCCCCCAGGCTAGCCCCCTTCTTGCTTTGGTTGACTCCCTTGTCTAGCACTATCTTGCACTTGATTGGACCTCGTCAAGCCTGGCCAGTCACATGCTTAGTGCATATCAAGCAACAAGGTTAGCCTTGTGACAAGTGTCCCCCGTTGCCCTTTGAGAGAGAGGACTTGATAAATGCATAAACAATTAACTAACTTATCATTGGATCCCTTGGGATGCCAACCAATAGGTTTTAGGAACACCATGAGGGCAACATGAAGAGGAGCTTGACAAGTGACCTATTTGCTTTCTTGTACCAAGCTTGCCTTGTGGGAGGGTGTGTGTGTTCTCTCTCTAGCTCCTACAAAGAGGGATGGCCCCCTCATGAGTAGGGATATGCTTTGACTTTTTGAGCACCTTAACCCCCCCAAGCACCTTAGTCATGGAGCACCTTAGCACCTAAGTCATTAAGCATCTCAAGCACCTTAGTCAGCAATGACAAGCACATCAAGCTTGGGCTGGGTTCCCGTCTCAAGCACAACCCTAGCTAAGGTCAAAGGAATTTTAACACTAACCATTGAACGTCTTTAATGAAGCTAACCCTAAGGTCTTTAATCTGCATTAGCTAGTCTTGCTCTTTGACAGATTATCTCTCTTTTGGACCCCTTTACCATTGGCCCCATGTTGAGATAGACCCGTAAGCACATGCCTATATTCTAACCCTTGTTCTTGTCTATTCTCCCACATTAAATGATTAGTTTAATATGAGAAAATCATTTGGGTTGATTAGATATTAAATTTTATGACATTACCTCTCTCTTGAAATCATAGTCGTCCTCGACTATGAGGTAGAAGAGATAAAGCCTTAGTCATTAGTCTAATGTTTCTTAGCCAATAGAGGATCCCTTTTTACCCTATGACATCATTCCAAGATGGATGACCAATCCATTTGGTGCTTTGGGAGACGTAGCTACCGCAAGCATGTCTGCTCTTTAGTCCCTTTCATTCTCCCAAAGTAGAGTGACAAAGTCTACTTGGTGTTTGAGAGACGTCATCATCACAAACATGATTCTAAGCATGCGTATTATTTAAATTTGTACACAATAAAAATTTAGTCTTATAAGACAAGAACATTGGTTATTTAAAAGAAATTTGTACATTTTATTACTTTAATGTAGCATTGTAAGCATTGACAAGGTTCATACTATCCTTAAGCTGTATTCCTTGCATCCATCTAGCATCTTCAAAAGGATAAGTTTTGAACTTAATAAGAAACCGTCGGATAATCTTACCATGTCGTAACCTTGTCTTCATGCCGAAGGATAGCTTCAGGTTGTGGCACCTCTTCTTGGTCTTCAATATGGTTCACTTGGTGGCTCTCCTTTGTAGGGCTTAAGTAGGCTCACATGAAAAGCATTGTGTATGAGCCAATGGTTCCTCTAAGCCATCTCATTGATTGGCTTCAAGATTTGAAAAGGACCATAGTATGTTTTTGCTAGTCTAGCATAATACTTTTGATGGCCCGTAGGGTTTTTGCCCGTCGTTTGCCTCAATCAAGCCTTGGGAACTCAAGTAAGACCCAATCATTTTCTTTAAACGTTAAGGCCCTTCTGTGCTTGTCAACAACATCTTTTTTCCTTTGTTGAGAGATGGATATAGACTCCTTAATCTTTTGGAAAGATTCTTGTAGGTCACGGCTATACTCATCGGCAGTGAAGAACTTCCCATGTACTTTAAGTAGCAAGGGACCTTTAGGTCTTCCCTCTATGATTTCAAAAGGTGCGTTTTCCGTAGAAGTATTATTGTACGCATATTCTACAAGGGGTAAGTATTTTTCCCATTGTGAGTGTTGATCTACTTTTGTAACATAAGTCTTTAGTAGATCAAGAATAGTAAGATAGGCTATCTCAATTTGGCCATCCGTTTGTGGGTGATAGGACGAAGAGAAATTCAATCTTGTACCTAGATTTTTAAAGAGACCTTTCCAATTTTTTTTGGTCATTCTAGGATCTCTATCTGACACGATGGATGTTGTCAATCCATGGTGTTTGAAAATTTGAGATATGAAGAGAGTTGCCATTTGGTGTGCCTTAATAGTCTTTTTGACATGAATAAAGTGTGCTTGCTTGCTAAACCTGTCGACTATTGTCCATATTCTCGTATTCCTATGGATAGACTTGGGTAATCCAAAGATAAAATCCATGGATATACTCTCCCATAGTGAATTAAGGATTGGCAATGGTTGGAGTAATCCAGGTTGCTTCCCTCTATCATATTTAGTCTTTTAGCATACCACACATTTTGAAACATACTCTTGTATGTCCACTTTTATGGTAGGCCAATAGAAGTACGTCTCTACTCCTCAAGAGTAGGTTGAATGCCTCTATGCCCTGCATAGGGAGGAGCATGGGATTCATACATGACTTTCTCACAAAGGAAGTGGGTAACACATAGCCTACTGCCATGGAGAACATAACCATCCTGCAAGGTGAATGGTTCTTGTTTCTTCCCCAAAGCAAGGGCTGACATTGTGTCTTTAAAGTCAGGGTCAGTAGCATACTCATCTATCATAGAAGATAGATCATTGTGAGTTGCTATAGACACCGCATTAACTTTTGGTCGTCGTGAAAGTGCATCGGCCACTTGATTGTGCTTACCAGTAATGTGAGCAATATGAAAATAAAATTGCGAAATAAATTTTACGCACCTCATTTGTTTGTCAAAAAGCTTGGTTTGCGTCATGAAGTACTTGAGACTTTGGTGGTCGGTTTGCAAAATAAATGGAGTCCCCAATAGATAGTGCTTCCATGTGTCTAAGGCATGTAGAACAACTAAAAGATATTTTTTGTATATGCCTAAGACTCGCTCATCGGCATTGAGACTTTGGCTCTCATATGCTATGGCATGCCCTTCTTGAAGCAAGACTGATCCAAGGCAATGACCACAAGCATCACATTGGACCTCAAATGGCTTTGAAAGATCCGAAAGTAGAAGGACTAGTTGAGAGGTAAGATTCTCTTTGAGGTTGTCAAAAGCATTTTGCTCTTTAGCAGTCCATGAGTACTTAACGTTCTTCTTTGCTAAGTCATGTAATGGTCCTGCTATTTGAGAGAATTTTGCTATGAAGCGTATATGGTATGCACACATACCAATAAATCTTCTTAGCTCATGTAGATTCCTTGGATTAGGCCATGCTTTTATTACCTCTAACTTCGATGGATCCATACGGATACCATTTTGAGAGATAATATAACCTAAGTATTGAATTCTTGAAGTAAAAGTTTGCTATTCTTTTGATTGATAAAAACCTTGTTCTCCCTCAATGCTTGAAAATTCACTTGGAGATGTTGCTTGTGTTCCTCCAAGGAGTTGGAGTAGATGATGATATCATCAAAGAACACTCCAGTGAATTTGCAATAGGGTCAAAAATTTTCTCCATTAAACGATTGAACGTGGTTGGTGCATTAGTCAAGCCAAAAGGCATGACTAGATATACATAAAGACCAACGTTGTACGAAACGCAATCTTTAGGATATCTTTATCACTATCCTTATTTGATGACAACCACTTTTAAGGTCAATCCTATTGAAGTAGGTAGAGCCTTGTAGCTTATCAAACAGATCTTCTACCCAAGGTACATGAAATTTGTTTTGATAGTGATATGGTTTAGTGCTCGATAGTCCACACACATGCGTTATGTACCATCTTTCTTTACATTAAAGGACTGGAGAACAAAAGGGAGAGGAGCTAGGCCTCACCATCCCTTTGTCTACCAATTCTTGTACTTGGCTCATGATTTTCTCTTGTTGAGCTTGGGAAACTCAATAAGGAGGCTTGCTAGGCAGTGAGCTTCCTAGTAGGAGCTCAATTTGATGGTGATCATCCCCTTGTTTTGGAGGTAAGTCCATAGGGATATCATCGATGAATACATCTTGGAATCTTTTTAGAAAATTAGACAAGTCTAGCTCTTCTTGATTCCTACCATTTAATTTGATGAAACATTAGGACCTTTTAGGGACTCTTTGGCAAAAGTCTTGTACGCAAAAACTGAGCTTTTCATTGATTTGTCAAAATCAGGAGAATTTGACAAATCATCTATAGTACGACTAGACTCACTAGCATCTATATACATGCTCTTTTCCCTGTAGGTGAAGTAGATTCCCCTTTCAGGGAACTTCATGTTGGCAGCCATGTGGTTGAACCATGGTGCCCCTAGGATAGCATCCACATGTTGGAGAGGAGAGATGAAAAATTCCTCTTTGTTGACATAGCTTTGGACATGAAGCCTCAACTTACCAATCAAGGGAGTAACGGAGGCTTGCTATCCCTTGAAAGCTGTATCGACAGTAATAATATCTCCCATCTCAAAAGCTTGAATGCCCAACTTGGTGGCCAACTCCGCTAATATGAAGTTGTGAGTAGAGCCAGGGTCAAACAAGATGAAGGCATCATGCTCCCTTACCTTTCCCCAAGCATAGGAGAGAGGTGATCCTTTGCAATGAGCATCCTCTTTTGGAGCTTCGATAGTGGAAGCTCTAGGAGTTTCATTACGGGCATTTCTCTTGGGGCAAGAATGATAGACATGTCCCTGCTCCCCACACTTAAAACATTTGTGGTCCTTGTGAAAAGCTTCAAAGCTCTTCACGAGAGAGTTTATTTTTATCTTTGTAAACTCCCTTCTCTTTGGACCGACTGTTGTTGTTGTTGTTGTTGGAATTACCTTGGGAAGAATTTTGGGCATTGGGTTTCCCCTTTGCATAACTTTTGTCTTTGCTTTCCATGGGCTTGACATTCCTTCTAGCTCCTTGTTGGAAATTGATGCGCGAAGTAGGAATAGTGTGATGGATTACTTCGGTGATAGAACCAAGCCGTTGGGAGTTGACATACTCAACCATCTCTTCAAGTAATCCCGCACAAAATTGTTGCTCTCTTCAAGTAATCCCGCACAGAATTGTTGCTTTTTCTCGACAAAGTCTATCTTTTGAAAGATAATAGCCTTGAGATGTAAATCCCAAAACTTGTCCACATATTTGTGGATAGACTCATGGGAGAGAAGCTTTAAACTCCGCCATTCGGTAATCACTTTGTCCTTTGCATTGCTTGCAAAGAATTTCTTCATGATGGAAACTCGTAGATTTTTCGATGTCTTTGGGGCTTTGCCGTTGCCATGAAGGCTAGCCCACCATTGAAGAGCAGATCTTTGGAAGTGCATAGCTACATGGTGTAGCTTGGAGGACTCTGTGAAGCCCTTGTCTCAAATTGTTGGATGAGGGTCAATACTTTGTTGGTAGCACCAAAGGTGCCATCATAGGTGAGAAAAGAGATAATCTTTCCTCCCTCTTTGAACTTCTTGAGCTTTTGAGACCTTCGCCATGCAGGGAAGATTTGCGATGTACTCCCCTCTTATATTCTCTAGGAGAATAGCTATTGCTTTCATCGGAAGAGGAGGAAGGCGAAGAAGAGGGAGAAGAGGGTGACCTCTTTCTTACCCTTTTCTTCCTTTGTTTCCTCTCTTCCCTTTTGGAGTGACGAGGAGAAGGAGTGTGGGTTGACCGCTTCCTTTTGGGAGGAGTTGGCGATCGTCTTCATGGAGCCACATCTTCAGAGGAACTTAGGGATTCGCTTCTTTCTTGTTCTCTGGATTTAGCCTCTCTTATGGTAGAGAGTCTTGTTTTGGGGGTCTCATCAAGAGGCCTCCTAAGAGCTCTCTCCTCTTGGAGAGGAAGGGAAATCCCATAAGCACGAAGTTGTTGAGTAACTTCGGCTTGCAAAGGAGGGTTACCCATCGCTTGCTGCAACCTAGTAACAAGATAATTGACAAACATGGGGGCATCATCATTAGCACCTTCATGTGAAAAATCAAAGTTATCAATGTTCATTCTACTCTCTTGGTTATTGTTAGCCATGCTAATTAAACTTATGTATAGATTACTTTGTGCTTTGGTACCCTCAAAAACCTTAGTCGGTACTCTTCTTTACCTTTGAAACTTATGTATAGATTACTTTGTGCTTTGGTACCCTCAAAAACCTTAGTCACTACTCTTCTTTACCTTTGAAAATTAGTCCTCAAGAAGGCACACCCATGGTTTAGCCACAGTTGATTGCAAAGACTAGTGGAGAGGGTCTAACATTGCTCGGTTGATTATGGTTCCTATTGAGCTTCCTCGTAGCTCAATAATGGTTAAGCCAAAGGCAAGTCCCGAGAGGCACCATTATTAAAACTATAGTTCCCTATGGTGTAACTTGCACCAAGTCCTTGTCAACCAAGATAATAGATCCCAGTCCCACTTACCCTATTGCAATAAACAGGCCCAACCTTTCATGGACAACTTAAGACCTCTCTTCTTAAGCAAGAAAAGAAGCCGGGTTCCCACCTCAAGCACAACCCTAGCTTGCCTAAGGTCAAAGGAACTTTAACACTAACCATTGGCGGTCTTTAATGAAGCTAACCCTAAGGTCTTTAAGCTCCATTATGTAGCCTTGCTCTTTGACATATCATCTCTCATTTGGGCCCCTTTACCATTGGCCCTGTGTTGAGATAGACCCGTCAGCACATGTCTAGATTTTTGTTCCCATCTATTCTCCCACATTAAATCATCAGTTTTATATGAGAAAATCATTTAAGTTGATTAGATATTACATTTTATGACATTTCTAGATTCATACTCAACTTTATGTACTTCTCTTTTAAGGTTACAATCATCTCACTTCTCTGAGAATATCGTTTTTTGACCATGCAATATGCTTTGTTTGTGTGAAACTGTGTGTGTGTGTGTGTGTGTGTGTGTGTGTGTGAGAGAGAGAGAGAGAGAGAGAGAGAGAGAGAGAGAGAGAGAGAGAGAGAGAGAGAGATGTGTAGCATTACGTGGTGAAATTTCCTTGATCTAGCTTCTTTCTAGTAGGTTCCAACATCCCAAAGTGGGGTTTTTTTTTTCTTGCTTGCGGTCCCAAAGTGGAATAACCTGGGTCTCGTTGACTCCCACAGCAGAAGGCGCAAGGTGACGAACTGCCACCTATTTAGTGTTATCATTGCTCCACTAGAGTTTAAATTTTGAGGCTTTATTACCCCGGGGCTTCCACTAGGAAATATGTAAGATAGCACGTGCGAACAAAATAAGGGATTTATAACTAGGTACATTTACTAAAAATGTACTTACATAAATGGTTTTTAAATTGAGAAAGTGAAAATTTTCAACATAAGGGCTAGTTTTTTTACAAAAATGCATACATAAGGGGTACATATAATACTTGAAAATATACAAGTAAGGGATTATTTAAATACCACTTGGTCATAGGTGCTATATGCAATTTTTACATCGTGGACTCCCCCGATTTATTATGCAATGCACTTAGAAGTTTGCACAGTTGGAACTTGGAGTTGTTGTTTATTGCACTTTGCACCCTATCTCTCTCTCCTCCTTTCAAGATTCACTCTCTCCACATGAAGGTGTAGAACTCTCTCTCTCTCTCTCTCTCTCTCTCTCTCTCTCTCTCTCTCTCTCTCTCTCTCTCTCTCTCTCATGCTCACGCACACGCGCGCGTGCGGGAACGCGCACACACACACACACACACACACACACACACACACACACACACACACACACACACACACACACACACACACACACACACACACACACACACACACACACACACACACACACACACACACACACACACACACACACACACACACACACACACACACGCGCGCGCAGAGCCTCTCATTGTGACAACATGGTGAGGTGGTGGACAATGATAGTCCTCCCCATATGGGTATTGTTTAATGACACCTACATCGGGGAGATGGATCATAAACTATGGCATGATAGGGTTTCGGTACTAAGAAGGCAGGAAGAGGGGAGCAGCTAATCAAGACCAAGGCCTCTCTCCCTCTCTACCCTCTTTAATTCTTCTTTGTGAATTTGAGAGTGAGCAGCACGACTCATGATGATTTGCTGCCAATAATTATGCAGGTAGGTCTTGCTTTCTAAATCTCTTGAAGTGCTTCACTTATTGCAAGGCATGCTCAACACATGTACCAATGGAGTTACTTTCTACCATCAGATGCACTCCTTTTGATCCTAGGAAAATTTTCTATCATGGTTGTCAGCCTCAAAGAAGGAGGTGCGAACATCTTCAAGTGCAAGCAACATGGATGTACCGACAAAATTATCAAGCTCAAAAATTGAAGACATATTAGGATCACTCCTATCAGCATCACAGAATAGCAAAAGCTAGGCTGTTGAATGCAAGCGACAAGGATTTTGAGGATGCTGAGTTGCTAATTGTAGCAAGCGTGATGCAAGAAGGGAGGAAAAGCAAACAATTTTTGATAGGACATTTTAGATTCAAGGAAGATGGTTCCGACATTGTTAACCTTGAGCAACATGGATGTACCGCCAAGATTGTCAAGCTCAAAATTTCAAGACATGTTTCCATCATAGCATCATGGAAGGTGCAAGTCAGGTTAGTCGGTCTATTGAATTTGAGGTTGCTGAGGATGCCAAATGTGGAAAACATGATGGAAGAGGGGAGAAAAAGCAATCCATTGTGGAAAGGCAGCCAAGCTTTCTACAACAAGCTTTTGCATTAGGGGGGGAGAACTCAAGTAAGAGTTTGCAAATTCTTGCCTACTAGAGGTGTAAGGCTTTAAGAGTTGTGTCGAGTTTGATAAGAACACATCTTTGTCCTCTAATGAAGTGGCCATTTGTAGGTTACATGGGAGAAATTGGAGCCCATCTCTCTCTCTCTCTCTCTCTCTACATGAGAGAGAGAGAGGTACGTAGAAATAGAGAGTAGAGAGTGAAGTCTTGAAGTGTGTCCAAGGTCCCAGTGAGGTTTGCAAGTCTAGAAGGTTTCCATGCCAAGCCTAGGAAAAGGTAACACCTACTATTGGTTATTTCTGATATGCGCGGTTTGATGTAAATTTAGAGAGAGAGAGAGAGAGAGAGAGCGAGAGAGAGAGAGAGAGAGAGAGAGAGAGAGAGAGAGAGAGAGAGAGAGAGAGAGAGAGAGAGAGACGGTTTGATGTAAATTTAGAGAGAGAGAGAGAGAGAGAGAGAGAGAGAGAGAGAGAGAGAGAGAGAGAGAGAGAGAGAGAGAGAGAGAGAGAGAGAGACGATACTTGTCCTTGTCTTATGGCGCACGGATGGGGGTTGTTGGACAGTCGATTGTCGTTTGCGTGCCCTAGAGCACAAAATGTGTAGTAGATAATGGAGAGAGGGGGGCACACACCCAAATAAGAGGAGATGCTCTATAACCTCTTCAAAATCCCAACATGACCTATGAGACCAATTTGTCACACACACACACACACACATAGAGAGAGAGAGAGAGAGAGAGAGAGAGAGAGAGAGAGAGAGAGAGAGAGAGAGAGAGAGAGAGAGAGAGAGAGAGAGAGAGAGTTCTATTATCATCCTCGGAGGTCAAATATGACCTATGGGACCAAATGAACATATCACGTGGTGTGAGTGGAGGTCATAAGTGACTCTCGATGCTCAAAAATGGCTGAAATGAGCATCACAATAGAGAGTCCACATCGTGGTTGGGAGAGGAAGGTATGTAGGGAGAGCTCATGACTGAATATATGGGGAAAAAAGGAACTAATGTGTTCAAAATTTGAGCACTCAAGTAGTGTGTGGTACTCAGTCTCTCGCACTTGACGAGGGCATAAGGTGCAAAGTCGATAAGACTCCTCGCCAGTGCCCCAATGTCTTGTTTCGCAGCGTAGATAATGGGAGCTAAGACGAATGGAGGCAATGGTGCATATCACACTCAACGGGATGGGCTCAAGGATATAGGGATGGGTTCGGTTACCTTGTTTGGAGAAGAAGAGAGATTTGTAGTTTGTGGCAATGTGTGTGGTGTAATGGCTGAAGCGAGAACCTTCGGATTTCTCCCAAGCCGTGATACATTGGCGTTGTAAGAAGGCCTCATTAACTTGGGAGTCAATGGACACATCCTTGACCAAGTGACATGCATCCCATCTTCCAAACCATTTCTTGATGTCAAGCATCTACCCCGAACTTAGTATTTTGCTTTGCAGGTCTTTTGGACCTTTTGACTTGCTTCATATGCGATTCTAGGAAGTCGATACAAAGGACTATGTTGTGTCTTAAGAATGTACTCCACAACCCTTTGCATGCCCAAGACCTTAATGGGAAGTGATCGGGACTCAAGAAGTAAGAGCATGTAGGGTGTTTGTGTCTTGACTTGGAGAAAGTTGGTGAGAAAAAGCTTTTGGGCATTCTCAAACTCTTTCAAAGTAGACTTCCCGATGCTACCAAACCACACCTCCACTCCATAAAGAAGCACCGGTGTCACCAATGTGTCAAAGAGGTGCTTTTTGAGATCTCAACACTTAATCTCTCCAGCATTGCACATGTTCTCAGATGCATAATAAGCCCTCTTTCCGACTTCCAAGCAACGCATTGTGCAATTCTTCCATTTATGATTGGATGGAACCTCAAGGCAAAGGTACTTGAAGCTATCTACCACTTCAAGTTGCTCATTGTTGTATACAATGCATGGATTCTCGTCATTGAGGGTCTTTACAAGCATAACCTTGGTTTTGGATCCATTCACGATCAGCCGGCTATATAGGCAAAAGTGTTCCAAAACACTCATAAGCTTTTGTGCATCTTCTAAGGTATGTGCCAAGAGCACTACATCATTGGCATAAAGCAAAAGCATGATCATCGCATTTCCAATCTTAACCTCTTCTATGCCTTCTTGTTGCATAAAATCAAGAACCATGCATTCCTATTCATCAATGAGTAGCCCAAAACGGGTTGGCGAAAGTGGGCATCCTTGTTTGACACCAATGGTGCTTGCAAAAAATTCTGAAATTCCATCTCCCATACGTAGTCGACATATCACTTTTTGGTAGATGCTAAAGACTGCATGCATAAATTCTCTCGGCAATTGAAGGCTTTGCATACGTCTCCAAAGATTTTCTTGCGGTACCATGTCAAAAGCTTTCTTGAAATCCACAAAGCAACAATACAACTTTTTCCCTTTCAATCGAGATGCTTCCATAAGAACTCGAAGAATGACAAGGTGGTCAATAGTGCTATGATGCTTTCAAAAACCTGCTTGGCGAAGTGCATGTTTGTTGTTCTTTTCAACCCATTCACTTATCCTCATCTCCATGATACATCCAAATAACTTTTCCATCAAAGAACCAACTATTATAGTGCGATAGTTGTTCACATTGTTTACATCTCTCGTCCTTTGGACAAAGGTTTGATCCAATTTGCACTCCAATCATGAGGCATGCCATGCTGAAGTGCAAGGTTAAACATATCGCGTATCCAATATCGTGTTTTCTTGCTTATCCAGTTAATCATTTCAGCCTTAATACCTTGAAGGTCCCCTGCCTTGCGAGTAGCAAGTTTCTTAAGCGCGCAACATACAACTTCAATGGTAAAGAAGGGAGGCATAAACGGAAGGGAGCTACAACACTGCATCTTATCAACATTGGGCTGCTCATAGAGGTTATTCAAATGCGTATTCATATCCTCAAGAGTCAAGTCACCAAAGCTCTCAACATGCTTGCCTTTTAGATTTTTGCCAAAACTTGCCACATGCATGTGCTTTCTCTTGCGTTAAAAGAAGATGTTTTTGGACTTCCCACCTTCTCCTCTTTTTTTGAACAAGTGCTTTGTATGTGTGTGAATGTTCCAAGTAAAATTCTTTGTATTTGCTTGCATCCAACCTTAGCAAGTGTTATCGTGCTTGACTACATTCCATGTCAAACCATTCATTCTTGGTGCTACCCTTCTTAGAACTTTTGCAAGACATGTGTTTCACCGAAAAGCATTCCTTCGCACAAGAGCAAATTACTTCTTTGAAAACTTTCCACTTGCATTCTGATGTTGGGCTCCTTTGATGCTCTGTCATGCTCAACATTTGGTCCACCATAGAAGCATATATAAGTGCTCGTTTGAAGTCTAAACGTAGGTATAAATGATTCACATCATGATTGGAGGCTACATGCTCGGGTCTTTTACCACACTTGAGGTCAATACATAATATCCTATGATCTGATTCTGGATTCCATTCACCAAGTGTAAAGCTTTGTATGCATTCTAGAATGGCTTCCGAAAACAACATATAGTCAATGAAGCTGCCATAGAGATACACCATTTGCAATGAGCATTTTGCACATATGTAGAAGTGACTTTCCATAGTGATCTAGTTCTTTTGCATCATTAGAACTTTGATTATACATGTATGAGTCATCCATTCTTCTTGAGACGTGCGGCATGTCGACTTGTTGTGTGTCGTGTTGTAATGTATTTGTGCAAGCATTCATGTCTCCAAAGACAATGACTTCACCTAGGTCCTTGTAATGAGCAATGTCTTCCTCTAGCTCAACAAAGAGCTGATCTCTATCCATATCCAAGTGAGCATAAAAGTTGGAGTCATAGTGAGGAATGTAGCAACCAGCCACAAACATGACTTGACCATTTGGTGGATTGATTTTCAACCATAAGTAGCCTTTATACTTATCTTCTTTGACAATGGAAACATCTTTCAAACCCTTTTTGGTCATACATGCTATGCCTCCTTGGCCTCTACGTTGCTTTTCATTTTTATCCCACATCAAAGAATGCACATCGTATTTGTCAAATCCAAGAATTCGTTGCACATCATGCTCCCATGTTTTGACAAGAAGTATCACATCGAAATCATTGGTAAGCTCATAAATGCCAATTCCCGCATTCCATGGATACCCGTTACAATTCCAAAAGCTTATTTGCTAGCGTGAGTTGGTCTCATAGATCATGTGTCACTATTTGTTGGGTGGACTTGCATCCTCCTCAAGTGGCTTTTCTTCTTGAGATGACACCTTAACCTTCTTGCTTCTTTCCTCATATGCTTTGCAACATACATTTTTTTGCATAAGAGTGCGATCCTTGTATACATTACAACCCTTTCCTTTGAGGTAGATCGAACTATTGTCAAGGATGATCTTTCTCTTTACCTCATCAGGCATGGTATATAAAATAGGTCTTTCTCCCGAGCAAGGGACTCCTTGATTTCCAACTCGATGTGCACCATAAGCCATGATTCCAGACATGCCAAAGTATGTAACAAAAAACTCTTCAATAGCAACCGCAAGAGATTGGGGTCTTTCCATGCTTTCCTCCTTGATTCCATGAATGACGATCTTCTTTGAACGTTTTGACATTCTTGCAATTCTTGAGTGTCCACATTCTCTACATATTTTGCTTGGACAATGGCTTGTGTGATAGGAGATGTAGAAACCACATTATCCTTACATATATCAGCCCATGATTTGGATGCATTTCTCATCTCATATACATCATGTCGCATTGTATCTATCGTTTCCTCTTTCAATACATGATCACTCTCAACTTTGCTCAAGCGCTCTTTCAATACATTCATGTCAACAAGAGAGCGCTTACATTCTTGAACTTCATTCTCAAGATGCATCAAGCGTGTTGTTTGCATCTCAAAAACCTTCTTGAGGTGCTCATTCTCCACAAAGAGAACTCTTAAAGTGCCATTCTCCATTGCAAGTGCGTGTAGCTCTTCACCTTGCTTGTTGACGGTTTCTTGTAATGAGATGAAGTAAGCCATGATCATTGATTTCGTTGTTGTAGACGATGTGGTTGGATTAGCATCCAAATTCCTTGGAGATTTTGCATCATTCTCCATACCCTTGCGAGTTTTGTCTGACGTTGCCTTCAAGTCGGCAACAAAAATGCAAAGTTTTGACAGTTTTTTCAATTCTGAGATGCTGTTACAGCAAAGCGTTTCATTGCTTAAAATTTTTTTGTCTTTACATCAATAGGTAGAGGGCTTTGTGCTCTTCAATTGATGCTAAAGATAACCTAAATTGGAGTTCAAATGAGCGAGTTATGATAGATAGATAGATAGAGAGAGAGAGAGAGAGAGAGAGAGAGAGAGAGAGAGAGAGAGAGAGAGAGAGAGAGAGAGAGAGAGAGAGAGATACGAACAACTTGAAATTTATGAGAAATGCGTTCTAATATTTAATAAAAAAGTAAAATGCTGGTGTCCCCCAATACCTACCTATTATTGCATGTATTATGTTTTTCTTAGGATTAAAATCTCACAGAATGAAGAGACAAAGGGTCGATCCAAAACTGTCATGGTAAACATGAAGCAGAAGGGAGACCACCTCAGTTGTTGAGAGGCTCTTTAAAGAGAGATGTGTACTTTGCTCATGCCAAAGATATATTTATTGGAGATGATGTTATGGGGATAGAGGAATCCCCCAATACTAAGAAGCATCAGAACAGGAAGAAGTGCCAGTAAGCCTGAAGCTTCAAGTAACTAGCACCAAAAAGAGAGACATTGATGTTTCTTCTGCCTGTGAGCCAGCTACTACAAAATGTAAGTATGGGGTGGATGGTGTTGAAAATCCTGCATGTGTAGATGAAAGACTGTTTGATTTTGCAGGAGTTGCTAAAATGTTCGAGAAGGTCTCCTCTATCTTCAATGCCCCATTCATTCTGGATGACCTTATAGCTCAGCAAAACAAATTTCTCAAGTCTAAAAGAGACAGGTTTGAGCTTGAGGTCCAAAGGGGCAAGAGTGGTTCTTGCTGACATGGTGGTGGTGTACTTAAAAGATTGTGTACTTAAAAGATTGTGATTCCACAAGATGGTCATACAAGAAGTACCATCAGCTGCCTATCATCTACAGACCCTCATGGTGTCCTATGCACAAATGAGATTGCAAGCTAATCAAAGAATCCTTTGGGTTCCTTCTATTCTTAAATTCTCTATTTGCTAGTCTCTTGAAAGATTCTTCAAAGGTAATGGAGGAGGAGGATCTACCACCAGATAAACAAGATGATGAAGACATGGAGTCCAATGAGATTCTTGAGATTGAGGAGGATATTAATCTTGAGTCAAAGACTAAAGAGGTGCAACGAAGAAAAATACTTACAGTTAAAACATCTGACATCAAACTACCTTTAGATGTGTCTGGCTTTAATGAGAAGCAAGCCACATTGATGCTTCCTGAACTTCCAGAGTTCAAATTTGGTGAGAGATCATACATTTTCCTCCATGACATTCAAAGTATATTTTTTTTAAGGGAGGACTTTGCACTTGCCACCATCTCCAAATTCCAACTTCCACTAAGTAAAACATCCCAAAATTCCTAGGCTTAACATGTAACATGTTCTTCTTCATCCATTGGATCTATTCAAGAGAGAGGAGTGGATTTGTACCTGATGACAACAATGACGACGAGCCGATGAAAACCTCCAGTAACCCAATGGAGTGCCTCAAACTTTGCTTTGACAAGGCCAAAAATCATAGAGAGACACTCCCATATGAGGCTACATTCCAAGCTATCAAAAACAACCTCATGCCATCAACCAATACTCAAGGAGTAGAGGACTGGTTACAAGTCACGCACAAGGGTCCACGAGGTCAGTGGACCTATGGAAGGATGACTTATATATGCAAGATGAGAGCTATCTGGTAGCCCTCCTCCCCCTCCCACCAACAATTCTAGATGTCACTATCTTTCTCTAACTCATCCTTTTGTTTACAGTCATGGATTACTGAAAAGGATGAGTTCCTTAATTGCCGGACAAGAGAGTATTGTGGAAGGGATGCAGCACTAGGACAATACCTTGCCAGACTCTGCGAGGCACCCATAATAGTCTTTCACAATGGAATGTCCCAAGAGGGAAGTACTACAACATTCGTCCTCAAGATTCTCTCACAATTCCTAGGTGGACCAATGCTACCACAAAATATAGACAAAGTTATCCTTGTCGACAAAGTTTTTGCTGCAGAATGTTTTGGATATTGTTCGGGGTACACTTGTGGTCGTGCACCTTATTTTTACACATACACAACAATGGCACTCACTTGGGGAAACAAAACCCAAATGAACTGTTAGATTATGTCAAACATTTAATGATCCGATACAAGGGTAATGTACCAAAAGATATCCACTATCTGTTATCAAGTTGAGAGACTTGTGACTTGTAATCTATCTATTATATCATAAGGAACCTCTTGTACATGTTGTGAACTAAAATCAAAATATCTTGATCCACCTATGGTTAAACATATTTCACTTTCTCTCTCTACTTTATCTGGCCTTCATGAGTACTGAAGTTGTTGAATGTCTCTACTCGTTGTCGTGTTGTGACATGTACATAGTGGGAACGAATGCTATAAGATCTATCTTGCAACTTTTTGGATACATAAATATATTTTATATAATGTACATATGCATATCTAAGTATAATAATAAGCTTTCTATCTCATCCTATTATTTATCTCAAGGGTAACATATTCTTCCTTTACCGTCAAAAAGTACTATGGGAAAAGCGTTAATAGCTCCGCCTCTTTAACTTGGGGAAAAAACATTGGTTATTTCTTTCTACTATCTCATTATTATCTCACACCCTAGCTAGATCCTATATCTAGGGTAACTTCCAATATATATATATATATATATATATATATATATATATATATATATATATATATATATATATATATATATATATATATATATATATATATATATATATATATATATATATATATATATTCTATGTATTCTTCATATATTTCTTTTTAAAAGCTAAGTACTAGGAAGGAATCAAATTTTTGTGGGACAATAGCTTGCATGATTATCAAAGATACACCTATTTTAATGCATTATTGCAAGGATGATTATAGAACTTTGTCAAGGAGCAATGTATGCTTTTATATTGCATGAGGTGTCCATTGGAATCAAATGAAAGTCTAAGCTAAGGGGACCAGGAGAGACTTTTGCTGCCAGAAATGTACCCTATTTTGATGATCTTTTTATACAAGGTTCCAATCCGAATTGAAAAAAGTATATAAAATGGGGGTCGTAGCTTATGAGATAAATTTTTTGTACCTATTTTTACTTTTTTATTTGGAGCCACGGTTGAGGAGATATGATCAAAATGGTGGATCACAATTTGCCCACATAATGCAGGGACAACCCATTTCAAACTCTTTCAGTTCCTGTTCACACTGCTCTCCTCTTTCTTGTGTAACCCTTGGGGTTTCCCTTCACCTATAAAAGAGGATCTCTTCCTCCTTGAAATGTATTCTTGAGGGAGTGAGAGGATTGATGTCTAATTGTAATTAGCCATAAACATAAGCCTAAGCCTACGCTTGCTCCTAGAGGAAGACTAGCCAATCTTGTAAGCTATCTTTGGAAGATCAACTCTAATCAAATAAGGTCTTGAACTTAGTGCATCAATCAAGGCTGAAGTCTTCCCTCTTCTTCTCTCTCCATCATAGTGGTGCATAACTCCTGAAGAGTTTGTCAAGTAATATGTGTTTTACTTTGATATTTTGTTGGTTTCTTGTTGTTTTTCATCTCTAATCCAACATATATCTCTATTTTTATCTCTCTCTCCCTAACCAAAACTATCTCTCTCACTCTTAGAAAGTCATTCTCCCTACAAATTCTAGGTTCTCCTTGCTATAGGTACATCTCTTCCCGCAGTATCCTTATTACCTACGGGAAAGAATAGGGCTTGGGAGGGGGAAATCTCTTTTCTTCACTTCTCTTACATCTACATTTTGCACATACTAGAAATATCCTAGATGAATAATCCACACGATGTGAATTTCTATCGCTTTCACTCTGTGAGATCTATTACAATTAACGTTTGGATTAGCCGTGAAATACACTTTCAACAACGTATAGTGTTTCTCCTTGGCCCAGAAAGGCTCAATGAAATACTTCTTTCACCGGATCCCATCATACTACCCCTTATAGACTATAATTTTTTTTTTGACATAAGTGTAGCTATGAACCAAGAGGATTTGTACACACAATTAATCCCAATCACTAGACAAAACATATATATTATGTAAGCACAAAACTACAATTTCAAATAACAATTCGTAGCCTACTTGGTCGGCAAAGATTAAACGCCATTAACTCCTATTAACCCTTTCATCCTACCCATGATACGATACGACCATAGCCTTGATGTTTTCATCTTTGTGTTGTTTTGATATTCTCTTTTCTGTTCTTTTTTTGTGTGTGTGAGTGCAAGAGATAAAGAGTGGGGCTTCTTTGATTGCACTTCCTTCCAAACACTAAACTTCATGGCATCTATGGTATAACTCCTTCATATAGTTTTTGGAGTTATCTCACAAACTCTCACAGCCAAAATCCTGGTGCTTTCTTGGCAAGACCGCAAACTTCTCGACATATTTTTGGTGAACCCGATGCGAATCTGCCATGCAAATCTTCCACGGTGAGATTTTGTGGGTAACCATGGGTGATCATGTGGAGCAACATGGTATGCATTTTCAATGTTCATGCAACAAAAACATGCCACTGAAAGAAGGGATATCTCAGCAACCAAAGCCATACAAGCGGTTGTCAATAGAATGGATCAGTTCAATGGCAAAGATGTAACCAAGTACTTACGCGAGTATGTGAAGGAGATGAGCTGCATTGTGTGTCAGAAGGTGAGATGATTCAAATATTTCAGCTAGTTGTTGCCCCATAAATCAGGGAACATGTTAGGGCAATTGAAGGGGCATGGGAGAAACTAGGAAGAACTCAAAGTAGCTTTAGAGGAGGAATATTTCATGGAGGACTCTGAGAGAGTGACCAAAAGGACATTCTTAGAATGGGTAGTCAAGACAAAGCAAGGAATATCGATAGCAGAGCTACTTAGGGAATTTGAGCGGCGCTATGCACAACTCACAAGGACAGAAAATGCAACACTAGATGCAGAGAAGATAGATCTTTTCTTATAAGCTACAGGTAAAGAGTTCCAAGAAAATTTGAAGCTTCTTCTTGAAGATAAAGATCTTGAGCAAGGACTAAAGACCGATTGGAATGAGGTTGAACAGGTGAAGGTCTTTCTCCAAATGCAAGCACCTATGCTTGCCTCTTGAATTCTTGAGGCTTTATGCAAGACCTTCACATGGATGAAAGAATTCATGATGAGATTGAGATTTTTTGTCCAAGAAACATGTTGTGCTTGGCAATGCTTTGGTCAACATTTATACCAATTGTGGTGCCCTTACAAAAACATAAAGTGTTATTGGTGAGCTTTCTATGCAAAATGTCCCCTATTGGAACGCGTTGATTGCAAGGTATGCCCAACATGGTCGTGGAAAGGAAGATTTGGGTTGTTTTAATGAGATGTGAAGTGAGGGTTTCTCGCTAGATATAGTCTCTTGGAGTCCTCTTGTAGGAGGGCTTATTGAGGAAATCCTCGCTGGATTTTGTTGGATGCAACTACCCAGTTCATCATCCTTTGGAATGTGTATGTGTGATGACTTAGATCTCCTACAATCTACACCCTTTGTTGATTTCAGGTCTCTTGAAAATGGCTTAATACCTTCTGCCATTATGTGATCTCAATATCCCTCGGCCAAGGGCCTAGTCCTTGCATTTTCTTCTTAATGTTGGCTTTTCACCTTATTTGTGCATTCCCACGAAAAAACCTTGTTGTTCCCATGTTAGCCCAAATTTCCACCCTGGCACAACCCTATTCTTATAAACCTTGTTGGCCCTAGTGCTTGACCTTTTCATATTCTACCCCCATTCAAATGCCTTTTCTAACTTGTGGACTACCCCTTGCCTTCTAGACCTGATTTTCCTCTAGCATTTCCACACTTATCCCAACATAATGTTGTCTTTGGGTTGGTTCTTGTATAAGATTACTTAGGCACTTAGCTTAGTGGTAAACTTGGAATGAATCCCAAAATACACACTGATCCCCCACTCTGACAAATCACAATCCTTGCTAACAACTCTCTTTGTTTAGTGCTTTGTCTTATACTATTTGTTGCTCAACAACCCTTGCACCTATAAATGATGTGCATAGTCCTATATTTGCAGATTCAAGAGACAAGCTAGATAAGCCTTCTTGTCCTTGGTTTATAGTTTTTCAATGCTTTAATTTGGTCATATTTGGCCCTCTACATGGAAAACCATCAAGTTTCCCACCACAATAACGATATGTCACTCAGATCTTTTGAGTCTTTCTCCTTTAAGTGAAGAAAGAGACTTGTTGTTTCATGCTGATATGGTATGAAGGGTGCCCCTTGATAGCCACAAGAGTGCCATTCCAACCATAGACACGTGAACACCTCTTTTGTTTCTCTATTATCCACTAATAAGCAGTCAAAAATTTTGACGAGCTTGAATTGAACATGGAGGGCCCCGACGAGCTTGAATTGAACGGAGAGGGCCCTATTAGATTCTACCTTCCTCTATTGTGGATTTATTACTTTATTTTGCCTTAAACCTTGACATGGAATAGCTCACCTTGATTCAATCTTTGCATAATTTGGTTTGTCTCTTGCTAAATGAAGCATAGACTAGCGTTGTAGGGTCAATTCCAAAGTTACCCTACCCTAACGTAGCCATGCCTGGCTTCATGTATAAGTTTTGCAAACCTCCAAAAACCTCTTCGTCTACATTTGGACTACAATACCTCTACTTTTCTTAGTGGAATGGGTAATAACCTACCCATAAACTCACACAGGGAGGGTTCTTCTTCTAGCCCTACTACCCCATTGAATGCCACCTGTCTTCTTTTCTACTTTTCTCAATGAATTTAATTCCTTGAAATCCCTCTCATTGGATTTTCTCTCCTAGCATTCCATAAGCTGTGGTTCAATCCCTATGCTTTGGAGATTTCACAACTTCCTTCTCTCTCAAATCTTGCCTCCACCCTTGCAACTAAAACTATGGATATCCTTAATGTTCTTTTAAAAGTTAACTTCCAATGAAGCAGCTATAGCTTGGGATCCCTTTCTTTCTCTCTCTCATTGCTCCCTTTCTTATCTCACATTTTGTCTATTGCTTACCCTATTACTTGAAACTTTACAACATGAAATTTCACATTATTTACTATGTGAAATTTAATGAGTAATATTTATGTAGTTTTTGGCATGCAAGAGTAGATTGTTTTTCACGGGCTTCTTGAAAAAATATATCATGCTAGGGTATCCTTGAAAAAAACAATCCACAAGCCTACCTTGTCTCTCCGATCATTTTTGGACAACTATGTAATCTTAACCCATCCTTATGATGATTACACACACTATACACCTCCACATTTGTGTTAAAGTCAAGTACATTAGTATGAAGTTAAGCTATGTGCTATGTTTTCTCCTTATAGAAATAATGTTGAGTGTTAATTTGATATTGTGATGTTACAAAAGGTTGAGATGTCTAGAGGCTCAAGATGAGTTGAAATGTGACAAAGGTGTGATAGATCCATTACAACATGTTGGGCCCCTTTTTTGCACCAAGATGATGGTTAAAAGATTAAAAAAAGTGAAACAATTACAAAAGGACAAAATTAAAAGCTCGCAAATAAAACGCACTCCTTGCCATCAAGTTCCACTACAATGCGTGTCCTTTGTAATATTTCACCAACTTTGAAGCACTATATGAGCCCCTTGTGATTTTCGTTGATAGCTCTCTTGCTGAAAATGTCATTGCTTGTCAATCTTTTTTGTATGCCATTCTTCAGCTTGCCATTGTTTAATGGAGATTTGTTGTTTTCCTTGAAGATAAGAGCTTCTCTTGAAAACCATGTAGAGACCTGCAATTGTTGTTCTTATTCTTTGATGATTGATATGGGTAGCAGTTTCCTTATTGTTAGTACTTGATGTAGAAATAATATATACAAGAGGATAGTGATGAGTGTTTCTAAATTAGGGTCTAGAACCTGGATGCTCAATACAACACATGAAAAAAATGAGTTTAGCACTATGACCTATAGAATCCCATAGAAACCACTCAATATCTAGCCAAATGTAATGTTTATGATTAGATATGGTTACTACCTACAAAATGCACATAATTGGCCCAATAAAATAGTAAGATTGTAAAAGCTATACTTGCTGCATTAGAATGTCTCGTATTCTTCTATAGTTGAAAAACTCAACCATTGTTGTATACTATGCTATATAGCATAGTAGATGCCCCAAAACTCAAGGAAGATTATTTTTATGTTACACATGCTACTTACACAATCAAAATTGCATTTGGATATCAAGAAAGCCACGAAAAAATATTAAAAGTGCTAAATTTGGCCAACAATAGGTTTAGGCCATTCTTGTAATCTGGTCATAACTTTCAACTTTAACACTAAATACTAAGGCTAATCCTCAAATTTGTAAATATTCACTACTTAAAAAATGAGAGGTGATAAATATTTAGTATTGCCTCAAATTTGGCTTCATGTTCTCTTGTGTATGATGGTAGAGTCTATAGAGAGTGTAGTTTTCTCTCCTTTAGATGCGCATTTCAGTTCAAATATCACAGTATAGAGATTATATATCACCTGGGTAAAACTTGTGATCCATGTTGATCTCAGTGATAGGTGTAGAGTCTAGACTTGAAAGTTTCTCTCAGTGATAGGTGTAGTACATCCTTCTCATTCTGATCCTTGTGGCCACGGCTCTTCCACTTCAGGAATTGGCATCATCACTTGTGGCTTTGAGTCATCTGTAGTTAATCACTACCATGTTGTCCAATGGTGGTTTTGTATTTGGTCTCATTTGATTCTTTGTTTTAGTTTTCTTCTGCTAAATCTCTCCATCCCTTTTGCAAATTAATACTTCTCGTCGAGTGCTTTATTTTTGGGAGCTTCTAATTTAGAGCTTTTGTAAAAAGATTTTGGTCTTTTCAAGTTGTGGGTAGAATTTTGCAAAATTTTATAGCTGTACAAAGTCCTTTGACTTCCCAATGTCATGAGACTTTTCATTTTGTTAGTGTCATCATTAAGTTACTCATGTTCAACCTTCTAATTTTCATATAAGCTTCCAATTTTCAATTTCCCATCCCACCTCTCAATGTTTTAGCCTAAAGTAACAAATACTTTTCTCCTTTTACAAATTGTGGAGACTTATTGAACTCTTGGAAACAAACAATCTACTCCCCTTATTTCATATGATAGATTTTCAAGTCAAGGGAAACCTAGTGATAACTGCACATGCTTAAAATCTACATAAAAGATTTCAGTCAAGGGGTCCACCTTTCACAAATACCTATAGTGTGTGCATTCAAGAGGTGTTTAAAACCCTCTACACACACACACACACACACACACTTCAACATGAATCAAAAGACTTCTCTTCTTCATAAATCTGTAACTTTCTTTAAGTTTTCTATTTTTAAATGCCTCTTGTAAATATAATTTTGTAACTACTTGATATATTAAAACCCCCTTCAAGGTGAACTCACATGCTACGCTTACATATTTTGAATACGCACTAAAGTTGGTAGTGGGACTTTGAATACAAATGTCCAAAGAATCCATGATTTGATAATAACTTTGATTTACAAAGCATAAAAGGGTGAGGAATATATTGAGTACATGGATGTTGACCTTCATCTACTAACACAACCATATTCTCGGCACTCCTTCTTTAATGGGGAAACATAATCACTAAGGTTAGAGTCATCATGATTATTTATTTAGTCTTTTGGCAATAATTTATAACATAAGGTGGTTACAAAGTAGTTTTGTCACCTCCGAAGGCACCAAATTTTGGTTGCTAAAGGAATAAATTCTTTGTATAAGTAAGCAAATAATCTTAAATGGAGATATAGTGTATGAAGGTTGCAAACAAGGGATAAGAAATTTCCAGAGAATTCCACCAAAATCCATTTGAGTAGATAGATATGGTGCAAGATTCGCATGCTATTTTCAAGATTTACCACCTAATTAGATCACTATGGGATGGATGCCAACATGAGTTTGATCTCTCAGAGAGCTTTCTAAATCTTCTTTAGATATACATATCTGGCTATTTGAGTGCATAAATTAACTACTTGGCGTTGAAATCTTCTCCCTCCTTGAACCGTGTCATTCCTTAGGAAGAATATCTTCCACATCCTCACTACCCATTTGTAAATTTTGACAATTAGAACCCATAAGAAGGGGTAGTCTTACATATGCAAGGGATCCTCTAAAGTTGCCTTGCACCCAAAGCAGGTTTTTGTGCCAACCCTTTGGCATGAATATTATTCAAAGTAAAGATAGGCCGCCACCACACCTTCCAAGTGATTCTCTTCATTGAGATTGGCCGTTTCACTTCCCAAGTGTCTTTTATATTTTTTAGCCACTTATATTTCATAATTTGATGAGCATAGTGAGGCTATTTGCCTTATAAATTCTACAAGACTTCAAAGAATGTACTGGTTAATAACACACCTTTTATTTAGATTCAAACGATGTTGCACTACCAATGAGTCCACATCCTTCTAGCAACAATTGTCATCATCAAAGAAATGTGCCAACGTGGAGATTTCTTTGTTATTCACCTAGAAATGTTCCAACTTGGAGATTCTTTATAAGTCAGAGTACCTGAAGTATCTAAATGTCTCTCCCCATTCTAGTAATGATACCACTTTGTTGCTCTTCCTTACTTGCAAAACAATGTTTGTGTCAAGTTCCCAATGCCGCCTAGGTCCTTTGGTCTCACCACCCATTCTCATTTCCCCCACTACCATTTAGCTATGTGTGTTATTTTTTTGTAGGAATCCTTTGATGGGATGTAGAAATTCTTTCCAATTGCATGTTGCCATTTTCAATGTATGGAGTCATTAAGAAGTTAATCATATACACTTTTCTACGGAAGGGGAGCAATATATATTCCACTAGTGCTACATTGAGGTATCTCAATAATTAAACTTTTGAAATAATTCCCCTCCACCATTTGGCAAGGTCAAATGAGTCGGTTTCAATGAGTGAAATCAATCTTGATTTTTTGATGTTGCACTTACGGGCTGATGCAGTTGCAACCATTTGGAGGATCTTGTGTGTTCTTCTTAACATTTGGGAGTTGGATTTTTTGAAGAGCAGATAATTGTCAGTAAAAATTTCACTAGAAATTGTTTTCCCCCTATAATGAGAGTCCACTAATCTCCCCTTTTGTAGCATTGTCCTTGAACCAACAACTTAAACTTGTAGGTACCGAGAGCATATCAACGTGTGAGAAATTAATTTTATCAAACAAGAAAAAAATAATTCTCGTACATGTGAGACAATCTCATCCTCACTGCAAGGGAAAAGGGTTTTTAACCTATCTTTTTATTTGGATAAAAGCTTATCATTTATCATGCATGTGCATGTAATCTTGTTTGATTCACTTGGTGGGTCTCTTCTCTCTCTCTCTCTCTCTCTCTCTCTCTCTCTCTCTCTATATATATATATATATATATATATATATATATATATATATATATACCCTAGCAAAACTAATGTGTGGTGTTTATGTGTGCCACAATCCCCGAGTGGATGATCCTGAGCGTCATGTTGTATCTCATCCATCCAACGGTTTGTGCCACCTCTAACACCCTACCAATGGTCTCAATTGTGTAAGGAACATAAAACATTTTGGACAATCACTTATTGTGCAAGGAACATAAAGCATTTTCTACAATCACTAGAAGAACAGATTAGGACAGTGAGCACGTAGTTTGCATGTGCATGCACTGACGCAAATTTCCTCTTGCCGGATTTTGCAAGAAAATAGTACGAATATGATGAAAATGTAGCTTATGTTCAAGAAATAAAAAGCATTTTTTAGAAATAAAAATAGCCACGTTGGCAAATGAGCATGCAGTTCGTCCGCGTGCGCGTGGACGGACAGTGTGCTCATTCGCCAATGTGTTTTTTTTTGTGTCTAACAAAAGCACTCCATTTTTTTAAAATATACTACATTTTTATCACACTCGTACTATTTTCTTGTGATATCCAAGAGGAAATTTCCATTTTGCTTCCCTCTCAGCTGATTCTTGTGAATTTCCAACCGGCTCAAGGTGATTTTCCCCACCCCATGTGAATCTATGCTAAGATCTTTAGAGTGCTTCCATCTTGCAGATTGCCCATTGTTAACTACTACCATGATTGAACGTGTTAATCTTGAGCATGAGCTCGCTGACCGTCTGTGCATGCGCAGACAAATAGCGTGCTCATAACTCCTTGTATGCCCATGCATGGTGCCATTGTTTGGTTTTGCTGGCATGCAGCTAGCGTCATCGGGGCAAGGCTTTTTATCAAGTTGAGGGAAACAGTCCTCGTGCGAGCTACACCGCCACGGCCCTGGCCTACCTCTTCCCTAACTGCAACTCCCGACACTTCTATACCATGTGACTCTCGCCTCTTAAGTGCAAGACTCCTCATACGTGCATGCATGGTGCCTGGGAAATTTCTTGGCATTTTGAGAAAATGCTGGCGATTTCATTAGTGCTCTTCTCGTTGCAACCCATGAATGCCACTACTGCCAATAGATGATCGACCACTGTACTCTCAGCCAATCGGTGCGTCCAGCTCCTGGTGACTGCGTGCTGCGAGCTCTTGAAACCCTTGCTTAACCTGAGGAGACCGTCAACAGCATACCTCGAGGGCTCATGTGTGATGATTAGGTTTGCTTCATGGAGAGGAAGCGGCTGGCGCAGAGAGAGAGAGAGAGAGAGAGAGAGAGAGAGTATGAACTTTGAAAACCTTGTCAAGCTCTGCGTTTACACTCACCCGTAGCCTCGTGTGATTATAACAGGTAATTTGAATTGCAGAGAGACTTGCTCGTGATCCGTGATTTGGAATGGCTGCATCTTCCGCAGCGGCTACTCTACCTACTTCCAATGCTGGGGGAAGAGCTACTGCCAAAGGCAAGTTGAATGCAAGTTTTATGGAGTCTTCACTCAAGAGGAAACGAGGCATTTTTACCAGGGAGTAATTGAAGCAATGGAAGGGGACGATTCAGGAAAGCTGTTTTGGAATCAGCAAGGTTTGAGAGATCTTCTAAACTTCTACTAATGGGATTTTGTGGAGTTCTTTGAAGTTTGGATTGAAGGAGGGCAATTTGGCAGATAGTCCTCAGACGGAGAAAGATCTTATCTTGGAATCTACGTATATGAAGAGCTTCTCTGTGTAGAGCTCTAAGTATTTAATCATGGAGTCTGCTGTAGTGTTTGCTACATGAGGTGAGACACTCCACTTTCCATAACAGATTGGCATAGATTGGAAGCGTAAGTTTATAGTTATGTCTTTTATAGATACTATGGACTGATATTATTCTGCCCAGAAACTTAAAATAGAGAGAGAGAGAGAGAGAGAGAGAGAGAGAGAGAGAGAGAGACGAGTTGGCTATGTCAAGGAGCATCAGAAGCAAGTAGAATCAATTCAACCAGATCTTATCAAGGCTCTTCAGTCCGTAAAGATGGTTCATAGCAGCAGCTTCCCTGCCTTGTCGTAGTGGGTATTGGCACAACCAAGAGCCAGAATATAAGTAGACCTCGCTTGCAGAGCAGAGAATCCTTGAGCAAATCGCAAATCCATTATATATGGGGATCGGGCGTGCAACTTGATCAGCTAACAAAAGCGCTAGTTAGTGCAGTAAAGGCAAGGATTGGGCAAGTTCTTACACCTCACGAGCTATAGAAGCTAACTCTAGAAATTATCCCTCGTTTAGGGCTCATATTCGGATGAGTCGAGCAAAGTAGATCAGTGGACGCTGTGCTTGAATATGATCACAAGAGGTTGAGCGTGGGCTCTTTGTGGGAGTTGAACAACTTTCTTGGTTTATTGGTCATGCCATCTTGACGGGCCAACAAATCAAGAAAGGTGAATGTAACATAACATCATGTCTTTGAAGTTCTACTCAAGGTGCTGCAGGTTGATGTTTTGGAGATTCTTGCTATTTGTCATAGTGTTTGCAATGATGTGGAGTTCTCCACTCGAGGCCGTCCAAATAAAAAAAACTCAATGTCTCCTCAAACATAGCACAAAGTGCCCTCCCCCTTGTCAGGTGTCGCGCTGCAGTTCTCAGTGGCCATCACTCACCACCACTATTTCTGATGCGTGCCTTGAACCTACCACTGATACCTATCCTTGCCCCATTGTGTTATTATGAAATGACCCTATCTCCAGTTAATTCCTTCACTTTTGCATTTTGTGCCAGTTGGTACCCCCCACTTTTTTTGGTGCACCCAAAAAAAAAGGAAGGGGAGAGAGAGAGAGAGAGAGAGAGAGAGAGAGAGAGAGAGAGAGAGAGAGAGAGAGTTGCATCTGGCTTTCTCTGCTTCTTTTAGATCTTGATCAATAGGCTCGCTCATGGTGTCTTGTTAGCAACGTAAGGTTTCGTTCTCTCGAAGTCACAATGCAAGAAACATGCTTTCACATTGCATTTTCAAACAGGGGAAGATAGAGTTTCACTGCATGCATGTTTTAAGACTTCACTTCAAAGCGTTCATGTTTTATTTGTGGATTTGTTTTGGCTTCAAAAAAATTAAAGAATATTCCTTTTTTTCCTAATTCAAAGATTCGCTCAACAACAACAACAAAAACAATGCGTTAGCCTATAGCATGTAGCAACAGGCAATGACGAAGCACGTAGATTTGCAATAGTATTAGCTGGGAAGGACGGATACAACATTGCATTAGCGAGAGAGAGAGAGAGAGAGAGAGAGAGAGAGAGAGAGAGCGAGAGAGAGAGAGAGAGAGAGAGAGAGAGAGAGAGAGAGAGAGAGAGAGAGAGAGAGAGAGAGAGAAGAAAACACTAAAGGGAAAAGGAAGGAGAAGAGAAACACCTCTTATATGGACACAAAAGGTCTTTTGACTTTCCACCTTCATCTGTCTTTTCATTTCCTAAACTCACCCTTCACTTATGCACTTAATATGTTTTAAAAGAATTTTAAATTTTCTGAGATTGGGGAGACCTAATGGTAGATATAGCCATGTGATAATAGTACCAGTATGCCGGCGAGGTGCGTCTTGCTAGCAGAGGCACAAATATGCTTGAATATCACCAAATATCTAATGCCATGTAACCAAGGCTAGGAGTGTTGGAGGGGACCCGCAAAATCACTCTACATCTGCTTTTTCCCAACTAGCTACCCATTGGCCATCATGTCAACAATGATTTTGTTTTTATGCTTGCCCAAACCAGCATGTAACGTGATGTCTTTCTTTGTGGGCACTTGCTAGAATCCAACTTCTCCTAGTACATGTTGCTATCCCTCAATCTTGATGCTCTAACCTAGGCCTCTGTGTGTTAGTGGCTCTATGAAGCCTACCTCCAATTAGCTTGAGAGAGAGAGAGAGAGAGAGAGAGAGAGAGAGAGAGAGAGAGAGAGAGAGAGAGAGAGAGATGCTCCCTCTTGGGATATTAGATATCCAATTCAAGACGCATTGAATAGATCTTCAAGGCATGTTTTGGATTGTTTTAATGGCATTACAAAGTTGTGTGGGTGGGAATAAAGATGGAAAAAATGTTACAACCTTTCTATATTTTTTCCAATAGTGTGGTAAACAGTTTATTCCAATCCCCTCTTTCACCACTTCTCTCTCTCTCTCTACGTGTGTGTGTGTGTGTGACACATCCACACGTGTGTACGTGCGTGCATGCGCACACACACACCTTAGCCATTTCTTAAATAGCACATCTTGAGTTAAAAACTCAGAAAGAACTTCTTTTTGTGTGTAAGTGCGCTAGAGAGAAAGAAATCCTAAGTCCATTGTACTTCACTAGTAGATGAATGGGAAGGGAGAGCCTGGGGGAGCGCGCGAGGGATGGGGGGCTAGTCAATACTCCATTTGGCATGCTTCTACACTTTTTGAGAGAGAGTGGGAGGGAGCACGAGGGTGAGAGAAAAATGCAGCGATGCACGATTATATATTTTATTTTCTACATCCAAAACTTACAGTGTCTGCCACCTTTCTCAATCCTCCACCTCTCCATTATATATGTATAGACAAATGGAAAGGTTAAGCTCAACTTGTATGCACTTGCAGTGTACATAATGCATAGTAGGAAGATGATCGTTTCTTGTGTGGTCATTAAAATATATGAGCATGCAAGGAGTTACAAACATAGGGGCTAGAGCCCTTACAAGCTCTTATTTTTTTCTACAAAATTAGAACAAGTGCTTCTCTCCCAATATGGCCATCCATGCTTGCATCTGAAGACATGGCATTGTGTAAGTTATCCATGTTGGAAAAGAAAAATGATGAGAGACTTGGAGCTATTGAAATAAGTATTGTTCTTGGTAGTGTTGTGGTTGACATGGATGTCAACTCTACTATGGGATTGGATGGTAGAAGGATATGCCAACAAGGGTTGGCAAAAGAAAGATTTGGAATCCATTTTGAGCTAGGAAAATTTATAAATAAGCATCTCCCCAAGTATAGTTATATTTGTCATTGTGCTCAAAGCATGCAATCTATGCTAGCATAATATATCATTCTCCTAATGTAGTTCATTACTACACTCCATGAGTTGTGTCTACCCCATTTCAGTAGCTACTTTAGCATCAACTATGAGAAAGGTAGAACAACTGGGATGATAATATGTCAATTTTCTATGCAAGATACTAATAAAAAATACTTTTTCAGAGATAGTTTTCATTATGTAGTGCATTAAATCTAGCATTGATACACATTCAAATACCCTTTAAGACTACAAATTGGCTTGATCTAGATTAGCGGAGCAATAAACTCTCACCTTCCTTTTTGTGAGGAGAGAGGATACATTGTGTCATTAGTAACCTTAAAGTTAACCATTATCAAGCAAGACAAAAGACACACATCTTTGTAGAAGAAGTATGTAAACACTGTTTTAGTGGGGTAGAATGGGTATGAATTTCTCATATGTGTTATGTATTAGCTTAAAGAATCCAAAAAATATTCTTGTTGTATATAACTTTGTACAAAACATAAGATTTAAATATAAACTCTTAAATAAATAGCTATAAAATTATGTCAGAAAGTTTTACATTTGGGAGCATTCTCTTGTACATTTTATTGTCTATTTGAGCTCACATTAAAAAAAGATCCAAATTTATGCCAAAATCTCTAAGTTAAAAGCTTGCAAAATTATTATCCCCCTTCTCGTCTACTCTCTAGATCCATCAGATCATGAAATGTCTCTATGAGCCTTTTGCACATTCCAAGTCTTTGTTTCTCAATTTATGAGTGTGAATATGTTAACCATCTTTGTCCTAGTGTCTGATTGGTTTCTAGTCTAGCCTCATAAGATTGTATTAGAGCCTCTAAAGTTTCTATAATTCTATCAACCAAGAATAAACCTCCCGATGATATCTTAGATGACACCACTACTCCTATTTGCTCCTTGTTTTCCTTTTCATAATTTAACTGCTCTCTGGTGGCTTGTTGTAGCTCTATTTCTAAGGCAATTTTCTCTTTTATCCTTTTTGATTTTGTTTTTTCTCATTATCTTTCCAAGATTTTCTTTGAGTCCTAACTACTGATAAGCTCTCAAAGTCCGTCTGAATAGATAGTTTATGTTCCTCCTTGACAAGTTTTTCTTTGGCAGCTTCCTGATATTGAGCTCTTGTCCTCTTGAAGAAGGTAACACTCATACAACATTCATCGTTACTTTCCCCTTGTTATCAAGATTTTTGGGATAGTCTTGAAGAGCATGATTGATTGCACATTCATCACAAAATCCAAAAATCTCTTTACATTCACCTTGTGTGGAAAACTCCTTGCTCAATGATCACCTCCACATTCATAGCATGGTCCTACTTGTTGTGTAGCTGGTGGTGCAGCTTGGTAAGAATGGTCTTTGATCCATACTCTTAATTGGCTATGAACATTAAGGTGTTCTTATTCATGAAATAATGATTTCTCATGGGTTGTGGCACATATGATGGTTGTCAATCAGTTCTTAACTCTGCCATGAAGGATAGGTGTCTCTAGCCTAAGAGTTACTCTTTGGAATCATTCCACATGTATTTGTGGGCTTATTATAATCTCAATAAGCCATCACCAATGTTGGGATCTCATGTGGTTCAGCTAGTTGAGTGTAGTTGACTAATATTAGTTTTGACTAAAGTGAGTAGGATGGTCCCTCCCACACATGTCACACTTTCTCTTGTACATTTGGGCTCTGTCAGTAGCCTTTATTCATTCTCTATTTTAATTTCTCAGTCAATTGATCAATGATCGGCATGGTAGGGCCTTGAACATTCCACTTGGTCATGGATTCACTCGTTATAGAAGAGGCACAACTAGTCACAATTTCTACATCTTCTATCACCTCTTTGTAGGCCTTACAATTGTCAACTAGATATAAATCTTCTCTAGTGAATTGCTCAAACATTGTGCATGCTTTCAGATGTAGGTCCTTCTTGAGAGTCTCATTCCTCAAGCAGGTGTATGCAAGATAGAGTGTACCCACTTCCCACAGTCTGCACCCAAGCGTGACCTCCGCAATGCGGCTAACTTACTTAGTTACCCTCGCACCCGAAGCAGGAACTTCTGATGCGTGGCATACTTCTAGAACTTGAGGAGTTACTGGTAAAAAGCTCCACATAACTGGACGAGTGACATGGTCATGCCACAAAGGTAACAAATTATTTCCACGTACATGCACACACGGCATTGCCATGTAACTCGCAGAGTAACGTGGCTATGCCAACATAGGCAAGCCACGTAACTCGGGGTGTTACGTGGCAATGCCTACTAGACTGTCACATAACTTGACAAGTTACGTGGATGCTGAAATGGAAATTGCCTATGAACTTTGAGAGTAGCGTAATTGGGAAATTAGGTGAAGCACTTTTGAGAGGTTCTTTGTGAGCATAGCGGTTGAACTTAATTAATGGTAGCAATGTAAACATGGTACTTAGTTAACTTGGCATGAACAATACTTTTGCAAGAGAGAGAGTTTAGAGAACATGACAATAGTTGAGGATCAGATTCATATGGAGCCGGTTCCCCCTCCAAAAGGCATTTGTATTATAGTTTCTCCCATCAAGAGAGACTTGGTACAATACATTCTTTGTGTTCCTTGTAACCTAGGTGATGCAATGAATATGGAAAGCTTCATGCATCACACACATAACATAACTTGAAGAAAGCATTAACTATCTCAAGCCTCAGTCCCAAGGCCTCAAAAACCTTCGAAGGTGGAGAGAGCTAGCGGGGAATGAGGATAGGGAAGAGGAACAAGAAACATTCCATAGGAGAAAGAAATAGCTCCTCACTTATCATTACTCTTCTTGCTAGCATACATAATAGCATAGTAATGAAGATGGAGAAGATGGCAAGCTTAAGCATTGAAGCATGACTCTTGGTTGGATTTGCATTCCATAGCGAAGAGTGTTGGTGTAGGCTTTCACTCTCACAAGCTTGGAGAAGGAGGTGGTGTTCCTCAACTTTCACCAAATGATAATGGCCTTCCAAATGTGTGTGTGCGTGGAGTATATCCCCTTAGCACCCCCCCTCCTTGCTTTGGGCGAGTAGTGACCTTTCTGCATGTTGCAAGCTCATTTGACCCGTCTCCCCCTAGCCAATCACATGCAACATGCAGCCAAGTACATGGGTACTCTTTTGACAAGTGTCCTCCTTACCCCTAGAGAGAGAGAGAGCTTGAAAATATCTAGATATTTGTTAGATGGAAGTAGAAGCTCATTGGACCCCTCTTTAGCCCAACCAATAGCATTCAAGCACACCATGTGGTTAAGCTTAGTGAGAGTCTAACATGTGTCCCATGTGCTCTGTTAGAATTCCCCTAACTTAGAGATTTTTATGCATAGGACGTTTCTCAAGAAACTTCCTCATTAAGTGTGTAGGTTCTCTTTTTGACTCAAGCATCTTACCCCCCATGCATAGGAAGATTCTCGAGCAACTTCCTCATTAAATGTGACAATTACCTCAAGTAACTTAGTCATCAAGCGTGACAAGCACCTTAGGTGGAGCTCCCACCTCAAGCACAGCCCTAGCTTGCTTAAGTTTAGGTCGGGTTCCCACCTCAATCACAACCCTAGCTTGCTTAAGTTTAGGTCGGGTTCCCACCTCAAGCTCAGCCCTAGTTTTCTTAAGGTTAAAGGACTCTTAACACTAACCATTGGAGCTCTTTAATGAAGCTAACCCTAAGGTCTTTTAAGATTCATTAGTTAACCTTGCTCTTTGACATACCATCTCTCATTTGGGCCCCTTTACCATTGGCCCTGTGTTGAGATAGATCCATAAGCACATGTCTATATTCTAAACCTTGTTCCCATTTATTATCCCATATGAAATGATCAGTTTAATATGAGAAAATCATTTGGGTTGGTTAGATATTAGATATTTAATGACATTACCTCTCTCTTGAAATCATAGTCATCCTCGAATATGAGGTAAAAGAGATAAAGTCATAGTCATTGGTCAATTTGTCTTAGCGAGTAGAGGATCCCTTTTTACCCTATGACATCATTCCAAGATGGATGACTAATCCATTTGGTGCTTGGGAGACATAGCTGCCGCAAGCATGTCTGCTCTTTAGTCCATTTCATCCTCCCAATTAATTGTAATTGGCTTGACTTGGGGAGGGCCAATGAGGCTTCAGCAAGAGCAATTAGCAAGAGGGATCGCCCAAGAGAGAGAGGGGGCTGATTTTTGCAAGGCATTATCACACACACACACACTCACACAAGCTCATGTGTGAAGAAAGAGAAGACTATCTCTTCCCAAGCTTTAATGGAGAACTCATCACCTACTCCAAGCTTGTGAGATAGAAGCCTACATCAACACTCTCTTGGCATGTGGATGCAAATCCAACCAAGAGCCAAGCTTCAATGCATGCTCATCTCCTCTACCAAGCTAATTACTAAGCTAAGCTATGCTACATATGAGTGATTATGTGAGGAGATGTACATCTTTCTCGTAAGATACTCCTTCTTCCTCTCAATCTACTCTCATACCCTGCTAGCTCTCACCATCTTCGAAGGTGTGTGAGGTCTTGGGTCTGAGAACGGGGATAATTCAAGTTGTGTTTGTTAAGTGTTTTGCTTAGTGCATGAAGTTTCCATCTTCATTGCACTAGCTAGTCTTGAAGGAACACAAAGAATTGTATTGTACAATGTCTCTCTTGATGGGAGAAACCATAATACAAAGCCTTTTGGAGGGGGGACCGGCTCCATGAAAATCCGGTCCTCAACTGTTGTCAATAGCTTAATTTCTCTCTCTTTTGAAAGTATTGTCGATGCTATCTAACTAGGTGTTATGCTTTTTGTTGCTCTCTCCACCCAAGCACTCTTGTAATTCTCATTAGGAATCTATTCTAATGAAATGCCCACTATGTTCATGCTAATTTCCGATACACATAAGTTATTAGGCCATTAAATGTTACATGAAGTACTTGAGACTTTGATGGTCTGTTCGTAAGATGAATGGAGTCCCCAATAGATAGTGCTTCCATGTGTCTAGGGCATGTAGAACAGCTACTAACAACTCTTTCTCATAAATGCCTAAGACCTGTTCATCTGTAATGAGCCTTCGACTCTCATATGCTATGGCATGCCCTTCTTGAAGCAAGACTCATCCAAGCCAATCACCACAAGCATCACATTGGACCTCAAATGGCTTTGAGAGATCCGGAAGCATAAGGGCTGGTTGGGAGATAAGATTCTCTTTGAACTTGTCAAAAGCACTTTGCTCTTTAGCACTCCATGAATACTTAACATTTTTCTTTGTTAAGTCATGTAATGGTCTTGCTATTTGAGAGAATTTTTCTATGAAGCGTCTATAGTATGCACACATACCAACAAAGCTTCTTAGCTCATGTAGATTCCTTGGATTAGGCCATGAATTTATTACCTCTAACTTTGATGGATCCATACGGATACCATATTGAGAGATAATATGAACTAAGTATTGAATCTCTTGAAGGAAAAATTTGCTTTTCTTTTGATTGAGAAAAAGCTTATTCTCCCTTAATGCTTGAAAATCCACTAGGAGATGTTGCTTGTGTTCCTCCAAGGAATTGGAGTATATGATGATATCATCAAAGAACACTCTAGTGAATTTGCATTAGGGTCTAAAATTTTTCTCCATTAATCGATTGAATGTAGCTGGTGCATTAGTCAAGCCAAAAGGCATGACTAGATATTCATAAAGGCCAAACATTGTACGAAACGCGGTCTTTAGGATATCTTCATTCACTATCCTTATTTGATGGTAGCCACTTTTAAGGTCAATCCTACTGAAGTAGGTAGAGCCTTGTAGCTTATCAAATAGATCTTCTACCCGAGGTACGGGAAATCTGTTTTTGATAGTGATATAGTTTAGTGCGCGATAGTCCACACACATGCGGTATGTACCATCTTTCTTTGCACTAAAAGGACTGAAGAGCAAAAGGTAGAGGGGCTAGGCCTCACCATTCCTTTGTCTACCAATTCTTGTACTTGCCTCATAATCTCCTCTTGTTGAGCTTGTGAAACTCGATAGGGAGGTTTGTTAGGTGGTGAGCTTCCTGATAGGATCTCAATTCGATGGTCATCATCCGCTCATTTTGAAGGTAAGTCCATAGGGATATCATCAATGAACACATCTTGGAATCCTTTTAGAACTTTAGACAATCTAACTCTTCTTGATTCCTACCATTCACCTTTGATGAAACATTAGGACCTTTTAGGGATTCTTTGACAAAAATCATGTACGCACAAACTTAGCTTTTCATTGATTTATCAAGGGCGAGAGGATTTACAAGTGGTATAGTATGAACAGACTCATTAGCATCTATATAAATATTCTTTCCCCTGTAGGTGAAGTAGATTCTCCTTTTAGGGAACTTCATATTGGCATCCATGCGGTTGAACCATGGTATCCCTAGGATAGCATCCTCATGTTGGAGAGGAGAGATGAAGAAGTCTTCTTTGTTGACATAGCTTTGGACATGAAGCCTCAACTTCCCAATCAAGGGAGTAACGGAGGCTTGCTGTTCCTTGAAAGCAGAATCAGCAGTTACAGCATCTCCCATCTCAAAAGCTTGAATGCCCAACGTGGTGGCCAACTCCATTGATATGAAGTTGAGAGTAGAACCAGGGTCAAACAAGATGAAAGCATCATGCTCCCTTACCTTTCCCCAAGCATAGGAGAGAGGTGATCCTTTGCAATGAGTATCCTATTTTGGAGCTTCGATAGTGGAAGCTCTAGGAGTCTCATTGCGAGCATTTCTTTTGGGGCAAGAACGATAGCCATGTCCTTGCTCCTCACACTTTAAAACATTTGTGATCCTTGTGAAAAGTTTCAAGCTCTTCAGGAGAGAGTTTAATTTTACCTTTGTAAACTTCTTTCTTCTTGGACCGATTGTTGTTGTTGTTGTTGGAATGGCTGTGGGAAATATTTTGGGCATTAATTTTTTCCTTTGCATCACTTTTGTCTTTATTTTCCATGGGTTTGACATTCTGGCTAACCCCTTGTCGGAAATTGATGTGTGAAGCAACCATGGTATGGTGGATTACTTCGCTGATAGATTCAGGCCGTTGAGAGTTGACATACTCGGCCATCTCTTCAGGTAATCCTGCACAGAATTGTTGTTTTTGCTCAGCAAAGTCTATCTTTTGAAAGACAGTAGCCTTGAGATGTAAATCCCAAAACTTGTCCACATTTGTGGATAGACTCATGAGGGAGAAGCCTTAAACTCCGCCGTTCGGTGAGTACTTTTTCCTTTGCATCACTTTAAAGGAATTTCTTCATGATGGAAACTCGTAGAGTTTTCCATGTCTTTGGGGCTTCCCCATTGCCTCGAAGGCTAGCCCACCATTGACGAGCCAATTTTTGAAAGTGCATAGCTACATGGCATAGCTTGGAGGTATCCATGAAGCCCTCGTCTCCAAAGGCTTCAATCAAATTGTTGGATGAAGGACAATACTTTGTCGGTAGCACCAAAGGTGCCATCATAGGTGAGAAAAGAGATACTCTTTCCTCCCTCTTTGAACTTCTTGAGCTTTTGTGACCTTCGCCATGCAGGGTAAGATTTGCGATGTCCTCCCCTCTTATATTCTCTAGGAGAATAGCCATAGCTTTCATCGGTAGAGGAGGAAGGTGAAGAAGAAGGAGAAGAGGGTGACCTCTTTCTTGCCCTTTTCTTCCTTGGTTTCCTCTCTTCCCTTTTGGAGTGACGAGGAGAAGGACTATGGGTTAACCGTTTCCTCTTGGGAGGAGTTGGCAATCGTTTAGTCCTCCTTATTCATGGAGCCACATCTTTGGAGGAATTTAGTGATTCATTGCTTTCTTGATCTTTGGATTCCTCCTCTCGCATGGGAGAGAGTCTTCTTTTGGGGGTCTCTTCAAGAGGCCTCGTAAGCTCTCTCTCCTCTTGGAGAGGAAAGGAAATCCCATAAGCACGAAGTTGTTGAGTAACTTCGGCTTGCAAAGCGGGGTTGCCCATAGCTTGTTGCAACCTAGTGACAAGATAATTAACAAACATGGGGGCATCATCATTGGCACCTTCATGTGCAAAATCAAAGTTATCAATGTTCATTCTCCTCTCTTCGTTATTGTTAGCCATGCTAATTAAACTTATGTGTTTACTTCGTGTATGCTTTGGCAATTCGAAACCTTAGCTGCTACTCCTCTTAGCCTTTGAAAATAGGCACTTAAGTAAATACACCCACGGCTCAAATTGGTTAATTATAGAGAGTAGTGGAGTGAGTCTAACATAGAAAAGTTGTCGAGGGATAGCTCCTTTCAGACTTCTTATGGCTCAATAATTGTTGGACGGATATGCCGCGACGGGGACGTCAGCACAGCGAGAACTCACCTAACAAGATTTGTCAGCTAAGGACGAAGCTCGACCCGCAGGCGCGTGGAAGAAAGCATAGGGCGTCAACCTACACTTGACTGACTGCTAACTAATTCCTACAGAGGTCTCTACCCAATGTCAAAGCTACAGCCTTCAGGAGTGCATAAGAAGAAACTTCCTACAATTCTTTCTAGAGCCGAACACCCATCAAACAATCTCGAAACACCATAGAACTCGAAGGAGACCCTACTAACACCAATAGGTTGCTCTCCCTAAGGTCTATGAACCAAAATTCCAACCCAAAACACCTGGTGCAAAATCACGTAGGATGTCTGGCCGAAGTTTACAGGTCTTTGTTTTCGAAATCTAAAGTGCCTAATGTGTAGCTCTACTCAATGCAAACGCGTGGATATGTTGCAATGCAAAATCAGACAACGTATGCTCACCAAATCACCAAATGAAGCTCGTAGATGGAGATCGCAAAATCGGACCGTACGCCCGCAATGTAGGTATTCGCACGTAGCTCTCGTCGGGGGCAACAGGTTGCACCTCTCCGCACTCGATTCCGACCACCGATGCGCGCGTAGCGTTAAGATGAAGCTCTCACTCTCTCTCGTACGCAGTACGATCACTCACAGAATTCAAAACTTTTTAAAATGACAAAAAGGCGTTTCATTAAGGTCAAAAAGTGGTATAAATACCTTACAATTCTCAAACCCTAAGGTTCCAATTTAACCATCTACTCAATCCAAATGTCAAAACTGGGATACAATCTGGAAACTTCTGTAAGCCCCAATATTTACAAGGTGAAATGTTGGGTTTTCTCAATAAATGAATAATTACAAAAAATAATAATCTGCCGAGCAGTCATTTTCCGTAGGGTGTGTCTAGCTTCTAACACTCCCCCCTCCTTGCTCATGTTGTCCCCGACATGGCTGTTGAGCTGCTTCTTCATCTGAGGGTTTCTCGCATCTTGAGCAGTGACTCATATCTTGCATGTTGAGCCAGTAGTGTTGGGCCGAATATGTCAGAGCTGATTGTGAAGAAGCCGGTGTAGAAAGCTTTTTCAAGGTCCTGGAGGTGATATGATGGCAAAAACATGATTCTTTGATACAATGCATGTATCACCTCCTTGGAAGGCTGACCAGACAGATCGTATGCACATCTGTATGTATCTTGAGAGAAGAAGATACTGTCTGTTGCCTGGCCCGGTTTGAACATCTCGAAGACTGCCAAAAGGGTTTTGCAAATTTTCCTCATCATAATGCAAGAGAGGTCAGGCGAGCTAGTGAACAATTTGATGGCGCCCGTTAGGGTTTTCACCATGTATTGAACACTTATTCTCTCGCCTGCCTTCAAGCCTGGCAGCTTCGGATAGTTTAGCCAAGTGGGTTGGCTTCTATGCAGTAGCTCATGGGCTTTCCACATCCGCATCCTTGGTAGAGGGCAGAAACTTAGGTTATCTCTGATGACTTTGGGTGTCTCTACCAAATGGATTAGGTACTGTGGATACTTTGTCAGCCATGCCTTTCTCCACATGGGCTGGGAGTCGACTATCAACTTTACCCCTTCAGGCTTGGAGATGTCTGTTGTGTACAGTGGCACTGTTGGCTCTTCCCTGATTCTCTTGTTGATTGTGGCGGCTTCGTAGTTTAGCAAAGGATATGGGAGAGAGGGCTGTAGCCATTCACGCCGAAGGTTGCTGGCGTCTAGCTTTTGAATGGTCATGGATTTAGAAACCCTCTACTCCCATTCCAAGGCTTCTTTAGCCATTTCTCTGATTTTCGCTTCTATTGCCTTTCGCAGCTTCTCTTCTTCTTCTTGTGTCAGATCTTGTGGCTCTTGAGAGGGTCCTACAAGGATTTCCTCTTGCATGGGTGTGTCCACAGGATTTGCCACATTTTCTAAATCTATTCCTTCCATGGCTGCTGGCCCTGTGCTTAACTGCTCTTCTGTCTGCTGGCCTCTCAGCTCTTCTATTTGCTTTTGGAAAGTTTGGTTTTTCGCTTCAGCTTGCTCTCCCATGTTCACGAGGAGGTCATTCAAATCGGCATTGATCTTCTCCTCCCCTCGAGATTTCTCTTGATGTTTTCCAGCTCATCTTGCATTGCCTTGTGCTCTTCTTCCATGCGGGTTTGCATGACCACCGACACCTCGGCCATCATCAGCCTTTGCTTCTTCTATAAGGTCAACTCCTTCTGGAGCTCTTTCATTTGTTCTTCATAAATCTGACTTTCTGAAGTGGTGTGAGTCGAGCTAGTAGCTTTGACTCTGGCAGGAGATGCCCGTAGCCGTAGGATGGTTTGATCTTTAACTTTAAGCTGGTCCTTGAGCTCAATGACCTCATCCTGGCTAGCCTCTTGCTCTATCTCTACCTTCTCTTTGGCATTCCCCATTGCTTCCACTTCCTTGGACTCTTCAGCAAGTTGTAGGGTTAGGTTATCCCTTTCCCTCTCTGCATGTGTCAATGACTTGCTGAGTTTTCTGTACTCTTCTTCGGCTCCTTGCAGTCTTTGAGCTTCCTCCTGATTCTCTCTTTCCATCTCTTGGCATCTTTGCAATGCCTTTGCCAGACTGGCTTGCAGCTCTGATTCTCTCTCTATCTGCCTTTGGCTTTGTTTTTGTAAAGTGTCGACTTCAGACTTTATCTGCACTTTAGTGGCTTTGAGATTAGCCATTTCACTTTCTGTGGCCATCGACTGTGCCCTTAGCTCGGTTAGCTTGGTCATCACCACATCCCAATCATTGGTGGGTGGGTGCAAGTCCACTGTATCAGTGGCCATCTCCTTTAGCTCCACTAACCGCAGGCTCTGCATTTGCTCTTTGGGCCCTGTGCTTCCCAAGTCAAATGCGACTATGGCAGCCTCTTCTTTTGAATATCCGGTAGCTAGTAGGTCTAGAAATGTGTTATACCTTGCTTCATTTGGCTCTGGCTGCTCACTTTTGGGCTTAGCTACTTCTTTTAGCTCTTGTTCTTGCCTTGACTCTTCAGGTTTGTCTTGCGACTCTTTCTGTTGAGTTTGTGGAGGGCTACGAGGAGGTGGTGATGGCGGTGGGCTGGACTCAGGGCTGGACGGTGGAGTTGTCGGTTTTTCTTAAAATCCCTGTCCGCCTTTGCCTTCCTCTCTCTCTCTCTCTCTCTCTCTCTCTCTCTCTCTCTCTCTCTCTCTCTCTCTCTCTCTCTCTCTCTCTCTCTCTCTCTCTCTCTCTCTCTCTCTCTCTCTCTCTCTCTCTCTCTCTCTCTCTCTCTCTCGGCCTTCCTGCTCCTCTAGCAGTTGCCGTCGAACTTGCTCCACTTCTGTTTCTGTAAATGGTACATGTGGGATATTTTCCGCCGTGGCATCCAGAATCTCAAAATTCTTAATATAGTCTTCAAATCTATCTCTGTGCACCCTTCGGGATGATCCCGACATTTCTTCTAGAGACAGATTCCATAGCTCGCTCAAACCTCCTTTGAGGGCTCTTTCGGCTCTGAAACTTTCCATCAGCCGCTCTAGCCGTGCCGCCTTCTGTGATTTCATCTCTTTGACGGGCACTTGTAGAGATTCCTTCTTTCCTTTCTTCAACTCTAGCTGCTCCTCTTGCATGGTCTCTAACCGGCATTTCAACCTAGTGGCAACCCTTGGTGCTTTGGGTTGTTCCTCTTCCTTATCTTCCTTGAGCCTTAGCCAGTCATTTTGTGACGGAGGGTGAGGCCATCTTCCCTTGGCGTGCAATGCCCCATAAACCAATTTAGTGATTAGCTCACTTGGCACAATGTATATGGGGTTCTTGTTGCCCATCTTCACCAGATTGTCATGTATATAAGCTTCATAGTTGATTACCTTCGGCTTGCTTTTCTGCATTGCCCAGGTGAATGTTGTGGCAATTGCTCCAGGCCGCATTCTGTACTTTTGTGGCCGCTTTGTACACATATGGAAATACTGGTTGTACAACTGACTCATGATTACCACTTTAGGGTACAGCTCTGCAAGATGATATTAATAGATCTGGAATGGAAAAACACCCTCTGTAGGCCAAAAATGTCAAATAGACATCCTATGTGTAGGATGTCTACTTCATCATTTCTTGCAGGTGACCACACAGATTGGTTGGCAATGTGCCAGGGAATGTATTGTGCAAGTTTCATGTGATTTGGACAAGTTTTGGTAGGTCTATGGCCCATTATTGCCTCTATGCCCTGACTTTGCGTTTTTTCATGCATATGAGGTCAATTGTGGTCCAAATGTGATGAAACTTGGTGGCTAGCATGTAAAGGCTATTCAAAAAATGTGTGTGATGAGAGTTGTTAAATTTGGTGCCCAGAAATGGCCTTGAGACATCCTACGTGTAGGATGTCTCCTAATGAATTTTTTATGGAAACTGCTACTGGTGCTTGCCCTTAGTCCCCCTGAGTCCCTTTTGAGCCTAATTTCAACAAAAAAGTCAAATGGATAGAAAGTAACTCCCTCTGTGGATTTCAGAGCCTCCGAGCCGTTTTCTGACTTTTGGAGTGCTTTTTGGCGATGAAATTTCTTGATGTTGGTCTCCATAGCTTCCCGATCCCTGGGGGATTCTAGCCGTATGGTTTTTGTCGACTTTGGCTTCACCAGAGCTCCGTTTGGCAATTTGTCACTCTAGAAGCACCCGTGGTTGCATTTACATGTCATCAATGACTTGCGGTAGTCTACCACCATAGGACTTGGTTGTTGATGGTCTAGGAAAGCCGCTCGTGAAGTTTGGTGGCAAACGGACATGCGGTTTGGCTGCGAGAGCTATTTGATGCTATGTGTGTCTGATGCCGTTTCTGAAGTTTAGTGCCGCTTCGGGTCACCTTTTGGTCATGTGGGCTATATAGACTTGTCGAGCATGTTGAGATGCTCCTACCCATGAATTTTGGTAGCATTTGGGCGCCTCTCCGCCGATTTTCCATTTGGTGGCCTCTTGCGGGGCTCTAGGAATTAGGGTTTTTCCCGATGGTTTTCTACTGCCTTTGGACATCCAAGACTGGTCTCGTATGCTAGGGTATGAAGTCTCGTTGCTTTTGGGTTAGCCATTAGGTGGCCACCTCTACTTGTAGGTCTCTATTGCCCGCTTTCTATGTGAACCCTACGCTAGTTTTCGCGACAAAACGACAAACATGTGCGAAAAGCTCAAGGTGGTGAGCCTACCTCTCATGTCTGAAGCCCATCAGGTAGTCGTGCACGTCGTAGAAGCTACGGGAAGTTCCGTTCGCTCTATGTGGCAAAAGCTTTCTCTCCAAGGTCAATAGTGGAAATGAGCTAAAAATGAAGTGAAAAATTCTTATAATGGGGGTCCCCGAACCACTTTTCAAAAAATTGAAATGTGCTCCCAACTTCTTGTGAGATGCCGTTTAGGCTTTTTTTTTTTTTGATTTGGACTTCATTTGCCCAGTTTGCAAGAAATTTGACGTTTCGGTCAAAATCTGGCCAAATCACGCTTTCCGTTCCAGTCTCATAATTGCACCCCCACTATACCATAGGTTGTCCTATAGTCACTGATCATCCCCATATTTTTTGTTTTTCATTACGATCGTATTTCACCTGCTTTTTGTATTTTTGAATTTTTTCTGCCAAAAATTAGCAAAATTAAAAGGAAAATCGCAAATCAAACCCAGAAAATCCCCAAAAATCATAATAAATCAAAAACATCACCGCAAAACATTATTTGGACTCACACATAATTTTATGGCCGAATTTCTCTGTTTTACCAATATTTTGCCTGAAAAATGGCTATTTTTACTTATATACACACACCTAGGGGCTTGATTTGGCGTTTGGCCCCATATATTTGTAGATTCATGCTATATAAGGGCATATGTACCTGGGTTAGTCTAGAAAATTTTGCAATCAAACAACAACCCGTATAACGTATAAACAAGTACCTAATCACCTGTTTTCAACTCTTTCGTGCGCACATGTTTGTCAAAAAATTCCTTTTGCCTTCTCGTTTTAGCATAGATTGAAGCTACAACTTTCAAGCAAAGTTCATCTAGCTTTTCAAGATCATCTATTTTTGAAGAGAGCTCATGCCCTGTCCATTCTAAGCGTTTCGCTACTCATAGAGTTGGAATTAAAAACTCTATGGGTAATATGGCATTTAGGCCAACCACCATGTTGTACAATGTCGTTCCTATCGATGTTTTGTAAGCTACCCTGTATGCCCATAGTGTTGAGTGTAGCTGCTGATCCCAGTCCGTCCTGGACTCTGGTACAATTTTAGTGAGAACTGTGCATAGTGTTTTATTTGTGGCCTCAGCTTGTCCATTTGCTTCTGGATGATATGGAGCATATTTTCTATGTATGACCATAAATTCCTCTAGAAGATATTTAATGAATTCATTAAGAAAATGTGTTCCTCGATCACTGACAATTTCTATTGGTAACCTGTATCGTACAAAGACATTCTCATACAAAAATTATGTAGTGGTTCGTGCATCTGCTTTTTGTGTTGCCTTGGCTTCCGCCCATTTCGTGAGATAGTCCGTAGCCACAATGATATTTTGGGTATGGGTGCGATATGCAGGGGGTGAAATAGGTCCCACAAAATCAATGCCCCATTTTGCAAATGCCCTTGCTCCCATCATTGGCCGTAGTGGCATCTCATCTCTCTTTATCGGCACCTTGGTGCGCTCACAAGCGCACAACGCTTTACAAATTCTTCAGCATCCATATGTAATGTAGGCCACCATATTCTTGTGGTTAAGACAATTTTTGCCGTCTTATCACCTGAATAATGGCCTCCACTTATTCCGCCATGTGCATGTTCTAGAATCAGTAGGTATTCACTTTCACTTGCATAAATTCTAAGTCGATTGTCCTTTCCTCGCTTATAGAGTTGGTTCCCAATTAACTGAAAGTCACGAGCCTCCAGCTGTATATTCCTTTTCCGTGCTCTTGTTATGTTTTCAGGGAATGTCCTGGTGGTTAAGAAATCAATGATTTATTGACTCCATGCAGGTGCAATGTTTACCTGAAACAATGTCGCGTGTTCCACTGGTTGTTTGGCACTACATATGGTACAATTGGTAACATAAGCATGTGTGTCCGCGTACATAGTTGGCCAATAAACCCCTAACTGTTTCAGTCTTTGGTGTGTTTTCACTGTTGAACAATGAAATGCACAATCCTGGACATGCGCTTCTTCAAGATAACACTCAAATTCCTCTGGATTTAAACATAATCGTAGAATCTGGTCCGATCCTAGATGATACAACCGTCCTGCAATCAACTGGAAGTTTTTTGTTTGTCGAATTGTTTGTTGTTTGGATCTGTCTTCTGTGTTATCAAACCTACCTCCAATGGAAAGAATTTTAACAATTTTCTGAGACCATTTGGGTATCATTTCAATATTGAAAAGATAAGCATCTGGTATGTCATCATCTACTCCTTCAGGAGCTTCCCCATTGTGTACCCGATGGATTCACTCTATATACAAAATAGGACGCCACCTGCGAGCGGACAACTTTGATAAAACCCCTATATATGACCCATATTAGGGAATACGACCCCCTTTTCTACGCTTATACGACAATCAATGTAGAAAACTATCATACCCCTATCTTACATATAAAATTTAGGTCTCACATGATCTAACTGAGTAAAACTAGTCAAAGAGCATGCAACATAGAGATTGGACACATACTAAGGAACCATTTCTATAGATAACTAGATGTACCCTCAATGTGTTTTAATTTGACTTTCAAACTATGTGCCCCTTCAGCCTGCACTCTAGCTACTTGTCCAATTTGACCCATCTAAATTAATTAAAAAAACATGGTTATAAAGTTGTGTTAGGTTCTCCATGTAAATTTGCATCTATACAAACTCTTTATAGCTTTCATCCCTCAACAAATAAACTATAATCAGAAAACAAGAAATTGATACAAAGTAGTGTTAGTTCTTGCATGTATCTTTGCAGCTATTGACTAACAAGTTCGAGGGAAAACTCTTTTGGGAATCATTTTGAAACACAAAAACTTTCTCTCATTTTTTCCTTTTCTCACCCCCCCCCCCCCCCCCCCCCCCCCCCCCCCCTCCCCAATAAATATGATACCCCCTCTCTTATTTTTAAGCTTGGGAGATAAATTATTGGGGACCTAACCGTAACTTATACGCTTATATAACTTGTAAAAGAACCCCCCTCCCCTGCACTTACGTGGTGCGGTAACTTTTCCATGGTGAATCCCCCGGGGTTGTGTAGCCTTGAAAGATGATCCGCCCGTAGATGAGTTTTACCCTTTTTGACCACCACTGTGAAATCAAACTCTAGCAATATAATAAACCAGCGTACAATTCTCCCTGTATTGCATGGTTTATTTACCAGATACAAAAGAGCTTGATGATCTGTGAAGAACACAAATTTGTTTGTGAGCAAATAATGCCGAAATTTCTTTACAGCATAAATCATTCCTAACCCCTCTCTTTCGGTGATTGTGTAGTTCTTTTCTGCACTGTTTAACTGTCGGTTGGCATAACAAACTAGAAAATCCATTGTTCCGTCTCCAGGTTGAGCCAGAATACTCCCGATTGCATATGCATATGCATCAATGTGAACATGGAATATCTTTTCCCAATCCGGTGCTTTAAGTACAGGCGCTGATACAAGGTTTTCCTTCAGCTTTTGAAATGAAGTTTAGTCTCTGAGCCGGCCTTTCTTCAATACAAATACACTTGCATCCTCGATAGTCAGAATAAACTAGGGCTCCCCTCGAGTTTGTTCCTTCTAAGAAGATCATAGTGAACTTGGAATCGTTCGATGGATTTAGGGAGGTGCTTCCTCCTAGCATTGGTCCCTCATATGTGAAACCTCCTGGCTGCTGACTACCCATCATGAAGAAGGATTTGTCTGATGAAGTGTCAGTATCACTACCCTCCTCGATAATCAGTGCTAGTGGATCTAGCCTTGCCTGAGTTACACTCTCCTCAGTGGACACTAAGCTACCTTGGTCACCTGCCACCTTTTGATCTCTAAACATGTATCTTCCTGATCTTAAATTCATCAAAATTATCAATGCAATTTATTACAAATTTAACCACTCACCTGGCAAAGGATCAGTCTCCGCACAACTTCTTGCTTTGCTGCTGAATATACCTGTACACAAGTGTTTAATTTCAGCAATCGAATCAAAGCATTTAACCACTAGAGGTTATCTTAGTAATGATTGGTATAACTGGAGAGTTAACCTCAACCACTACTGTAGTTTATACACAATTGATATTCTGGATTAGGTCTGCTAATCTGGAACTGTACTTCCCTCAGATGTTGGTCAATTTACGTGAAAAGTCTGAATTCAGTCTTTGCTCCGTTCAAAAGGTCAAACAAGGTCCAAATTCACTTCTGAAAGAAGTTCTGGAACCCTTAAGCCAAATGGAACCTCACTGTATAAGCTCAGTCAACTTTTCTCTTCAGTAGGCCCCAGTAGACATCCTACGCATAGGATGTCTCTTGCTCTGTTTTGCCTGGATTCTTGCTCTATGGATTCCTCTTGATGTGCTGAGTCCACAGTTGTTTTTACTTTTTGATTTGGACACCCATAAGTTGGTCAATGGATCAGAAATCTGTTCCGACAGCTTAATGTTGGTCTTGGTCAGTCTAATTAACTCCAATTTGGACCAAAATTGACTAGGAGGCTTGCCTCAGGCTATACAACACCTTGCTATGCCTATAGGCAGTATCTGGCTTCAATTTCTTGCCACGTAGGATGTCTTTTTCATCAGAATAGCTTCAAATGCAAAGCACAGACTCCTCTTGAGGTGCTGATCACTTTGGTATGCTCAAATCTGGATTTGGAGTGCAAAATCACACAGATGACATCCTACGCGTAGGATGTCTTTTTGGTATGTTTGACCCCAGACTTGACCCACAGCTTCCCCTTGATGTCAGCAACCCAGTGGTATGCTTAGATTTTGGTTTGGATTTCAAAAGTCCCCAATTTCAGCTGTTCTAGCCTTTTTCAGTCAAAAGTGCTAAAGTCTGCTTAGAACCCAATTTTCTCCCCCAAATGAGATGAAACCTCTCTCAGTCACTCAATATATCATGCAGATCATGTTCATGTAGCCATCCTATGGTTGGTCTTAAAATAATGCCTTGGCACAATTTGGGTAGGATGTCTGTTAATTTCAATCTATCTGGCCTTATCCTGTCAAGGTATGGTCAAATTTTCACTTTCCAGGTGAAAATAGGGTAAACCCCACCTTCTGAACCCAATGGTCAATTCAAAATTCCAAAATTCCCACCAGATTAGCCTGTAGACATCCTACGCGTAGGATGTCTCCTGGCTTAAAATTAAATTTTTTCTTGACAGAAATGCTCCTGATGCTCTGTAGCTCTATCAGAAACACTCACAGTAACTTTTGGACTTCACTTCAGCTTTCAAACACACTTTTGTGTATTTTACAACCTTGTGATGAATCTATCAAGCAAGTATACATGCATGAAATACTCTAGATCCTGAATCATGATGTCCTACTTACTCTACTCCTACTCATCATGTGAAATGGTGATAATGGTGTTTTTGGTTGCTTCCTGGCCTCTCCGGACTCTCAAGCTCTCCTTTCACCGCTTCTACCACTCCAACTCTTACTCTTTACAACACAACTCAACTAAAAACTTCCTAAGTCTACCTAAATCTACCTATGTCGAAGGATCTAAGTGAGACACACGCTCCCTAGACTCCCTCTAAGACCTAGAGAGTCCTCCACCCTCTGATCCTATCTAAATGTAAAACGAGACTCTTGGCAAGCAAAAGAATCCCTATCCTCAAGGACTAGTCTCGGTCACCTACCTAAGGTTTTGGTCCCCGGCAGCGGCGCCAATGTTGGACGGATACACCGCGACGGACGTCAACACAGCGAGAATTCAACAAGATTTGTCAGCTAAGGACGAAGCTCGACCCGCAGGCACGTGGAAGCAAGCATAGGGTGTCAACCTACACTCGACCGACTCCTAACTAATTCCTACAGAGGTCTCTACCGAATGTCAAAGCTACAGCCTTCATGAGTGCATAAGAAGAAACTTCCTACAACGGTTTCTAGAGCCGAACACCCATCAAACAATCTCGAAACACCATAGAACTTGAAGGAGACCCTACTAACACCAATAGGTCGCTCTCCCTAAGGTCTATGAACCAAAATCCCAACCCAAAACACCTAGTGCAAAATCACGTAGGATGTCTGGCCGAAATTTATAAATCTTCGTTTTCAAAATCTAAAGTGTCTAATGTGTAGTTCTACTCAATGCGAACGCGTGGATATGCTGTAATGCAAAATCGGACAACGTATGCTCACCGAATCACCAAATGAAGCTCGCAAAACCGGACCGTATGCGCACAATGTAGGTATTGTCGTGTAGCTCTCGTCGGGTGCAACACGCTGCACTTCTCTGCACTCGATTCCGACCACCGGTGCGCGCGTAGCGTCAAGATGAAGCTCTCACTCTCTCTCATACATAGTACGCTCACTCACAGACTTCAAAACTTTTTAAAATGACAAAAGGGTGCTTCATTAAGGTCAAAAAGTGGTATAAATACCTTACAATTCTCAAATCCTAATGTTCTAATTTAACCATCTACTCAATCTAAATGTCAAAATTGGGATACAATCTGGAAACTTTTGTAAGCCCCAATATTTACAAGGTGAAATGTCGGGTTTTCTCAATAAATGAATAATTTCATAAAATAATAATCTGCCGAGCAGTCATTTTCCGTAGGGTGTGTCCAGCTTCTAACAATAATGGTAAAGTCGTAGGCAAGTCTAAAAAGACTCCATTATTAAGACCAAAGCTCCCGAGGTGTGCACCATATCCCACATAGTGGGCTCAACAAAACTGATACTAGATCCCAATTAGCAACTGGACACACCCAATGGAAAATGACTGCTCGGCGGAATACTATTTTTTGTAATTATTCTTTAATTGGGAAAACCCGACATTTCACCTTTGTAAATAGTGGGGCTTGCAGAAGCTTCCTGATTGTATCTCATTTTTGACATTTAAATTGAGTAGATGGTTAAATTGGAACATTAGGGTTTGAGATTGTAAGGTATTTATACCACTTTTGACCTTGATGAAAAAAACTTTGTCATTTTAAAAAAGTTCTGTCTGTGAGTGAGCGGACTGTGTACGAGAGAGAGTGAGAGTTTCATCTTGACGCTAAGCATGCACCGATGGTCGGAATTGAGTGCGGAGAAGTACAGCGTGTTGCCCCCGACGAGAGCTATGCGCCAATACTTACATTGCGGGTGTACGGTCTGGTTTTGCGAACTCAATCCACGAGCTGCATCTGGTGATTCGGTGAGGATACGTTATCTGTTTTCGCATTTCAGCATATCCACGCGTTCGCATCGAGTAGAGCTACACATTAGGCACTTTAGTTTTTGGAAACGAAGACCTGTAAATTTCGACCAGACATCCTACGTGATTTTGCACCAGGTGTTTAGGGTTGGGATTTTGGTTCATGGACCTTAGGGAGAGTGACCTATTGGTGTTAGTAGGGTCTCCTTCAAGTTCTGTGGCGTTTCGAGAACGTTTGATGGGTATTTGGCTCTTGGAAGCGTTGTAGGAAATCTCCTCTTAAGCACTCCAGAAGGCTGTAGCTTAGACATTGGGTAGAGACCTCCGTAGGAAGTAGTTGAGAGTCGGTCGAGTGTAGGTTGACACCCTATGCTTTCTTCCACGCGCCTGCGGGTCGAGATTCATCCTTAGCTGACAAATCTTGTTAGGTGAGTTTTCGTTGTGCTGACGTCCGTCGCGGCGTATCAGCCAACATTGGCGCCGCTCGCGAGGACGAAAATCCTAGATAGGTGACCAAGATTAGTCCTTGAGGATAGGGATTCTCTGGCTTGCCAGAGTCTTGTTTTACATTTAGATAGGATGAGAGGGTGGAGGACTCTCGAGGTCTTAGGAGGAGTCTAGGGAGCGTGTGTCTGGCCTAGATCCTTCGACTTAGGTAGACTTAGACAGTGTTAGGTATTAGTTGAGTTGTGGTGTAGAGAGTAGGAGTTTGAGTGGTAGAAGCGGTGGAAGGATAGCTTGAGAGTCCGGAGATGCCAGGAAGCAACCGATACACAAATATCACCATCTCAAGGTTCATCACAAGGTTGTAAAAGATGCAAAAGAGTGTTTGAAAGATAAGGTGATGTTCAGAAGTTGCTGTGAGTGTTTTGGAGAGAGCTGCAGAGCATCAGGAGCATTTCTGTCAGGTAAAAATGAAATTTTAAGCCAGGAGACATCCTATACGTAGGATGTCTACAGGGTGATCTGGTGGAAATTTTGAAATTCTGAGTTGACCAGTGTGTTCAGAAGGTAGGTTTTACCCTATTTTCACCTGGAAGGTGGAAATTTGACAATATCTTGACATGATAAGGCCAGATAGACAAACATTGCCAGACATCCTACCCAAATTGTGCCAAGGCATTATGTTAAGACCAAAACTATAGGATGGCTACATGAGCATGATCTGCATGATTTATTGAGTGCCTGAGGAAGGTTTCATCTCAATTGGGTGAGAAAATTGGGTTTTAAGCAGACTTTAGCATTTTTGACTGAAAAGGGCTAGGACAGCTAAAATTGGGGTCTTTTGAAATCCAAACCAAAATCGAAGCATAGCACTAGGTTTCTGACATCAAGGGGAAGCTGTGGCTCAAGTTTGGGGCCAAACAGGCCAAATAGACATCCTACGCATAGGATGTGTTCTGTGTGATTGAGCACTCCAAATCCATATTTGATCATACCAAAGTGATAAGCATCTTAAGAGGAGCTTGTGCTTTGCATTTGAAGCCATTTTGAGCAGTTAGATATTCTACGTGTAGAATGTCTAATACATGAAATTGGATCCAAAAACTGACTGTAGGCATATCAGGGTGTTGTATAGCCAGAGGCAAGCCTCCTAGTCAATTTTGGTCCAATTTGGAGTTCATTTGACTAGTCAGACCAACATCAGACTGCTGGAACAGATTTCTGATCAATTGACCAAGGTTCTAGGTATCCAAATCAAAAAGTAAAAACAGTTGTGGACTCAGCACATCAGGGGGAATCCATAGTGCAAAAACCAGACAAAACAGAGAAGGAGACATCCTACGCATAGGATGTCTACTGGGGCTTAATGAAGAGAAAAGCTGACTGAGGACATAGGGTGATGTTCCAATTGACTTAAGTGTTCCAGAACTTCTTTCAGAAGTGAATTTGGACCTGATTTGACCTTTTGACAGAGCAAAGATGGAATTAAGACTTTCCATGTAAATTGACCAACATCCGAGAGAAGTACAGTTCCAGATTAGCAGACCTAATCAAGAACATCTGAAGTGTATAAAATATAGTAGTGGTTGGGGTCAATCCTCCAGTTACACCAATCATTACTAAGACCACCTCTATCGGTTAAATGCTTTGATTTGATTGTCGAAATTAAACGCTTGTGTACAGGTATATTCAACGGCAGCAAAGCAAGAAGTTGAGCGGAAACTGATCCTTTGCCAGGTGAGTGGTTGGATTTGTGTTAAGTTGAATTGCTAAGTTTGATGAATTTAAGATCAAGAAGACACATTCTTAGAGATCAAAAGGTGGCAGGTGATCAAGGTAGCTTAGTGTCCACCGAAGAGAGTGTAACTCAGGCAATGCTAGATCCATTAGCACTGATCATTGAGGAGGGTAGTGATACTGACACTTCATCCGATAAATCCTTCTTCATGATGGGTAGTCAATAGCGAGGAGGTTTCTCCAATGAAGGACCAATGCCAGGAGGAAGAAACTCCCTAAATCCTTTGAACGATTCCAAGTTCACTATAATCTTCTTAGAAGAAACAAACTCTAGAGGAGACCTAGTTTATTATGACTATCGAGGACGCAAGTGTATTTGTATTGAAGAAAGACTAGAAATAATTCGAGTGTATGATGATGGAGATAGATTCCGAGACGAAAAGGGGAACCACTATCTGATAGTTAGTAACCCTGAGGATTACAACAAATATGGAGATAACGTGGCAAAAGGAAAAATGGTTTCAGAGACTCAAGAACCGCCTACAAACATTGATCGACCCGGAGCTCTTTTTATGTATGATAAGAAAACAACCAGGGTCTCAACCTATAATGATAATGTGGGGATTTACAAGCATGAGAGCGAGGGAATAGTCTCCTACTTTCGATGCAAAGAACCCTACCCAAACGAATTAAGAAAAGACAAGGTTCTTTACTTATTTTCTTATGAAATTGCTATGGGGAAGGATATTGTTTTTGTTGATAGGTACGGGAGAGAATACAAACGTATTCTCCCATAGGAGGTAGAAAAGGAAACAATTCCAGAAGCATCAACACCATGCCCCCGAAGAAGTGCCAAGGGTCACCTACACCCCTAGCAAATGGACAAATCCTTTTTCAGAAGAGTATGACGTGACCTCACATTCTACTTGACAACAAACATTCAACTACCAAAACCAACCAGTAACTCAGCCATCATTGCAGGCATGGCTTCGACAGAGTGCAACATTAGAACAAGACCAAAACCAAGATGGTTATCCAGTCGCACGAGGGCTAAGGGATTTACAAGACCCACCACTCTATTCACAATATCAAGGCGAGAGTAAGACAAAAACGCAAGGGTCAACAGAGCCTGGAAGACAACCCATAGAACTAGTTCGAAGAGATGAACCATCTCTTGCAAAAACCGTCAGAAATTACGGCTTAGGAGCACCACTGGGAGAGGAACCCACTTACTACCGAAGGCTAGAGGAGGTATATGGATCAGGATGAGGAGATCCAATGATGAGATTTGTAGACCATCGTAGAATTAGACCTTCTCAAGTGCAAAAATGGGTAAACAAGAAATACATGGGAAACAGAGATCCTAGGGATCATGTAGTAGCCTTTGCGCGTGTAATTAGAGCTGAAGAGGTCATAGATTTCCCTACCCAATTTGCAGGGTTTGGACTGACCCTAGAGGAGGATGCTGCTACTTGGTTTGACTCTATGGAGCGTAGAGACTTTGAGTCTATGGAGGAGGTGTTTGACGAGTTTATTGAGGAATTATCACAAAGGGGGATAGCTCATAATAAAGTCTCACAAATCCATAAATTCAAACAGAAAGAAGGGGAATCTGTGCGAAAGACAGCCCTATGACTAAAAAGATATGTTAAATTCTGTCCTGTGGAAGAACTGCCAACTCAGTCCAGACTTATGCTTATATTGATTCAAGGACTAAGGAATGCAGATATCCAGAAGGACTTACATATGAAGAGGAGCACGACGTTAAATGAGTTAAGTAAGGAGGTTCTTTACCTTGTAGACAATTGTGCGGTTTACAAGGAGGGTGAATCCAAGGATCTTGACGAGGATTCATCCTCACCAAGGGTTGCCACTAGGATTCATCCGCCTTTGTCTTCCTCTCTCTCTCTTGGCCTTCCTGATCCTCTAGCAGTTGCCGTCGGAATTGGTCCACTTCTGCTTCTGTAAATGGTGCATGTGGGATATTTTCCGCCGTGGCATCCACAAGCTCAAAATTCTTAATATATTCTTCAAATCTATCTCTGTGCACCCTTCGGGATGATCCCGACATTGCTTCTAGAGACGGCTTCCATAGCTCGCTCAAATCTCCTTTGAGGGCTCTTTCGGCTCTGAAACTTTCCATCAGCCGCTCTAGCCGTGTTGCCTTCTGTGATTTCGTCTCTTTGACGAGCACTTGTACAGATTCCTTATTTCCTTTCTTTAACTCTGGTTGCTCCTCTTGCACGGTCTCTAACCGGCGTTTCAACCTAGTGGAAACCCTTGGTGCTTTGGGCTGTTCCTCTTCCTTATCTTCCTTGAGCCTTAGCCAGTCATTTTGTGAGGGAGGGTCAGGCCATCTTCCCTTGGCGTGCAATTCCCCATAAACCACTTTAGTGATTAGCTCACCCGGCACAATGTATGTGGGGTTCTTGTTGCCCATCTTCACCAGATTGTTATGTATATAAGCTGCATAGTTGATTACCTTCGGCTTGCTTTTCTGCATTGCCTAGGTGAATGTTGTGGCAATTGCTCCAGGCGGCATTCTATACTTTTGTGGCCGCTTTGTACACATATGGAAATAATGGTTGTACAACTGACTCATGATTGCCACTTTAGGGTTGGCAATGTCTTCAAAGGTGTAGTTGCCTTTCTTTTCAGCGTACACCTTGACTTCATCTCTTCTTTTGGTTACACTATCCCTTTTGTTGGAGAGGTCTAGTGCAACTGCCACTACTTTCTCCATGATTATAATCTCCGTGTCTGGCTTGCCCTGCAGATCCGTAACTCGGGCCACTCCATCTTCTTTGATTGTCGTCACAAATTCCCATACTCTTTTTATGTCGATTCCTACCGGCACAGCTTCAAAATAATTGTGGAGATTAATCTTCTCCAGGTACTGTGCCATCTTGCTTCTGACAAACTCATTGAGCTCCTGCGGTAGCATGGGTGAGCTTATCACATTTCCTTCGGTGTCTTTGAACACGCCTTGGTAGATCTTTAGATCATTTGACTCTAGCAGGTCCTCTTGGATCCACGTGCTGGTTGGGTTTAGAGTTCCTTATGGTATGACAAAAGGATCTACTTCTTCCAAATAATCTTTTATGGTCATCCTCTTCTTCTTTGTCGGTGACTTTGCGGCTGCCATAGATTCTGTTGCATTCAGTAGTCTGAAGTTAGCGTTTTTTCCATATCAGCTAAGACACTGAGTTTTAACTATCCAAATAACTTGAAAATTGAAAATAAAACTTAAAAGGAACTTGTGAAACTGTGCATGTGCTCACAGTGCAATTTTGGCAAAATTTTATCATTTATACATCCTACGCGTAGGATGCTTTTTTCATTAGATTTTGGTGATACTTGACATGCTGGTGGTCCTTGGCCTGTACAACAAGGCGATGTGATTGGAATTGGGTTTGGCCATCAAAAAGTGGATTTTTGGGCAGATTCAGGCTTTAGGCTCACAAATTGGGTAGAAAGTCCACAACAGGTAGCAAATGATATCCAAATGGGTTGAAACTTGATATATGGGCTCCTTGCACCATGGTATTGGCTCCCATGATGTCATTCTTTGCACAGAAGTTTAAAAACATGCTGGAGACATCTTATGCATAGGATGCCTATTTCATCAAAATGGTTGGGATTTGTTCTGTGGGTAGTCCTTGGCATGTGGAACATGGCCATGCTCTTGGATTATGATTTGGACAAGATTTGGTGTTGGTAAGACCATGTGTAGTGTTTTTGGGCTCAAAATGCGTATCTTGGATGTGTTGGGGGTCAAAAATGATTAGAATGGATTCAAACTTGATATGAGCTCTTGAAGATGATATGAATAGATCTGGAATGGAAAAACACCCTTTGTAGGCTAACAATGTCAAATAGACATCCTACGCGTAGGATGTCTACTTCATCATTTCTCGCAGGTGACCACACAGATTGGTTGGCAATGTGCCCATGAATGTATTGTGCAAGTTTCAAGTGATTTGGACAAGTTTTGGTAGGTCTATGGCCCATTATTGCCTCTATGCCCTGGCTTTGCGTTTTTTCATGCATATGAGGTCAATGGTGGTCCAAATGTGATGAAACTTGGTGGCTAGCATGTAAAGGCTATTCAAAAAATGTGTGTGATGAGAGTTGTTAAATTTGGTGCCCAGAAATGGCCTCGCGTAGGATATCTCTTGATGAATTTTTTATGGAAACCTACTGGTGCCTGCCCTTAGTCCCCCTGAGTCCCTTTTAAGCCTAATTTCAACAAAAAAGTCAAATGGATAGAAAGTAACTCCCTGTGTGGATTGCAGAGCCTCCGAGACGTTTTCTGACTTTTGGAGTGCTTTTTGGCGATGAAATTTCTTGATGTTGGCCTCCATAGCTTCCCGATCCCTTAGGGATCCTTGCCGTATGGTTTTTGTTGACTTTGGCTTCACCAAAGCTCCGTTTGGAAATTTGTCGCTCTAGAAGCACCCGTGGTTGCGTTTACATGTCATCGATGACTTGTGGTGGTCTACCACCATAGGACTTGGTTGTTGATGGTCTAGGAAAGCCGCTCGTGAAGTTTGGTGGCAAACGGACATGCGGTTTGACTGCGAGAGCTATTTGACGCTTTGTGTGTCTGATGCCGTTTCTGAAGTTTAGTGCCGCTTCGGGTCACCTTTTGGTCATGTGGGCTATATATACTTCTTGAGCATGTCGAGATGCTCCTACCCATGAATTTTGGTAGCACTTGGGCGCCTCTCCGTTGATTTTCCAGTTGGTGGCCTCTTGCGGGGCTCTAGGAATTAGGGTTTCTTTCGATGGTTTTCTACTACCTTTGGACATCCAAGACTGGTCTCCTATGCTAGGGTAAGCTGCCAATGAAGTTTCGTTGCTTTTGGGTTAGCCGTTAGGTGGCCACCTCTACTTGTAGGTTTCTACTGCCCGCTTTCTATGTGAACCCTACGCTAGTTTTCGCGACAAAACGACAAACATGCGCGAAAAGCTCAAGGTGGTGAGCCTACCTCTCATGTCTGAAGCCTGTCGGGTAGTCGTGCGCATCGTAGAAGCTGCTGGAAGTTTTGTTCGCTCTAGGTGGCAGAAGTTCTCTCTCCAAGGTCAATAGTGGAAATGAGCTAAAAATGAAGTGAAAAATTCTTATAATGGGGGTCCCCGAACCACTTTTCACGAAATTTGACATGTGCTTCTAACTTCTTGTGAGATGCGGTTTAGGCTCAAAAATTTCTTGATTTGGACTCCATTTGCCCAGTTTGCAAGAAATTTGACGTTTCGGTCAAAATCTGGCCAAATCACGCTTTCCGCTCCAGTCTTATAATTGCACCCCCACTGTATCATAGGTTGTTCTATAGTCACTGATCATCCCCATATTTTTTGTTTTTCATTACGATCGTATTTCACTTGCTTTTTGTATTTTTGAATTTTTCTGCCAAAAATTAGCAAAATTAAAAGGAAAATAGCAAATCAACCCCAAAAAATCCCCAAAAATCATAATAAATCAAAAACATCACTGCAAAACATTATACACTCACATGTAATTTTATGGCCGTATTTCTCCGTTTTACCAATATTTTGCCCGAAAAATGGCTATTTTTACTTATATACACACACCTAGGGGCTTGATTTGGCGTTTGGCCCCATATACCTGTAGATTCATGCTGTATAAGGGAATATGTATCTAGGTTGGTCCATAAAATTTTGCAATCAAACAACAACCCATAAAAATACTCGAAAAACATGCCCTTTTTTGCTCTTTCTGCCATTGGGTCCGCATTTGAAAAGGCCTCCCCACTCCTAGCCGGAGTCCTCGGAGACGACAGGGTATCGCCTTGGTGTATATGCCATGCACGGGTTTGAAAAAATTGTGCTAATGCATAGTCGTGTAATGTGGCCCTATTTTATGCATACTCGGTCAGTGCATGGAAACATTAATGTTGTGCAAGACAAGGGTATAAGCAAGATGCTTATTGGCATTCGCCGTCGAGGTTTCCTGTTTTCTTGGCAAGTAAAAGCTGTAACTCTACTTATCTTTGTTTGATGGTCTTTCCTGCAAAAGTCGTTTGCTTTGCCGCTACTGTTGATATGGCCATATTGGTCTCCTTGGAGAGAATTTTCGTGGCGGAATCGACCGTAGACCTTGTCTGTTTTGCTTTCCATTGGTAGCTTTTCTTTGCCGGTTTTTGTAGGTTTATTGCTACTGCCTTGGTTGCCATTGTTTTGTTGTTGATTGACATCCACATAAGTAGGTTTGTTGGTTGCATAGATCGAAGCTACAGCTCTCAGTCGTAGTTCATCTAGCTTTTCAAGATCATCTATTCTTGAAGAGAGCTCATGCCCTGTCCATTCTAAACATTTAGCTACTCGTAGAGTTGGAATTAAAAACTCTATGGGTAATATGGCATTTAAGCCAACCACCATGTTGTACGGTGTCATTCCTATCGATGTTTTGTAAGCTACCCTGTATGCCCATAGTGTTGAGTGTAGCTGGTGACCCAGTCCATCCTGGACTCTGATACAATTTTAGTGAGAACCGTGCATAGTGTTTTATTTGTGGCCTCTGCTTGTCCATTTGCTTCTGGATGATAATGTATGACCATGAATTCCTCTAGAAGATATTCAATGACTTCATTAACAAAATGTGTTCCTCGATCACTGACAATTTCTATTGGTAACCCGTATCGTACAAAGACATTCTCATACAAAAATTGTGCAGTGGTTCGTGCATCTGCTTTTTGTTTTGCCTTGGCTTCCGTCCATTTCGTGAGATAGTCCGCCACAATGATATATTGGGTATGGGTGCGATATGCAGTGGGTAAAATAGGTCCCACAAAATCAATGCCCCATTTTGCAAATGCCCTTGCTCCCATCATTGGCCGTAGTGGCATCTCATCTCTCTTTATACACACCTTGGTGCGCTGACAAGCGCACAACGCTTTACAAATTCTTCAGCATCCATATGTAATGTAGGCCACAATATTCCTACGGTTAAGACAATTTTTGCCGTCTTATCACTTGAATAATGGCCTCCACTTATTCCTCCATGTGCATGTTCTAGAATCAGCAGGTATTCACTTTCACTTGCACAAATTCTAAGTTGATTGTCCTTTCCTCGCTTATAGAGTTGGTTCCCAATTAACTGAAAGTCACGAGCCTCTAGCTGTATAGCCCTTTTCTGTGCTCTTGTTATGTTTTCAGGGAATGTCCTGGTGGTTAAGAAATCAATGATATATTGACTCCATGCAGGTGCAATGTTTACCTAAAACAATGTCGTGTGTTCCACTCTACTCCTACTCATCATGTGAAATGGTATTTTTGGTTGCTTCCTGGTCTCTCCGGACTCTCAAGCTCTTCTTTCACCGCTTCTACCACTCCAACTCTTACTCTTTACAACACAACTCAACTAAAAACTTCCTAAGACTACCTAAATCTACCTATGTTGAAGGATCTAGGTGAGACACACGCTCCCTACACTCCCTCTAAGACCTAGAGAGTCCTCCACCCTCTGATCCTATCTAAATGTAAAACGAGACTCTTGGCAAGACAAAGAATCCCTATCCTCAAGGACTAGTCTCGGTCACCTACCTAAGGTTTTCGTCCCCGGCAGCGGCGCCAATGTTGGACGGATACGCCGCGATGGACATCAGCACAACGAGAATTCACCTAACAAGATTTGTCAGCTAAGGATGAAGCTCGACCCGTAGGCACGTGGAAGCAAGCATAGGGTGTCAAGCTACACTCGACCGACTCCTAACTAATTCCTACAGAGATCTCTACCCAATGTCAAAGCTATAGCCTTCAGGAGTGCATAAGAAGAAACTTCCTACAATGCTTTCGAGAGCCGAACACCCATCAAACAATCTCGAAACACCATAGAACTTGAAGGAGACTCTACTAACACCAATAGGTCGCTCTCCCTAAGGTCTATGAACCAAAATCCCAACCCACAACACTTGGTGCAAAATCACGTAGGATGTTTGGCCGAAATTTACACGTCTTCGTTTTTGAAATCTAAAGTGCCTAATGTGTAGCTCTACTCAATGCGAACGCGTGGATATGCTGCAATGCAAAATCAGACAACATATGCTCATCGAATCACCAAATGAAGCTCGTAGATGGAGCTCGCAAAATCGGACAACGTATGCTCACCGAATCACCAAATCAAGCTTGTAGATGGAGCTCGCAAAACCGGACCGTACGCGCGCACTGTAGGTAATGTCGCGTAGCTCTCGTCGAGGGCAACACGCTGCACTTTTCCGCACGTGATTCCGACCACCGGTGCGCGCGTAGCGTCAAGATGAATCTCTCACTCTCTCTCGTACACAATACGCTCACTCACAGACTTCAAAACTTTTTAAAATGACAAAAAGGTGCTTCATTAAGGTCAAAAAGTGATATAAATACCATACAATTCTCAAACCCTAATTTCCAATTTAACCAGCTACTCAATCTAAATGTCAAGACTGGGATGCAATCTGGAAACTTCTGTAAGCCCCAATATTTACAAGGTGAAATGTCGGGTTTTCTCAATGAATGAATAATTACACAAAATAATAATCTGCCGAGCAGTCATTTTTCGTAGGGTGTGCAGCTTCTAACAATAATGGTAAAGTCGTAGGCAAGTCTAAAAAGACTCCATTATTAAGACCAAAGCTCCCGAGGTGTGCACCATATCCCACATAGTGGGCTCAACAAAACCGATAATAGATCCCTGTTAGCAGCTGGACACACCCAACGGAAAATGACTACTCGGGGGAATATTATTTTTTGTAATTATTCTTTAATTGAGAAAACCCGACATTTCACCTTTGTAAATAGTGGGGCTTGCAGAAGCTTCAAGATTGCATCCCATTTTTGACATTTAGATTGAGTAGATGGTTGAATTGGAACATTAGGGTTTGAGATTGTAAGGTATTTATACCACTTTTGACCTTAATGAAAAAACCTTTGTCATTTTAAAAAAGTTATGTCTGTGAGTGAGCGTACTGTGTACGAGAGAAAGTGAGAGTTTCATCTCTCGTACTGTGTACTAGAGAGAGTGAGAGTTTCATCTTGATGCTACGCGCGCACCGATGGTCGGAATCGAGTGCGGAGAAGTGCAGCGTGTTGCCCCCGACGACAGCTACGCGCCAATACTTACATTGCGGGTGTACAGTCTGGTTTTGCGAACTCAATCCATGACCTATATATGGTGATTGAGTGAGGATACGTTATCTGTTTTCGCATTTCAACATATCCACGCATTCGCATAGAGTATAGCTATAGATTAGGCACTTTAGTTTTTGGAAACAACGACCTGTAAATTTCAACCAGACATCCTACGTGATTTTGCACCAGGTGTTTAGGGTTGGGATTTGGGTTCATGGACCTTAGGGAGAGCGACCTATTGGTGGTAGTAGGGTCTCCTTCAATTTTTGTGGCGTTTCGAGAACGTTTGATGGGTATTTGGCTCTTGGAAGCGTTGTAGGAAATCTCCTCTTAAGCACTCCGGAAGGCTGCAGCTTAGACATTGGGTAGAGACCTCCGTAGGAATTAGTCGAGAGTCGGTCGAGTGTAGGTTGACACCCTATGCTTGCTTCCACGCGCCTGTGGGTCGAGCTTCGTCCTTAGCTGACAAATCTTGTTAGTAGGTGGGTTTTCGCTGTGCTGACGTCCGTCGCGGCATATCAGCCAACATTGGCGCTGCTCCCGGGGACGAAAACCCTAGGTAGGTGACCGAGATTAGTCATTGAGGATAGGGATTGTCTGGCTTGCCAGAGTCTTGTTTTACATTTAGATAGGATGAGAGGGTGGAGGACTCTCTAGGTCTTAGGAGGAGTCTAGGGAGCGTGTGTCTGGCCTAGATCCTTCGACTTAGGTAGACTTAGACAGTGTTAGGTATTAGTTGAGTTGTGGTGTCGAGAGTAGGCGTTTGAGTGGTAGAAGCGGTGGAAGGATAGCTTGAGAGTCCGGAGAGGCCAGGAAGCAACCGATACACCAATATCACCATCTCACATGATAAGTAGGAGTAGGGTAAGTAGGACATCGTGATTTATGATCTGGAGCACTTCATGCATGTTATACTCGCTGTTAGGTTCATCACAACGTTGTAAAAGACGCAAAAGAGTGTTTGAAAGCTGAAGTGAAGTTCAAAAGTTGCTGTGAGTGTTTTTGAGAGAGCTGCAGAGCATTAGGAGCATTTTTGTCAGGTAAAAATGAAATTTTAAGCCAGGAGACATCCTACACGTAGGATGTCTACAGGGTGATCTGGTGGAAATTTTGAAATTATGAGTTGACCAGTGTGTTCAGAAGGTAGGTTTTACCCTATTTTCGCATGGAAGGTGGAAATTTGACCATATCTTGACATGACAAGGCCAGATAGACAGAAATTGCCAGACATCCTACCCAAATTGTGCCAAGGCATTATTTTAACACCAAAACCATAGGATGGCTACATGAGCATGATCTGCATGATTTATTGAGTGCCTGAGGAAGGTTTCATCTCAATGGGATGAGAAAATTGGGTTTTAAGCAGACTTTAGCATTTTTGACTGAAAAGGGCTAGGATAGCTAAAATTGGGGTCTTTTGAAATCCAAACCAAAATCTAAGCTTAGCACTGGGTTGCTGACATCAAGGGGAAGCTGTGGCTCAAGTTTGGGGTCAAACATGCCAAATAGACATCCTACGCATAGGATGTGTTCTGTGTGATTGAGCACTCCAAATCCAGATTTGAGCATACCAAAGTGATAAGCACCTTAAGAGGAGCCCGTGATTTGCATTTGAATCCATTTTGAGCAGTTAGATATGCTACGTGTAGAATGTCTAATGCATGAAATTGGAGCGAGAAAATGACTGTAGGCATATCAGGGTGTTGTATAGCCAGAGGCAAGCCTCCTAGTCAATTTTGGTCCAATTTGGAGTTCATTTGACTAGTCAGACCAACATCAGACTGCTGGAACAGATTTCTGATCAATTGACCAAGGTTCTAGGTGTCCAAATCAAAAAGTAAAATCAGCTGTGGACTCAGCACATCAGGGGGAATCCATAGTGCAAAAACTAGGCAAAACAGAGAAGGAGACATCCTACGCGTAGGATGTCTACTAGGGCTTAGTGAAGAGAAAAGCTGACCGAGGACATAGGGTGATGTTCCAATTGACTTAAGTGTTCCATAACTTCTTTTAGAAGTGAATTTGGACCTTATTTGACCTTTTGAGGGAGCAAAGATGGAATTAAGACTTTCCATGTAAATTGACCAACATCCGTGGGAAGTACAGTTCCAGATTAGCAGACATAATCAAGAACATCTGAAGTGTATAAAATACAGTAGTGGTTGGGGTCAATCCTCTAGTTACACGAATCATTACTAAGACCACCTCTAGCGGTTAAATGCTTTGATTTGATTGTCAAAATTAAACGTTTGTGTACAGGTATATTCAGCGACGGCAAAGCAAGAAGTTGAGCGGAAACTGATCCTTTGCCAGGTGAGTGGTTGGATTTGTGTTAAGTTGCATTGCTCAGTTTTATGAATTGAAGATCAGGAAGACACATTCTTAGAGATCAAAAGGTGGCAGGTGATCAAGGTAGCTTAGTGTCCACCGAAGAGAGTGTAACTCAGGCAAGGCTAGATCCATTAGCACCGATCATTGAGGAGGGTAGTGATACTGACACTTCATCCGATAAATCATTCTTCATGATGGGTAGTCAATAGCCAGGAGGTTTCTCCAATGAAGGACCAATGCCAGGAGGAAGGACCAATGCCAGGATAAATCCTTGTTCATGATGGGTAGTCAACAGCCAGGATAAATCCTTCTTCATGATGGGTAGTCAACAGCCAGGAGGTTTTTCCAATGAAGGACCAATGCCAGGAGGAAGGACCTCCCTAAATCCTTGGAACGATTCCAAGTTCACTCTAATCTTCTTAGAAGGAACAAACTCTAGGGGAGCCCTAGTTTATTCTGACTATCGAGGACGAAAGTGTATTTGTATTGAAGAAAGACCTGCTCAGAGACTAGAAATAATTCAAGTCTATGATGATGGAGATAGATTTCGAGATGAAAAGGGGAACCACTATCTGATAGTTAGTAACACTGAGGATTACAGCAGATATGGAGATAACGTGGAAAAAGGAAAAATGGTTTCAGAGACTCAAGAACCACCTCCAAACATTGATCGACCTGGAGCTCCTTTTATGTATGATAAGAAAACAACCAGGGTCTCAACCTATAATGAGAATGTGGGGATTTATAAGCATGAGACCAAGGGAATAGTCTCCTACTTTCGATGCAAAGAACCCTACCCAAACGAATTAAGAAAAGACAAGGTTCTTTACTTATTCTCCTATGAAATTGCTATGGGGAAGGATATTGTTTTTGTTGATAGGTACGGGAGAGAATACAAACGTATTCTCCCAGAGGAGGTAGAAAAGGCAACAATTCCAGAAGCATCAACACCATGCCCCCAAAGAAGTGCCAAGGGTCACCTACACCCCTAGCAAATCGACAAATCCTTTTTCAGAAGAGTATGACGCGACCTCACATTCTACCCGACAACAGACATTCAACTACCAAAACCAACCAGCAACTCAGCCTTCATTGTAGGCATGGCTTCGACAGAGTGCAACATTAGAACAAGACCAAAACCGAGATGGTTATCCAACCGCACGAGGGCTAAGGGATTTACAAGAACCACCACTCTATTCACAATATCAAGGCAAGAGTAAGCCAAAAACTCAAGGGTCAACAAAGCCTGGAAGACAACCCATAGAACTAGTTCGAAGAGATGAACCATCTCTTGCAAAAACCGTCAAAAATTATGGCTTAGGAGTACCACTGGGAGAGGAACCCACTCACTACCGAAGGCTAGAGGACGTATATCGATTAGGATGAGGAGATCCAATGATGAGATTTGTAGACCATCGTAGAATTAGACCTTCTCAAGTGCAAAAATGAGTAAACAAGAAATACACGGGAAACAAAGATCCTAGGGATCATGTAGCAGACTTTGTGCGTGCAATTAGAGCTGAAGAGGTGTTAGATTTCCCTACCCAATTTGCAGGGTTTGGACTGACCCTAGATGAGGATGCTCCTGCTTGGTTTGACTCTGTGGAGCATAGAGACTTTGAGTTTATGAAGGAGGTGTTTGACGAGTTTATTGAGGAATTCTCACAAAGGGGGATAGCTCATAATACAATCTCACAAATCCATAAATTCAAAAAGAAAGAAGGGGAATCTGTACGAAAGGTAGCCCTACGACTAAGAAGATATGTTAAGTTCTGCCCTGTGGAAGAACTGCCAACTCGTCCAGCCTTATGCTGATATTTATTCAAGGACTAAGGAATGCAGATCTCCAGAAGGACTTACATATGAAGAGGAGCATGACATTAAATGAGTTAACTAAGGAGGCTCTTTACCTTGTAGACAATTGTGCGGTTTACAAGGAGGGTGAATCCAAGGATCTTGACGAGGATTCATCCTCACAACAAAGTGAAAGCAAGTCCGCTAAGAGAGCACCGAAAGGAGAAGTAGCTGTAAGCCAGGAGCAGCTTGTAGAGGAAGTGCTAAAAAAGATTAACCTGTACGCCAAACCTCAGGTTAAACAGCCAAAGTGGTGTGGTATTGAACAAAAATGGACAAACCATGTGACGGAGGAATGTTATTATAACAAGGGATATGTGAGAGAGAGACCTTATGCTCCCCAGGCTTACGTAGCATCTCCTCAACTTCCACCAATGCCTAGGTATCAAGCAGGCAACCTACAAGGACCTGTAGGTGTAGAAAGACCACAACCAGTGTTGGGGCAGCAACCACCCCTACTAGGATTACGACCAGTAGGCATACGATACACACCAACAGTAAATGAACCAGAAGAGAAGGCTTTGGTGCCTATGCATGCATATTACGAAGATCCCAATGGATATGCTGCAAATCCTATCTATTATCCACCGGAAGAACCCCGAACGCCAGAACCATGGAGCATGATGGGAAGTGCAGGACCACCAACAACTGTACAGGCAGTAGGAGAAGGAAGATATAGCTTGTATGAATGAACATTGTTGTTCATAGCCAACAGAGGCATGGGCGGGCAGAGACATGCATACCAGAGCTCAAGGAACACCTCAACAGCCTAAGGGACCCTGCTACAAGTGTGGTGGAGACCATTGGCTAAGAGACTGTCCTCATGATGAAATCATTAGAGTCAACGCATATTGCGCCGAGTGTGAAATTACTCATTTAATTCCTAATTGCCCTAAGAACCCGAGCAAAGGAGCAAAAACTACCTTGAACATGCTGGAAGCAGTGCCTTCCAGTGGAGGGTAAGAAAACGAGACAGTTATACCTATTCAGGCAGTGACACGAGCCCAAGCTCAAAGAATGAGAAATGAACCCATAATTGAAGAGCCAAAAACCGATGCCCCAAGTTCAGAAAGGAAAAATCAGAGAAGCACTTGGAAAGCTAGAAAGGCGCGTATAAAAGCCAAGAGAGAACAAGAGCAAACGGTTCTATCCGAGGAGTTAAAACACAAAGGATAGATTAGAGCGGTTAGAGGATCTAGCTACTCTAAACTCACACACTGCGGCAACCATAGCACCTAAGGAAATAGCAGAACCCAAAAGTGTAGGATCAGGAGGATCAGTGTTGGCAGAAAAGGTAAATGAGCAGTTAGACGCACTTTTAAAAGCTTACGAAGCCAGACTCAAAAACAACCAAACCCAAGAGCAAAGATGGATGACTTATCCATATGCTGAAATAAAAAACAGAGGTTGAAAATGTGTCGAAAGATGATTGAAACAACTCAATCCTTGATAGAAATTCGCTTGGTAAACCTGCGAGTTGGCTTGAAGTACCAGCTCCAACCCCTATCAAACCAACTCTAGAGAAACAAGTACACACGAAGGAGAGACTCACGACTGCCTCTAAGTCTAGGGGAGAGCCTATTATAGTGCCAAATACAACAGATGAGATTAGTGATGATTTTCAACCTAAAACATTGGTAGAAATGGGTAAGGATTGCAACGGTCTAGATGACCTATGGAAGCAAATCCGGGATGCCAACAAAGCTAACAGGGTGAGCTACCAAATGAATAGCACGAGAAAAGAGAAAAATGAGATCTTACCTCCTATTGAAGAATTTGAGGCAAGATCCCCAGGGAGGTCACTTAATAAAAATGTAACCTATCACGTGAGTTCAAGAGAAGGGTATTTAAAGTTCTTGAAACTTACAGAAATATATATATACAGAAGGGCATTATTCTTGCAAATTTGGAAAAAACTTACAGATTTTAAAAGAAAAGGGTACATTATATTCCTAAAAAAATTCACAGATAAGGGGTTTTACAAACTTGTCTTGAACGCACATGATATGGTAGGTTTACACATAGTGAACCCCCCGAGGCAAGATCACAGATGAACTTTGATATACATTCGCAAGGGGGAGACCAGGGATCAATTAGCTCAAGGCATAGCCAACCAGACTCGTTGAAAACTTTACCCTCTTACCTAGGGGAGTATGAAGCTGAGTCTGAGGTGAGAGCAATCCCATCTCAAAGACTTTCTTCTAACATAGTGATGGATTCAGAAGGGTTGATTGAGTTATTGTCCACCCCTGTGGCATGCACAATCAGATTAGCAGAACTCCTGAGGTTACGACCAAACATGTGGACCACCGTAGACAAATTCTTAGAAAAATTTGGAGTAAAAGACCCCACCTCGAAGCTTCAAGAAGGGATCAAAGAATTGGACAAGCCTCAACTAAACACTAGGCCAGTGCCTTTAAACAAGATTGGAGAGTATATTGAGGGAGAAGATGGAAATACCACGCTACCAATAGAATTCTAAGGAGTAGTTTCCAAAGCTATTCTTGACAGCAGGAGTCGCTATCGCCACAAAGGAAATCTGGAAAAAATGGAGAAAACCGGCTTTGAGAGCTACCAGAATGAAATTGCAACTGGCATATGGGTTCATGGAGAAACCTCTAGGACTCTTAGAAAAAGCAATTGTCACCTCGTGCGGAATCGAGTATGAGCATACATTTGCAATAGTCGATTTCGACAAAAAGAACAATTACGAGATCATCTTGGGAATACCATTCATGAGAGAATTAAAGATGGTCCAGGATTGGGGTTACGACCACATATACCTCAGACATGGCGAGACTACAACCAAAATACACCTAAAAGACCATAGTTACAAAGATGTTAACCAGACACCAGTGGAAGAGTTTGATTCAGCTACATTGGCAGGGTCCGAACTCCCAGCATGGTTAGGGCAAAAAAAGGAGCTATGGATGTGCGGAGCTTCACATTGTGGGAGCTTAAAAAGAGAGGAATGCGTCTTAGAAAGAGCTATTGAGGACAAGGATTATATTCCGGAACCTTTTCCCGAAGATGCCTTAGAACCTCTGGAATCGGAACACATACGAGCAACATTGGATATCTGTGCCATTACAGATAGCCCAACTACAAAATTTTGCGATAAGGTTGGCTATGATGTGCTACCCTATTACATGGTAAGCCTTATACCAGTAGGGGATGAGAATGTAGAACCACCAGAACAAGAAGAGTTTTATAACTCCTCTGAACATCTGGAGGTAAATAACAATGCAGATAACGAGTGTTCAGACAGCTCAAGCGAGCATGGGGAGAAAACAACAAATATCAAGTTTTATGATTTTTCCAATCAACACCCCAGACGCCAGGAACGCTATAGGAAAAAACGAGTAGAAAACAAAATGAGAGAGAACCCTATGCCCAGGATAAAAGATAAAACTCACTATCTAATGCTTGTCAAAGTAGAGGATTGTATAAAAGACCAAATATCAGGAAGATTCTCGAATGTTCAAAGGGAAGGAACGCAAGAGAAAATAAAATAGGTATGGAAGGCTAAAACAGAAACAAAATCAACAAAAACTCAACAATCAAAACAAGAAAAAACAAAAGACCCAGAGTGGACCAAAATGGAGCGTAAAAAGAAATACTAAAGAACTAAAACAGTCATTATGAGAGGTATGGACGACTGAGGGAGAAAGTGATGGTAAGGAGGAGTCAGAAAAAGGAAACATGAATACTATCGAAAATTCACTATCCAGGACAGAAAAATCATAATGACACCACTAGTCAGGGAAAGGATAAACCAAGAATCTTACGATGGTCCGGAAGATGCAAAATAGATAGATCTCGCTGTGCCAGGTGAAAATCCTCAGCCGGTCTATATAGCAACTAATTTAGATCCTGAAGAAGAAGAACAGTTAACACAACTTCTCAAGAAGTATAAAGATGTGTTTGCATGGTCTCACAAAGACTTCAAAGGAGTTGATCCATCGATATGTCAACATACAATTCCTTTGAAATCAGATACCAAACCTAGCAAACAACGTCCTTACACATATAATGACACATTTGCTAAACGAATCAAAGAGGAGATTGACAAGCTAATGGATGTTGAATTCATCTATGAAATCGAACATACAGATTGGGTGTCACCCATTGTGGTTGTCCCCAAAAAGAATGGAAAGCTGCGTGTGTGTGTGTGAATCTCAAAAAAGTAAATGCAGCCACCATAAGAGATAATTATCCCTTGCCGATCACATAACATGTACTTGAGAGGGTGGCTGGGAAACGGGCTTATTCCTTTCTAGATGGGCTTTCAGGGTATAATCAGCTGGCAATTGCAATAGAGGATCAACACAAAACAGCATTTGCCATCGAATGGGGAATATATGTGTGTAGAGTTATGCCTTTTGGCTTAACCAATGCCCCAGCTACCTTTCAAAGGTTAATGACTCATGCGTTCAAAGAATACCTAAGAATATTATTAGAAATATATATGGATGATCTCTGTGTCCACTCTCTTCTACGAGAAGAACATATTGACCATTTACAAAAGGTATTTGAGAAGTGCAGAACATATCGAATCTGTCTTAACCCGGAAAAGTGCATTTTTATGGTTAGGCGAGGCCGCATCTTAGGACATATTGTCTCAAGAAATGGCATAACCACTGACCTAAACAAGTGCAATCCTTCATGGGACACTGTGGATATTATCGAAGATTCATATATATGTATGCAGTCATTGCACAGCCTCTGTATCATTTGTTAGTTAGTTTCGACTGGACTGAGGAGTGTGAAACTTCATTCCAAAAGCTTAAGAAAAACCTTGTATCGGCACCTGTACTTAAAGCACCAGATTGGAAAAAGATATTCCATGTTCACATTGATGAATCTGCATATGCAATTGGGAGTATTCTGGCTCAACCTGGAAACGGAACAATGGATTTCCCAGTTTATTATGCAAGCCAGCAGTTAAATAGTGCAGAAAAGAACTACACAACCACCGAAAGAGAGGGGTTAGGAATGATTTATGCTGTAAAGAAATTTCGGCATTATTTGCTCGCAAACAAATTTGTGTTCTTCACAGATCATCAAGGTCTTTCTATCTGGTAAATAAACCATGCAATACTGGGAGAATCGTACCCTGATTTATTATATTGCTAGAGTTTGATTTCATAGTGGTAGTCAAAAAGAGTAAAACTCATCTATGGGCGGATCATCTTTCAAGGCTGCACAACGGGGAAGCTCCTGAAGGAGTAGATGATGACATACCAGATGCTTATCTTTTCAATATTGAAATGATACCCAAATGGTTTCAGGAAATTGTTAGCATTCTTTCCTTTGGAGGTAGATTTGATAACAAAGAAGACATACCCAAACAACAAACAATTCGACAAACAAAAAACTTCCAGTTGATTGCAAGACGATTGTATCATCTAGGATCGGACCAGATTCTACGATTATGTATAAATCCGGAGGAATTCGAGTGTTATCTTGAAGAAGCACATGTCCAGGATTGTGCATTTCATTGTTCAACAATGAAAACACACCAAACACTGAAACAATTAGGGGTTTATTGGGCAACTATGTATGCTGACACACATGCTTATGTTAACAATTGTACTACATGTAGTGCCAAATGACCAGTGGATCACGCGCCATTGTTTTAGGCAAACATCGCACCTGCATGGAGTCAATATATCATTGATTTCTTAACCACAAGGACATTCCTTGAAAACATAAAAAAAGCACGGAAAAGAGCTATAGAGCTGGAGGCTCGCGACTTTAATTTAATTGGGAATCAACTCTATAAGCGAGGAAAGGACAATCAACTTAGAATCTGTGCAAGTGAAAGTGAATACCTTCTGATTCTAGAACATGCACATGGAGGAATAAGTGGAGGCCATTTTTCAGGCGATAAGACGACAAAAATTGTCTTAACTGCAGGAAAATGGTGGCCTACAATGCATATGGATGCTGAGGAGTTTGTAAAGAGTTGTGATGCATGTCAGCGCACCAAAGTGCCGGTAAAGAGAGATGAGATTCCACTACGGCCAATGATGGGAGCAAGGGCATTTGCAAAATGGGGCATTGATTTTGTGGGGCCTATTTCACCCCCTGCATATCGCACCCATGCCCAATATATCATTGTGGCTACGGACTATCTCACAAAATGGGCGGAAGCCAAGGCAACACAAAAAGCAGACGCACGAACTAGTGCACAATTTTTGTGTGAGAATGTCTTTGTACGATACGGATTACCAATAGAAATTGTCAGTGATCGAGGAACACATTTTCTTAATGAAGTCATTGAATATCTGCTAGAGGAATTCATGGTCATACATAGAAAATCTGCTCCATATCATCCACAGGAAAATGGACAAGCTGAGGCCACAAATAAAACATTGTGCACTGTTCTGACTAAAATTGTATCAGAGTCAAGGACAGACTGGTATCAACAATTACACTCAACACTATGGGCATACATGGTAGCTTACAAAACATCAATAGGAACAACACCGTACAACATGGGGTTTGGTCTAAATGCTATATTACCCATAGAGTTTTTAATTCCAACTCTACGAGTAGCGAAACTCTTAGAATGGACAGGGCATGAGCTCTCTTCAAGAATAGATGATCTTGAAAAGCTAGATGAACTACGACTGAGAGCTGTAGCTTCGATCTATGCTAAAAAGAGAAGACAAAAATAGTTTTTTGACAAGCATGTGCACACGAAAGAGTTTAAAATAGGTGATTATGTGCTTGTTTATACCTTGAAGCAACATGCCAAGAAACTTAAAAAGCGAGGGATGGGACCCTTTGTGATTAGTAACTTATCACAAAGTGGAGCTGTCAAGCTTGCTACATTAGCAGGTGAAGAAATTCCAAATTGGATTAGTGGGTGTCGACGATTAAAAAAATATCACTTACCACTAACATAGGATATGCTTCAACAAATTCATGAAGAAAAACAACGGATGAAGGAGAAATAGAGGGCACGAGAAGAAGCCCAAGCAGAAGCAAAAGAACGCATTGCAAAAAGATGGCTTCTACGACAACAACAACAATGTGGATCACCGTTGCGAATAAATGTTATTCGACTAACGAATTTTGATGAAGACATAGTGGAGCCAATCATTGCAGTCAAAGTGGGTAGCAATCAACTTGAATCGATGGCATTGCTTGCTTCTGGAGCTCAAGCAAATTTGATCTCTTACAGGTTATACAAACAGCTCAAGCCCAAAGGTCAACTACACCCTACTCCACAAGTGTTGGAAAGTAGTACATCACATTCGTTGAAAACATTGGGTTGGGCTATATTGCATGTACAAATATATCAATATATTTACCCACACAAGTTTTATGTGGTAGAGGATGAAAGCACACAACACCCCACGTTGTTGGGACAACCTTGGCAAAAAGAGTATAATGTGCAGATAGATTGGAATGCGGATGTAGTCAAAATTCGGCATGCACAAGAACAACAGGTGGTAGACTTTGCTCAACAACCTCGGAAGAATCAGCTGGCAACAATGCAATCACTGGATAAAGAACCAAAAGAATGGGTGCCACTAAAGAACAACACACTACCCATGGCGCACAAACAAGGGACTGCCAACCATGTTCCCTACAAGCATAAAACAACACAGACCGCAGTGAAAAGATCAAGGTTAGCAACACGTGAAAAACAAGTATTGGGTGCGGAAGGATAGAGGTAACATGGCAGACAAACCACATTACAATAGCAGGAGTCAAAAGGAGAAAAGAGTTCAACCAAAAGCGAAGGGAATAAAACACATATGGATCCCAAAGAGAATGCTCAGTAACAATTTAAATGCCACTCGCATTTGGATCCAGAAACCAAAGCAACAGGAACTCCCTTCAGTACAAGCAACATCGGCATGCAAACACACACAACATATGAAACCGGCAAACCTATCTATGTGGGTGCCAATCAGCAGCAAAACAATGACAACCGCGGAAGTAGCAATAAGCCTACAAAAATCTCCAAAGAAAAGCTACAAATGGAAAGCAAGAGAGACAAGGACTATGGCCGATTCCGCCACGACAATTCTCTCCAAGGAGACAACTATGGCCATATCAACTTTATCGGCAAACCAAGCGACTTTTGCAAGAAAGACGATCAAACAGAGAGCGGTGGAGTTACAACTTTTACTCGCAAAGAAAATCTGCCGACCAAATCAACAACCAACAGGAAACCTCGCCGGTGAATGCCAATAAGCATCTTGCTTATACCCTCCTCTTGCACAACATTGATTTTTCCATGCATTGACCGAGTATGCATCATATAGGGCCACATTACACGGCCGAGAATTAGCACAATTTTTCACTCCATGCATGGCACATACTCTGAGGCGATACCTTGTGGTCCGGGAGGACTCCGGCTAGGAGGGGGGGAGGCATTCTCAAATGCGGACCCAATGGCAAAAAGAGCAAAAAAGGGCATGTTTTTCGACTATTTTAGAGGGTTGTCGTTTGATTGCAAAATTTTCTGGACTAACCCAAGTACATATGCCCTTATACAACATGAATCTACAAGTATATGGGACCAAACACCAAATCAAGCCCCTAGGTGTGTGTATATAGGTAGAAATAGCCATTTTTTGGACAAAATAGTGGTCAAACGAAGAAATCCGGCCATAAAAATTGGATGTGAGTGTACATAGTGTTTCGCGGTGATGGTTTTGAGTTATTATGATTTTTGGGGATTTTCTGGGTTTGATTTTCTATTTTCTTTTTAATTTTAGTAATTATCGATAGAAAAACTTCAAAAATACAAAAAGCAGGAGAAAAACGGTCGTAATGAAAAACAAAAAATATGGGGATAATCAGTGACTATAGGACAACCTATGGTACAATGGGGGTGCAATTATGTGGATGGAGCGAAAAGCGTGTTTTGGTCGGATTTTGATCGAAACGTCAAATTTCTCGGAAACTGGGCAAATGGAGTCCAAATCAAGAAGTTTTTGAGCCTAAACCACATCTCGCAAGAATTTGGGAGCACATGTTAAATTTCATGGAAAGTGGTTCGGGGACCCCGTTCTAAGATTTTTTCACTTCATTTTAAGCTCATTTCTACTTTTGCCTTTTGAGAGGGAGCTCTTGCCACCTAGAGCGAACGGGACTTCCAGCGGCTTCTACGACGTGCACGACCACCCGATAGACTCCAGACATGAGAGGTAGGCTCACCACCTTGAGCTTTTCGCGCATGTTTGTTGTTTTGTCGCGAAAACTAGCGTAGGGTTCACACGGCAAGAGGGCAGTAGAGACCTACAGGTAGAAGTGGCCTCCTAACGGCTAACCCAAAAGCAATGAGGCTTCATCGGCAGCTTACCCTAGCATAGGAGACCACTCTTGGATGCCCAAAGGCGGTAGAAAACCATCGGAAAAAACCCTAACTTCTAGAGCTCTACAAGAGGCCACCAAATGGTAAATCGGCGAAAAGGTGCCCAAATGCTACCAAAACTCATGGGTAGGAGCATCTCGACATGCTCGACAAGTTTATATAGCCCACATGGCCATAAGGCGACCCGAAGCGGCACTAAAATTCAGAAACGGCATGAGACACACAAAGCGTCAAATAGCTCTCACGGCCAAACAGCATGTCCGTTTGCCACCAAACTTCACGAGCGGATTTCCTCAACCATCAACAACCAAGTCCTATGGTGGTAGACCACCACAAGTCATCGACGACATGTAAACGCAACCACGGGTGTTTCCAGAGCGACAAATTGTCAAATGGAGCTCCGGTGAAGCTAAAGTCGACAAAAACCATATGGCAAGGATCCCCAAGGGACCGTGAAGCTATGGAGACCAACATCAAGAAATTTCATCGCCCAAAAGCACTCCAAAAGTCAAAAAACGGCTAAGAGGCTCTGAAATCCACATAAGGAGTTTCTTTCTATCCATTTGACTTTTTTGTTGAAATAGGGCTTAAAAGGGACTCAGGGGGGCTCAGGGCAGGCACCAGTAGCACCTCCAATATAAATTTCATCAGGAGACATCCTAATCCTACGCGTAGGATGTCTCAAGGCCAAATCTAGGCACCAAACTCAACACCTCTTAACACACACAATTTCTGAATAGCCTGTACATGCTAGCCACCAAGTTTCATCACATTTGGACAAAAATTGACCTCATATGCATAAAAAAATACGCAAAGTTAGAGCATAGAGGCAATAATGGGTCATAGACGTACCAAAACTAGTCCAAATCACATGAAACTTGCACAATACACTCATGAGCACATTGCCAAGCTATCTGTGGGGTCATATGTGAAAAATGATGAAATAGACATCCTACGCGTAGGATGTCTAAATGACCAATTTGGCCTCCAACTGGCATTTTTCAGTTCCAGATCTCCTTATAACACCTTCCTAAGCTCATATATCAAGTTTCAAGCCATTCTCATCACATTTGGCCCCCAACACCTCCAAGATGCACTTTTTGAGCCCAAAAACACTACACATGCTCTTACCAACACCAATTCTTGTCCAAATCAAAATCCAAGAGCAGGGCCACGTTCCACATGCTAAGGGCTAACCCTAGAATCAATTTCAAGTCATTTTGATGAAAAAGACATCCTACGCGTAGGATATCTCCAGTATGATTTTGACCTACTGTGCAGATTTGACTTCATGGGAGCCATTAACATGGTGCAAGAAGCCTGTATATCAAATTTCAACCCATTTGAATATCATTTTTCCCCTGTTGAGGACATTCTACCCAATTTTTGAGCCTAAGGCCTGAATCTGCCCAGAATTGCACTTTTTGATGCCCAAACCCAATTCCAATCACATAGCCATGTTGCACAGGTCAAGGACCACCAGCCAACCAAGTTTCAACAAAACAGGCAAAGTAGACATCCTACGTGTAGGATGTCTAAATGATAAATTTTAGCTAGAAAGCTATTGTGAGCACATGAAGAGTTTCCCTAGTTCCTTTTAAGTTTTATTTTCAATTTTCAAGTCATTTGGATAGTTAGAACTCAGTTTCTCAGCTAATATGGAAAAAAATGCTAACTTCGGACTATTGAGTGCAATAGGATCTATGGCAGCCGCAAAATCACCTGCAAAGAAGAAGAGGATGACAATAAAAGACTACTTAGAAGAAGTGGAGCCATTTGTGATCCCAGAAGGAACCCTGAAGCCCACCAGCACATGGATTCAGGATGATTTGCTTGAGTCCAACGATTTGAAAATATACCAAGGCGTATTCAAAGATCCTGAAGGAAATGCAGTGAAGCTACCCATGATACCACAGGAGCTCAATGAATTTTTCAGAAGCAAGATGGGGGATTACCTGGAGAAGCTGGATCTACATAACTACTCCGAAGCTTTGCCATCAGGAATTGACATCAAAAGAGTGTGGGAATTTGTAACCACTATCAAAGAAGATGGAGTGGCCCGAGTCACCGATCTGCAGGACAAGCCAGATACCATGATTGTCATCACAGAGAGGGTGGTGGCAGCTGCACTTGACATCTCCAACAAGGGAGATAGTGTGACAAAGAGGAGAGATGAAGTCAAAGTCTACTCAGAAAAGAAGAACAATTACACATTTGAAGATATTGCAAACCCAAAAGTGGCTATCATGAGCCAACTCTACAACCAATACTTCCACATGTATACAAAGCGGCCACAAAAGTACAGGATGCCACATGGAGCCATTGCTACCACCTTCACGTGGGCAATGCAAAAGAGCAAGCCAAAAGTGATCAATTATGCTGCTTACATCCATGACAACCTGGTGAAGATGGGGAACAGAAATCCCACCTACATTGTACTTGGTGAGCTAATAACAAAAGTGGTCTATGGAGCATTGCATGCCAAGGGAAATTGGCACGAACCTCCCTCACAGAATGACTGGCTAAAGCTGAAAGAAGATAAAGAAGAAGAACCTCCCAGGGCACCCAGAGTATCCACACAGTTGAAGCGACGGTTAGAGACCGTGCTAGAAGAGCCGCGAGAGTCGAAGAAAGGAAAGAAAGAAAGTCTACAAGTGCCAATCAAAGAGACCAAGTCACAGAAAGCGGCACGGCTCGAAAGACCGATGGAAAGCTTCAGAGCCGAAAGAGCTCTCAAGGGAGATCTAAGCGAGCTGTGGAAGCCATCCCTAGAAGCCATGTTGGGATCATCTCGAAGGGTGCACCGAGATCGGTTTGAAGACTACATCAAAAACTTTGAGATTTTAGATGCTACGATGGAAAATATCCCGAATGTCCCTTTTATAGAAGAAGAAGTGGACGACGTACGATGGCAGCTGCTAGAAGAGCAGGAAGGCCAAGAAAGAGAGAGAAAAACCAAGGCGGACAGAGATTTCAAGAAAAAGCCAACAACTCCACAGTCAAGCAGGGAATTCAGTCCACTACCATCACCACCTCCCCTTAGCCCTCCACAAACACAACAAAAGGAGGATGAACAAGAAGATTCCAAGCAAGAGAAGAGTAGAAAGAAGAAGCTAAACCGAAAGAGGAGAAGCTAGATCCATAAGAAAATAATTTCAGAATATTTCTTGATCTACTAGCTGCGGGTTACTCTCGAGAAGAGGCAGCTACTGTGGCATTTGAGTTGACAAGCACAAGGCCCAAGGAACAGATGCAGAGCCTTCGGTTAGTGGAATTGAAAGAGATGGCCACCGACACAGTGGACTAGCAGCCACCAACCAATGATTGGGATGTGGTGATGCAAAAGCTAACCGGGCTCAGAGCAAGATCAATGGCCACTGAGAGTGAGATTGATACTCTCAAGAAAAATGAAGTTCTTATCAAGGCTGAAGTTGACTCACTACAAACACAAGGCCAAGAGCATATGGACAAACAAACAAAGCTGCAAGCTAGTTTGGACACGGCATTATAAAGATGCTAGGAGATGGAACGAGAGAATCAGGCAGCCGAACAAAAACTTCAAAGAGAAGAGGAAGAATACAAGAAAATCAGCAAGTCATTGATAGATGCAGAGAGAGAAAGGGACAACCTAACTCTACAACTTGCTGAAGAGTCCAAAGAAGTGGAAACACTGAAGAATGCCAAGTAAAATGCAAAGATAGAATAGGAGGCAAGCCAGGATGAGATAATAGAACTAAAAGACTAGATTAAAGTAAAGGATCAGACCATCCAACGGCTAAGAGCATCTCCGGCTAGAGTCCGAGTTGCTAGCTCGACTGGGACGACTTCAGAGACTGAGATATATGAAGAACAAATGAAGGAGCTCCAAAAGGAGTTAACACTGGAGAAGATGCAAAGGCTGATGTTGGCTTAGGGATCTATGATAATGCAGAACCGCCTAGAAGAAGAGAACAAAGCCATGCAAAATGAGCTAGCATCCGTAAAAAGAAAGATGGATGAGGATTTTCAGAGATGGCAAGCAGAAAACGAAGCCATCAAGAGGAAGCTTGAGGAGGCGGAAAAGATAAATGCAGATCTAAACGACCTCCTAGTAAACATGGAAGAGCAAGTGGAAGAGGAAAAGAAGACACTTTAGAAACAGATAGAAGAGCTGAGAGGCCAGCAACAAACGGAAGAGCAACAGTGTAGCACCGGACCAGCAGTCATGGAGGGTATTGACATAGAGAATGTGTCAGATCCAGTGGACACCACCATGCAAGAGGACATCCTTGTGGGAACCTCGCGAGAACCCCAAGATCTGACACAAGAAGAAGAAGAAAAGCTGCAGAAGGCCATAGAAGTGGCAGTAAAAGACACAGCCAGAGAAGCATTGGAGTGGGAGCAGAGGGTGTTTAAGTCGCTAACCATTCAGAAGATAGATGCCAGTAACCTTCGGTGTGAATGGCTATAACCATCTCTCCCATATCCTCTGCTAAAGTATGAAGCTGCTACAATCAACAAAAGGATCAAAGAGGAGCCAACAATGCCATTGTACAAAGCATATATCTCCAAGCCTGAAGGGGTCAAGCTGATAGTGGATTCTCAACCCAGGTGGAGAAAGGCATGGTTCACAAAATATCCACAATATTTAATCCATTTGGTAAAGGCACCTAAAGTGATTAGAGACAATCTCAGTTTCTGCCCTCTACCAAGGATGAGGACATGGAAAGCCCAAGATCTGATGCAGAGAAGCCAACCCACTTGGCTCAATTACCCGAAGCTTCCAGGCTTGAAGGCAGGCGAGAGAATAAGTGAGCAATACATGGTGAAAACCCTAACGGACGCCATCAAATTGTTCACTGGCTCACCTGACCTATCTTGCATCATGATGAGAAAAATATGTAAAACCCTTCTGGCAGTCTTCGAAACCTTCAAACCAGGCCAGGCGACAGACAATATCTTTTTCTTTCAAGATACATACAGATGTGCCTACGATCTGTCTGCTCAGGCTTCTCACGAGGTGATACATGCGCTATATCAGAGGATTATGTTTTTGCCTTCTTATCACCTCCAGGCCTTTGAAGAAGCCTTCTACACCGGCTTCTTCACCATCAACACAGATATATTCGGCCCGACGCTACTAGCTTAGCATGCGAGATATGAGTCCCTTCTAAAGATGCAAGAAAGCTTACACTGAAGAAGCAGCTCAACTGCCATGTCAGGGACGACATGAACTAGGAGGGGGGGAGTGTTAGCAGTTGGACACACCCAACGTAAAATGACTGCTCGGTGGAATATTATTTTTTGTAATTATTCTTTAATTGAGAAAACCCAACATTTCACCTTTGTAAATGGTGGGGCTTGCAGAAACTTCCAGATTGTATCCCATTTTTGACATTTAGATTGAGTAGATGGTTAAATGGAAACATTAGGGTTTGAGATTGTAAGGTATTTATACCACTTTTGACCTTAATGAAAAAACCTTTGTCATTTTAAAAAAGTTTTGTCTGTGAGTGAGCGTACTGTGTACAAGAGAGAGTGAGAGTTTCATCTTGACGCTACGCGGGCACCGGTGGTCGGAATCAAGTGCGAAGAAGTGCAGCGTGTTGCCCCCGATGAGAGCTATGCGCCAAACCTACATTGCGGGTGTACGGTCTGGTTTTGCGAACTCGACCCACAAGCTACATCTGGTGATTCGGTGAGCATATGTTATCTGTTTTCGCGTTTCAGCATATCCACGCGTTTGCATCGAGTAGAGATACACATTAGGAACTTTAGTTTTCGGAAACGACGACCTGTAAATTTCGACCAGACATCCTATGTGATTTTGCACTAGGTGTTTAGGGTTGGGACTTTGGTTCATGGAACTTAGGGAGAGCGATCTATTGGTGTTAGTAGGGTTCCTTCAAGTTCTGTGGCGTTTCGAGAACGTTTGATGGGTATTTGGCTCTTGGAAGCGTTGTAGGAAATCTCCTCTTAAGCACTCTAAAAGGCTGTAGCTTAGACATTGGGTAGAGACCTCCGTAGGAATTAGTCGAGAGTAGGTCGAGTGTAGGTTGACACCCTATGCTTGCTTCCACACGCCTGCGGGTCGAGCTTCGTCCTTAGCTGACAAATCTTGTTAGGTGAGTTCTCACTGTGCTGACGTCCGTCGCGGTGTATCCGCCAACAATCCCAGACCCACTTACCCTAATATAATTAAAAAAAACAACCATTAATAGGCTACTTAAGGACCTCTCTTCTTAAACAAGAAAAGAGAAACCGAATGCTCTGATACGAATGTAATGGAAATTGTCTATGAACTTTGAGAGTAGTGGAATTAGGAAACTAGGTGAAGCACTTTTGAGAGATTCTTCGTGAGCATAGCGGTTGAACTTAATTGATGGTAGAAACATAAACATGGTACTTAGTTAACTTGGCATGAACAATACTTTTTCAAGAGAGAGAGAGTTTAGAGAACATGGCAATAGTTGAGGACCGGATTCATATGGATCCGGTCCCCCCTCGAATAGGTATTAGTATTATAGTTTCTCCCATCAAGAGAGACTTGGTACAATACAATATTTGTGTTCCTTGTCATCTAGGTGATGCGATGAAGATGGAAAGCTTCATGCATCACGAGAATAACATAAACATGAAGAAATCATTGACTATCCCAAGCCTCAGTCCCAAGGCCTCAAACACCTTCGAAGGTGGAGAGAGCTAGCGGGGAATGAGGATAGGGAAGAGGAAGAAGAAAACTTCCATAGGAGAAAGAAATAGCTCCTCACTTATCATTACTCTTCTTGCTAGCATACATAAAATCATAGTAATGAAGATGGAGAAGATGGAAAGCTTAAGCATTGAAGCATGACTCTTCGTTGGATTTTCATTCCATAGCCAAGAGTGTTGGCTTTCACTCTCACAAGCTTGGAGAAGGAGGTGGTGTTCCTCAACTTTCACCAAGTAAGAATGGCCTTCCAAATGAGTGTGTGTTTGGAGTATATCCCCCTAGCACCCCCCCCTCCTTGCTTTGGGTGAGTGGTTACCTTTTTGCATGTTGCAAGCTCATTGGACCCCTCTCCCCCTAGCCAATCACATGCAGCATGCAGTCAAGTACATGGGTAGTCTTTTGACAAGTTTCCTCCTTACCCCTTAGAGAGAGAGAGAGAGAGAGAGCTTGAAAATATTTAGATATTTGCTAGATGGAAGTAGAAGCTCATTGGACCCCTCTTTAGCCAACCAATAGCATTCAAGCACACCATGTGGTCAAGCTTAGTGAGAGTCTGACATGTGTCCCATGTGCTCTGTTAGAATTTCCCTAACTTTGAGATTTTTATGCATAGGAAGTTTCTCAAGAAACTTCCTCATGAAGTATGTAAGTTCTCTTTTTGACTCAAGCATCTTACCCCCCATGCATAGGAAGCTTCTCAAGAAACTTCCTCATTAAATGTGACAAGTACCTCAAGTACCTTAGTCATCAATCATGACAAGCACCTTAGGTGGAGTTCCCACCTCAAGCATAGCCCTAGCTTGCTTAAGTTTAGGTCGGGTTCCCACCTCAATCACATCCCTAGCTTGTTTAAGGTTCCCACCTCAAGAACAACCCTAGCTTGTTTAAGTTTGGGTCGGGTTCCCACCTCAAGCTCAAAGGTCAAAGGGATTTTAACACTAACCATTGGAGGTCTTTAATGAAGCTAACCCTAAGCTCTTTTAAGCTTCATAAGTTAACCTTTTTCTTTGACAGACCATCTCTCATTTGGGCTCCTTTACCATTGGCCCCATTTTGATAAAGATCCGTAAGCACATGTCTATATTCTAACCCATGTTCCCATTTATTATCCATATTAAATGATCAGTTTAATATGAGAAAATCATTTGGGTTGGTTAGATATTAGATATTTAATGACAGATTCCCTTTTGGAAAATCTCTCAACAAAGACATGGCATACATGTCAGATGTCCACGTAACTCGGCGAGTTACGTGGACACGTCTTCACAACCGTTTCCATGCCATGCAACTCGGTGAGTACGTGGACACGTCTCCACAACCGTTTTCATGCCATGCAACTGGGTGAGTTACGTGGCACTCAATGAGGCTTGGAGAGATTATTGAACATGGACCCACATGCATGCATGGACGTTATTTATGCAAATTATACTAAGTGTCTAGAATCAGAGAATGTCTTGGTCAAATCTCTATCACTCCTAGTCTTTGTTGAGACTCTTTTTCCCTCTCTTTCTCTCTCTCCTTATACAATGTGTATAAGAGTCCCTCTACCACATGATAAATATCATATCATTTTTTGTAAAATTATATAAAAATTCATATCCAAAAATACATCTATTTCCAACCTTATTTCAAAAGAAATTCATAGCGAGCGATACTTGCAAAAGGGAGGGAAAGAGAGAAAGAAATTGGGAGAGGGTGGGCAGGGGGGGGTATAGTAACACCAATGTTTTTTTACCAATAGATGTGCCCCCCCCCCCCCCCCGGATCCCCTTGGCGACAGAAATAAAAAGACACACACACACACACACACACAAAGAGAGAGAGAGAGAGAGAGAGAGAGAGAGAGAGAGAGAGAGAGAGAGAGAGAGAGAGAGAGAGCATCCGATATGGTTTGGTTAGTCTAGTTCCATACTATGCACTAAAATGGGTTATATGAGCCATATGTCCCATTTTAACACCCATCTGTGAAAATTCTCATGACCATCTAATATGGTTTGGACAATCCCAACCATATTATGTGCTAAAATGGGCCGTAATTTGAGTTTCCCCAAGCCCTTTTCTTCCTCTCCTTGTGGATGAGTTGTAAAGAACGTGTAATTTTTGAACTCTTAACAAGCTCTTTCTACCTTGCTCTATCTATAAGTCATCTATAAGTCCATTGGTGTAACTCTAATAGGCTATTGGCTCTATCTTTGTATGTCTGATGTGATTAAAGTAGCCCGTTCTTGCCATGTAGTGCATCTTTTCCATGCCTTGTGAGGATCATATCGACAACGAGCCGTATGTTCTGACAAAATAAGGAGCATGGTTGAACAATATGTGCTGCATTGGAATAAAACAAAATGGTGAGTAGAGTAGGGATTTATGGAGCATATGTTGTTTGCATATGGAGCATGCTAACTCACCATGTAATGAATGATACGTTGCCCAGCCCACACTGCCAGGTATGCCTTCTTCCAATCCAACAAGGTTGCTTGAAATGATGTGACCTTACTTTCGTCCCATGGATTCTGTTCAACGTAGTGGAGGATTTTATCGAGTGATTTTCACACGTTCTCCTTGTGACTTTGGATTTCCCCACCACCAACATTGTTTTTAACCACTCTATGTAGCTGTTTCCATTTGTTGAACATGATTCTCTTCTCCTCTCTATCAGAATCTTTGAGGCTAAACCCAAGAAACCTTTTTGCCTTCACGACGCCTATCGACGCTTTCCTTGGTACCTTGTAATGACCTTGAGACATCTTAGGGTCCTTTTCAATTTTTACATTTCCTCCATGCAAACCAATGTCTAAGAGCACTTCCTCTAATGCTTTGATGAATCTTTTTGACTCACTCACCGGCTTTAAGGTCCATGCAAAACATATGTGCAAATGAACCACCTTTTCAATTATACACGAACTCTACACAGAGGAATGGCAAGCACTAGCCAAAAAGATTCATCTTGAAGATGTCTGTTGGGAACTCTACTCCATTGCACACTTTCAAGAGATTGTGCATCAGCCATGCAGTATAAACATGGATTTGCCACAGATGCACCGTGTGTTATGTTGTACATGCACTTAAGAGTATTTAAGTCACCTGCCATGTGCAATTCAACTTTTTAGTCACCAAATCCTTCCACTGAAAGCACACCTCTGTTTCTTTGGTCATTGATGATAGAAGGAATCTGGGTTTGACTAAAAACCCAATGAAGGATTTCAAAATTTTCTTTATTGACTTGTATGTAAAAAAAGGAACATAATACCAAGAACCATTCATGCAATATTTTGCTATTATAGATTGAACCAACTGTACCTCAAAGGAACCTAGCGTCAAAATATTATTTACAGACTGTACACTGAAATATAGTGGGTCCTCTTTGGTTATTGATGGATCAAAGCTCCGTTCATGAGGATAATGGTGACTCTCTCTAGCTTCCTGATCTTCAGGACTTCCCACTCGTTGATCTTCAAAGCAAATTTGAGAACCCCATTGCACTCCTCTCGAGTCATATCAAAGAAGTAAACTGCATACATTTGCAATGCTTCAAGATCAACAAAGAGGTTTTTATGCTCGGTATACTGTACCTCTCTCCCCTCCTTGCCTATCAATGTTGCTTGAATATGGAATGGTGATCCAAGTTTCTCAAACACCTCATTGTTTACATGTCGACGTGCAACCTTCGTATGTGACGGCTTTGGAAGCAATGATCCTCTCTGTAATTTATTTTGAGACTTTTTAGCTATTGCTTTGAAGAGAGCCCTGTATCCCATCTGGAGATGCCACTCTCATCAAGTATTTGTTACACTTTCATTCGCTCCAGCTGATTCTCCTTCATAATCCTTTGGGTAAATAGACCCATTGGTCCACAAATCCAAATGATGTTCCTTGTTTTTCCTTCTAAGTTCTTTCTTTTGTTGGGATAAGAAAAACTCCTTCCTTTGTTTCTACAATGGTGCGTACGCTTCCAATACATCAACATGAACATGATGCGTGTTATTTCTTTGGGTAAGTGTTGAAGATGAAGGGGCCAAGGATTGCAAGTTCAAATTGATGTTTTCATCAAGAAAAGAAGTGTTGTCCATTCCTATGACTAACGTAATAACTTAAGTTTTGGCAGCAAAGGATGGAAGCTCGCGTTTGAAATCACTGTAGTCCCATGTTTAGAGTTGATAGAGTTCCTGTAGCTTATGTTTTTGGAGGGAACACTTGTAAATTGGTGTTTCAAATCATTAGTCATATGGTTATTTAGATTCCTGACAAGAGAAAGAAGAACAATAAAAGAAGACAACAGCTACCAAACAATGAATGTCATTTTGGCTATTTGTTGGTACGAAAAAGCGTCACCTAAAATATACTATCTAACATTTTCATTTCTCTCTCTAGGATGATGTGGAACTTCTTACAGGGCCCAAAAGTGAGTCCAAAGTTCTCCTAATGTGGATCATCATTGGAAAGGAAAGCTCCTTGGCTTCAAGAATCGCAAAGACAAGGGGACCGTAGCCATTGTACATGTTTTGAGAATACAAAGCTGAGTGTGAATTCAATGTGGAATGCTGTTATGGATTCATAGTTATGATTTTCAATGATTTTACAGTCATATTTTTATACACATCGGTGGAGGAACAACCACTACATAGCCTCTAAGGCACATTCAATGCTATACACATGCGGATATTGGAGCAATTTTTTTTGCACATCTTTGCCCAACCAAACTTTGCACATCTTTGCCCAACCAAACTTGTTCAAAGAAGAATTTTCTTCTATTCTCACTCCTATATTGTGCCCACTTCTACACAAGGGTATGGAAATCTTGAACACATCAAAGTATCTTCCTTATTAAGTATGAAATGGCCATAGCTAGATTTGTGGTCGGTAGCATCTTTTAAGCAAAAGATGATAATAGATGTCCAAAACTCCTTGAAATATTAGATAAAGCTTATAGGTCTCTATGGACTTGAGTTGGTTTTCCCTATTTATTGTTTTGTGCATATCTTCAAAGAGTTTGGATTTGTGGAGACTACCACAATGCTTGTATGTAAAGATGTGCATTATGAGGACTTAGGGAGGCTTTTAGAAGAGGAATAGGGTTTTGTGTAGAGAATGAACAATGGGAATAGGTATGATGTAAGGTTGGAGCATCAGGTATTGGGATGCGCTATTTAAAATCCTGCACCTAAGCTTGTACATACAATTTCACTATGATCATTGGATGTGCAAGCTTGGAGTGTGGAATCCCTTACAGAGTGTAGATGGCGCTATTGCAAGATTTGACACTGTATTGAGGATTCCAAATGATTCTTTTGAGGCTTTCCAAGTGAACAAGCCTTAGACTCTTCAGTAATGTGTGAGAACATTTGGCTATTATGGGTTTTGAGGACCGTCAACAAGCGCAATTTCGTCTACAAGGTCACAAGGTGAGAATCCTTCCACCAAATTTTCACTCCATCAAAGTTTGACGATCATTGCCTACTAATTGTTAAGAATGTTTGCAGATTGGAAGACAAAATGAACGTCCAGGAGTATTGGGGCATGGATGGAACTATGCTATCGATGTTATAGCTTTGTAGCTCTTGCATTTCTGGAAACAATCCCCTCTGTAATCAAGTTGTTTTGCTTCGGTATATTTAAGACTTTGAATATAATGTTTCACTCTACAATAGCCATCTTGTGTACAACTTGTTTTATAACCATCTTTAGTAATTACTAAAATCTACCCGTCACATTGAGATGAAAGTTTATTTTTGGTAAAAGTACCTTTTTTTAAAAATTGTATTGTTTGTGGAAAAAGTGCCTTGTTTAAAATAAGGAACCATAAAAAGAGGGGGACTGCATAACTCATTCTAACCTTTCACTTTCGCAACCCTTGAGCTCTTCCACTCACTATCTACACCCCGGACTAGATATGGATGCCTCCACAGCCTCTGCATCTACACCAACATCCACCCCTTTGTCATGCTTCACCCTCTTCCTGAAGTACACCAACTACAAGGGGAAGTGGATCTCCACACCTCCTTCAATCGTCTCCCCGACCTTGATGCCATAGTTGCCCTCCATATGGATGCATTTGCTAAGATTTCAACGTTTATGGAGGAGCACATCATAAAATATGTCGTATCTATCTCCCCACAAGTAGGGATTTGGGTACCTTGCGATCTCTTGTGCTACATAAAAAAAGGTGATCGTTCGTTCTCCAAGGGATTGAGACGGATCCAAAAAATTGCCACCAATGCAGGCCATTTCTTGGACGAGCAGGCCCCATGGGTGCCAACGCTCATGGAGTGAAAATTGGGGGTGGAGTATCTTTCTCGACTGGCAACATTCATTTTCTTTGTATGTGAGGAACTTGATTTAGAGGAGCTCCACCTTCCACACCTTTCAGTTGGGATAATGGAAATATCCACAACATAGTATACATCCAAAAAACATAAACTTTCATTGCAAGATTGTAGGACACGTGTACAAAAGAACCAGCTGAACATCTCCTCCAAATAATTAAAATACACCCCCCTTGCTCGATAATGGGACTTCTCCATGCCTTGAGTGCTAGAAATCTTAAGCAAACCATATTTGTGTATAAAAAATGCACCATGCGCAAACAAGATATGTTGTTCACATGAGAAAATGATGCACATTATTAAATGAAAACAATCTTTCATAATAAGTTCACTATGTGACATGGCTTACCATGTAATGTGTGATGTTGTTTTCACTCCAAGAAAGGGTGAAGACCTTTGTGAAATCCGCCAAGACTTCTTGAAATGATTGTCATTGTTCTTCTATTGTGCTAGTAAGGCCCATAAGCTTGACCATCTTTTTAAAAGTTTCCCAAACTTGCTTGCACTTGTTTTCAAGCTTGCCATTTGAATCATTATCAGTAGTATCTTTGCATAATTCCTTCAGATTTCCCGAAGGTTACATGCCTTGTGGTTGGAGTTGTTTTGAGCATCATATCGACCTGGGTTTATTTAGGTTACTTTCTTCAAAAAGTGTCTCGATTTTTGTTCACTCATTGACACTTTTTGGGAAATTTCATGGGCCTCCCCTATGTTCTTTGTAGCAAAAATTGACACATTTTCACTGTGACAACCAATCAAATTCAAAAGTGCCTCCACCCTTTCGATCGCTTCCTCGGGCTTTCCCAATGGCTTCTTTGAAGGGGTTTATAGCCCTTGGGGGTGCTAGTCACTGAGGGGCGCCACGTGGCCAAGCATATAACCCACATGCGCATTGTAAGAGCTGGAGGCCGCGGTGTATAACTAGGAGAGTGACTCCTCATTAGCACACAAGGGGAGAGAGAGGGGAGATCTCCCTCCCATGGCGATGGCGTGCGTGGGCTGGTGCTACGCGCAACGCTACAATATCCGTTGGCGGAGGTTTTGGCGTGAGTAGGTGGCGCGCCCGCGGGCGGCTGCGTGGGTGGCATTTGGTGATGACATGGCAGGTAGTAAGGGGCAGTGCCTGCGCCCACTAAGGGGGGAGGGTTCTCGCTGTAAAGAAGAGCCGACAAGGAGGAATTGAAGAATAAGCCAAGGCAAGAGAGGCCCAAGGGGAGATCTGGCCAACCAAAGGGAAAGGACCAAAACCCAAGGTGTACACAATGCAAAGGTTTCCAAAAATGAACTATGCCAAGTGTTGGCAATGCAATCAAAATTCTAAAAGAAGCTCTAAGTGAAGGCCACGCGAGGGGAAACTCATCCTTTTTTCTTTTTTTGGGCCTCCTAGAGGCACCCCTATAAAAGGTTGTAAATGCGAAAATTTGAGGGCTTTTTTTCCTGTGTGTGTGAGTGGAAGTTTGAAGCTTGTGTGTTGTTAAGCTTGCCATTGAAGCTGCATACTTGGTTGTACTACTCCCTATGCAATAATACCACTCAGTTGCTTCTCCCCACTCCCCTCCCGTTCTCTCACTCTTCGTGTCTTGGCCATTGCTTGCAGCTGTAGCTCGAAAGGTGCTACCAAGAGGGCAGATTAGGAGTGTTTTGTGAGTTGGAAAGGGTGAGTTGAGTGGTGTTGGTGCATTTGTGCCGTGGAGTGTTTTTTGCAAGGTGTGAGGTAGTTGTTTTGTATGCTAAAGTGGAGTTGTTAGTGCAAATTAGCCAATTTGAAGGTGTTATTTGAGAGGTTAGGGGTGCTGTGGAATCCCTGGGCTATAGAGAGGAAAATATTTTGTGTGTTGGGTGTGTTCCCTATTCCCCCTCTCCATCTTCTGGTGCCCCCACTGAGGAGCAGCTCATTGCTCGTCGATGTTGATCAAAGATGGTTATTTCCATCAAGGAGAGATGGCAACACATAGTTACGGACCCATTTTTGCCGGAGAAGGAGATCCGAAAGAGTGGATGGCCGATTTTGAGTTGTATATGATGTCACTGCATATGCCGGATGAAGCTAGCAAGATGCAAACGATCCCATTCTTGATGCGGGGAAAAGCAAAGACATGGTTCTATGCGTTGGAGGGAGAGCCAAGAATTATGTGGCCAGTGTTGCGGGCCCGTTTTTTGCAAGACTTTCGAAAAGAGGTGTCTCCTCTCGACTTGGATGCAAGGTTGAAGAATTTGAAGCAGGACGTGAATGAGGAATTTAGCGTCTTCCTCGCCCGCTTCGAAGAGTACTGGAGGGATTTCGCGGTGGCCATGCAGTTGGTCAATGGTGGTGAGTACTTTAAATTGGAAAAGTTTATGTCTTGTTTACATCCCAAAGTTCGTGAAAAGGTGGATTTCGAGGGCCCGGAGAATTACAACGGGGCAGTTGCTATTGCGCGGTCTAAAAGCCGTTAAATCAAGAAGAAGATTGAGCAAGGTGCATTGGGATATGAGACGATGATTCCCAATCCGGTTTCGAGTCCGAGACAAGAAGTTCAAACGGAGAATCAGCCCAATCGAGGGGCAGCAACCGTTCCTCAACAATGGGTACATACAGTTCAAGATTTGTCTGAGAAAATGCAAGAGTTGCGTTTAAGTGTTATGGACAGAGGTCAAGCGAGGACAGGAAGAGGCAGAGCTAGGCAATTGCCTGGCAGGTGCTTTAATTGTGGTGAGGAGGGCCACTATGCTCCAGATTGCCCTCACCCTCCAAGGGAAAAGGGCGGCATGTATCCTCTATTTGGTCGAGGTCGTGGTCAAGCATAGTTTAATGGCCAAAGAGGTCAGCAAGAAGTTGAAAACCAAGCACAGGTGGCTCCATCAGGTAATGATGAAATACCAAGGGTTAACATTATTGGTGTTGACAGGCAGGAGGTTGACATCATGGCCAACAAAAGATCATGAGGTGAAAGAGAGACGGAGACGGAGCGTGAAACTAGAGCTAAGAAGGGGAAAGAGAAGGTAAATGAAGGTAGAGAGTAGCCAAGCCAAGCAGAAGAAGGCAAAGATGGAGAATTACCCAAAAGGATTTTCAGTTGGGATGCGGTAATCCGGAGTATGATTCGGTAAGAGATGTTAAAAATCAAAAGGCTAACATCACTTTTGGGCAGTTGCTTGCATTAAACCCTAAGTTAAGAAGGCAATGGTCAACCAGTGTCAGCACGAAGCTTCCTTGAGTGGGAGGAGAGGTGCATATAGTGCAGAATCTAGCCTTAAAAGTGGGGAGTCCGACCGATGTGCTCCGGTGGTGGATGTTTTGATCGTGAAGAAGAAACAGGTTCAAGCCTACATCGATGGTGGTGCCCAAGTCTGTGTTATTATGGAGTCGGCTATGAGGGATATTGGTATCAAAGCTGTTGTCAGATCCAATGTGCGAATGAGGATGGCTGATCATGCCAAAGCTCGTTGTTTAGGAGTGGCACATGATGTGAAGGTAAAGGTTATGGGAATTGAATGCTTAATCAATTTTTTTTGTCATGAAAGCAGGTGAGAATGCTTATACAATTATATTGGGGAGGCCATGGTTGTTGGCAATTGGAGCCAAGCAAGATTGGGGGACCAGGGTGTTTACCTTGCTAGATCGGGAAAATGGCGGACAGATTGTGTTGGATCTAAAGACCAGGGAAAGTCACTTTCATCCCTCAGCAGGTGGAGATAATCGAGATTTTAGTACCAGTTATGAGTACGAAACAGAGTCTACTTATGATGAAGGGTTGACCAGTTTCGAAGAGGAAGACAGTGATGAGGATTTATTAAAGCTGGATACAGATTTTTTCGGAGTCACAGTAGACTCTACCACTGCAAGGAGAGGTATGCAAGTTCCTGTTTGTAGGTTGCAAGCTAAAGAGGTGGAAGATATGCTAGGTTCCAATTTAACAAAGCAGGAGAAAGAAGGCTATATGGACCTATGTGCATCCTACCCTGACTTATTTGCGACGGAGTATAAGGATCTGAGGGGAGCTAAAGGAGTGGAGCATCAGATTCTGCTTAAAGAAGGATACAGGCCAAAAGCTCAGAAGCTCAGAAGGTTGGGAGATATCCAAAAGTAAGCTCTATGGCAGGAGATCAACAAGTTGGTCGAGGCAGGTATTATTTATCCAGTAAAGGAGTCTGAGTGGGTTTCTCTTGTTGTCATTACCCCGAAGAAGAATGGAAAGTGGCGGGTATGTGTAGATTATAAGCCTTTGAATGCTGCAACCAAGCGGAATCACTACCCTTTGCCTTTTCAAGATGAGATTTTAAACCAGGTTTCTGAACATGAGCGCTATTCCGTTATGGATGGGTTTTCAGGGTATTTTTAGATCGGTATTGCTTTGGAGGACCAGTTGAAGACTACCTTCATTTCTCCATGGGGTTGCTTTGCCTACCGCAGGATGCCTGTTGAATGCGTATGCGACTTTTCAAGATTGGATGAACAAGGTGTTCGGGCCTTACTTGGGTAAGTTCATCAGAGTGTTTATGGATGATATTGGTTGCTATAGTTCCAGGGCAGAACATTTGTCCAAGTTAAGGCTGTGTTTCAAAGTCTAGATGAAGAAGGAGGTCAATTGAATCCAAAGAAGTGCAAGCTAGCACAACCAAGGTTTCAATTGCTAGGTCATGTGGTATCACAAAACGGAATTGAAGCAAACCCAGAGAAGGTGAAAGCATTGGTTCTTATGGAGCCTCCAACCAGTGCAAAGAAATTGGCGTCGTTCGTGCATAAGTTAAAGTATTTATCCCACTTTTTTGGATGTTATCTCAATATGTCTATCCTCTTCAGAAAAGGGCTCAACAGGTGCATGGATTTCACTGGGATGAGGAAGCTCAAGAGGCCTTTGAAAAAGTGAAAGGTTTTCTATGTCGGTTGCCTATAGTGTGTCCTCCTAATCATGAAGATGATTTTTATATTGCTATGATGGTGGGAACGCTGGCTATCGAAGCAGTATTGCTACAAAAGGTAGGAAGGAGTTATAAGCCTATTTATTTCGAAAGCAGGGTCATTAGTCCAGGTGAAGCTACTTATACGGAGGTAGAACAGTGGGTTATGGCTTTGGTCTTTGCCTGTAGAAAGTTCAAAGTATATTTGGTCGTTCGGAAGTTTTATGATTGCTGCTAACAATCTTTTGCCTGAAGTGGTGCTACACTTGAAGCCAGGAAAGCGAATCATGAAGTGGGTGATCGAGCTTCAAGAGTTTGAGTTTGAGTTCAAAGTGGATCACACTCGGCGGTCTCATTTGGCCGATATCCTAGTCAACAAGGAGGTTGAGTTACCAATTTATCCAAGGGTGGTACAAGAGGAGGATAAGGAGGAACCTGATTTGGAAGGGGCCTTCACGATGTGGTTTGATGGTGCTTACAAATGAGTAACACAGAAAGCAAGTGGAGGTGTAGTCATTCAGGATCCGCACAGCACAGTCATTTTTTCCAAAGCTTATGACTTGGAGGAGGTGCATACTAGTAATGAAGCGGAATATCTTACTTTACACCTGGGGCTCAAGCAATGCATTGACTTTGGCATATCAAGGTTGGTCATAAAAGGTGATGCTCTACTGGCTATCAAACAACTTTTGGGTCAATGACAGTTCAAACATGTAAGGAGATAACAAAACTAGGAAGTTGATCGGTTGGCAGTCGTGTTCAGATTCAAGTGTCAAGTTTGTATGTGGGGCCGGCCACTTATACAGGTAGAGAGGCTTTGAAGGATATTGATGATTTCTTGAGTACATGTCAATGTTTTGACGGGCTTTCCAAGCTACAAAAGAGAAGAGTTGTTCAAAAGGCTAAAAGGTTCACTCTTGTTGGCGAAGATCTGATGGTGCATGGTCGAGATGGGGTGCTACTCGTGTCCTTTACAAAGAAGAGATTGGCATGGTATTGGAGCAATGCCATGAGGAAAGCGGTCATTAGGGTAAGAGTCAAGTTTTGTTTCGTATCTTAAGAAGTGGGTTGTGGTGGCCTTCTATGGTGCGAGATGTGCATTATTGGTGCAAGACGTGCCATCACTGCCAAGTGATGGGTGAAAGACGATTGGTAGCCGAGCAACAATGGGATATCGTTGCACATGATGCCTTTGAAAAGTGGGGTTTGGATGCAATTGGTCCATTGCCCAAGTCAACAAGTGGCAAGAAATATGTGGTAGTGGCCATAGACTACCTTACACGGTGGGTCGAGGCCAAAGCAGTCAAAGAGGTAAATGCGCATACTATTGCTCAGTTTGTATTTGATTGCATATGTTGTCGTTTTGGAGTGCCTTGGGTGCTTATATCAGATCGAGGACAGGGATTCAGAAGTAAGTTGGTGCGTGCTTTGGTGGACAAATTAGGGATTCAACACCGATTTTCATCTCCATACCACCCACAGTGCGGTAATGGTTTGGTGGAGAGTGCAAATGGGCAGATAGTCAAGATGCTTATGAAGTATATATACTAGCAGGTTGAAGAGTGGGAATCTAACCTTGATAAATGTTTGTGGGCTTACAGGACTTCATATAAGGTGGCAACCAACTTCACTCCATACGAGTTGGTCTATGGCAAGGAAGCGGTCTTGCTTGTGCATGTGCAACTAGGGGTTCTCAAAGGTCTATGGCGAATTGATAAAACTCATCAAGATATTTTCCAGGATAGAATTACAAGTCTCAAAACTTTGAAGATGGATCATGAGGCGGCGACAGAATTTTATGTGAAGCAACAAGAAAGGAGGGTAGCAAAGTTCAACCAACATTTTCCAGCCAAGCAGATTGAGAAGGGCGATCTAGTGATGAAGTACAAGAGTTATCTTGATTTCACCTTTCAGAAGAAATTCAAGAAAAAGTGGATGGGACCTTACAAGGTTCATCAAGTTTTTCCCAATGGTACTTATGCACTAGTCAGGTTGGATGGTCGGTTTCTTAAACATAGGATAAATGGTCTTCGTCTAAAGCTCTACTTTGAAAAGGAGTTAGTGCCAGCAGTGCATCAGATTCTTATGCAAGGGGTGGGGCAATCCACTTGAAGATTTGGCAACAGAGTGCAATAAAATAGTGTACATATGGTTTTTTAGTTTTCTCATAGTGTGTGCCAGGTTTTGCAGTTTATAGTGGAATAAAGCTTTTATGTAGTTGAGCATAAATGCTCAACAGGGGGGTGGGCAATAATGGTGCAGCCAAAGTGTGTCGGCTCTAGAAGGTGGCATGGACAGATGTGTATAGGCAAGCACAAGCATGTCAAAGGACTAAAGCAGCTAGGAAGATCATGGGATGGTAGGTAGCAGCGGAATTATGTCCATGATGCGGCTTATAGGCCAGGGAAGGCTCCATAAGGGGCTAATTGGGGTAGCAAGTGAAGGAGATGCAAAGCGCAGACTTTGGGTCCAAGAATGAAGAGCTTGAAGTGCTAAAGGAGCAAGTCCAGACGGCTCATCAAACCGAGCTACGGAGCCCAAGTTATTGAAGGTTGAAGCTTTAATGGTTTGCAGATTCTTGCCAGATAAGGTAGCTGAGCACAGGTGATCCAAGTGGAACTTGAGGTATAGATGTGTAGAGCTCAATTCATGGAGCCTACCCATCTTTTCGGATTGTGGATTGGAGCCATGGTTTGCAAGATATGGTCAGTTGAAGTTTTTCCGGGGATCGGGTCTGAAGCCCACTTGGCCGGATAGGAGAATGTGCTATCTGACATCTTCTGAGCCTCAACAAATTTCTAGAGCAGGGTGTGCATCATATGGAGCTAATAGGTAGTGACTGCATACCAAACGGAGTCCAGAGCAAGAAGTTATGGAAGTCGGAAGTTTGGGTGCCTTTGTCCAAAGTAGGTTGCAAATGATTTTTTCCATTTTTGAAGGCCTTGGCTCGAAGGTGGCGAGGGGTCGAAATGCAAAGACAGAGGGTGTGGTTGGAGCCGGGAAGATGTAGTTTCAGTGGTTTGTTACAGATTGGCAATAGGAGGTTGGAGCAGAGAATGGGAGTATGGTAAAAGGAATCAAAAAAAAGTTTTTTTCTATATTTCTTTGAAGGGGTTTATAGCCCTTGGGGGTGCTAGTCACTGAGGGGCGCCACATGGCCAAGCATATAACCCACATGCGCATTGTAAGAGCCGGAGGCCGCGGTATATAACCAAGAGCGTGACTCCTCATTAGCACACAAGGGGAGAGGGGAGCTCTCCCTCCAATGGCGATGGCGTGTGTGGGCTGGCGCTGCAATGGCCATTGGCGGAGGTTTTGGCGAGCGTCAGCGATGCAAGGAGGTGGTGCGCACGCGGGCGGCCGCGTGGGTGGCATTTTGATGATGACGTGGTAGGAAGTAAGGGGTGGTGCCCGCGCCCGCTAAGGGACAAAAAATTTGAGGAGAAGGGGTGCACCCCCCCCCCCCCCCCCCCAATAGTGACATTGCTATTGCCTCAATAGGGGGGAGGGGTCCTGCTGTAAAGAAGAGCTGACAAGGGGGAATTGAAGAATAAGCCAAGTCAAGAGAGGCCCAAGGGGAGATCCGGCCGGCCAAAGGGAAAGGACCAAAACCCAAGGTGTACACAATGCAAAGGTTTCCAAAAATGAACTATGCCAAGTGTTGGCAATGCAATCAAAATTCTAAAAGAAGCTCTAAGTGAAGGCCACGGGAGGGGAAACTCATCCTTTTTTCTTTTTTCGGGCCTCCTAGAGGCACCCGTATAAAAGGTTGTAAATGCGAAAATTTGATGGCTTTTTTGCATGTGTGTGTGAGTGGAAGCTTGAAGCTTGTGTGTTGTTAAGCTTTCCATTGAAGATGCATACTTGGTTGTACTACTCCCTATGCAATATTACCACTCATTTGCCCCAATCTCTTGTGTTGCTTCTCCCCACTCCCCTCCTCTTCTCTCGCTCTTCGTGTATTGGCCATTGCTTGCAGAGGGTTTGCCTGCAGCTCGAAAGGTGCTACCAAGAGGGAAGATTAGGAGTGTTTTGTGAGTCGGAAAGGGTGAGTTGAGCGGTGTGGGTGCATTTGTGCCATGGAGTGTTTTTTGCAAGGTGTGAGGTAGTTGTTTTGTATGCTAAAGTGGAGTTGTTAGTGCAAATTAGCCAATTTGAAGGTGTTATTTGAGAGGTTAGGGGTGCTATGGAATCCCTGGTCTATAGAGAGGCAAATATGTTGTGTGCTGGGTGTGTTCCCTATTCCCCCTCTCCAGCGGGTAGAGTATCCCTTTTTACCCTACGACATCATTCTAAGATGGATGACTAATCCATTTGGTTCTTGGGAGACATAGTTGCCGCAAGCATGTCTGAGCTTTAGTCCATATCATACTTCCAAAGTAGAGTGACAAGTTCTACTTGGTGTTTGGAAGACGTCATCACCACAAACATGATCCTAAGAATGCATAATTCTTAAATTTGTGCACAATAAAAAGAGAACTAGTCTTATACGACAAAAATATTTTTCATTTAAGATGCATTTTCATATGCTTACTCTAGTGCAACATTGTAAGCATTGACAAGGTTTATATTATCCTTAAGCTAGGTTCCTTGCATCCATTTAGCATCTTTAAAAGGATAATACTTCAACTTAATAAGATATCGTCAGATAATATTACCGTTTCTTAATACCTTGTCTTCATATCGTAGGATGGACTCAGATTGAAGTATACTTCTTGATCTTTTATTTTTGGAGGGTCTACAACTATTTCTTCTTTTGATGGCGCTCCTTTGTAAGGCTTACGCAGGCTCTCATGGAAATCATTGTGTGTGAGCCAATGGTTGGGCAACTTTAATTGATAAGCCATCTCATTGATTGGCTTAAGAATTTAAAAAGGACCAAAGTATCTTTTTGCTAGTTTAGCATAATATTCTTCGTGGCCCGAAGTATTCTTGCCCGTAGTATGCCTTAGATGAGCCTTGAGAAACTTTAGCAAGATCCAATCATTTTTCGTAAAGGCTAAGGCTCTTCTATGCTTATTAGCAGCAGCCCTTTTTGCATTTGCTTTGAGATGGATACAACCTCTTTAATCTTTGGAAAATATTCTTGTGAGTCTCGGCTATATTCATCAGACAACACGCGAAGATCTTCCCATGTACTTTAAGTAGCAAGGGACTTTTGGATCTTCCCTCTTTAACCTCGAAAGGTGCTTTCTCCATAGAAGTATGTACAATGTCATTGAGAATGTTGATCTACTTCCATGACATATGCTTTTAGTAGATTCAAGAATTGTTAGATTAGTTATTTCACTTTGGTCATCTGTTTGTGGATGATAGGCCAAAAGAGAAATTTAATCTACTTCCTAGATTCCAAAAGAGACCCTTCTAGAAATTACTGGTCATTCTAAGATCTTTGTCCGGCACTATGGATGTTGGAAATCCCTGATGTTTGAAAATTTGAGATATGAAGAGGGTTGCCATTTGATGTGCCTTAATAATCTTTTTGATAGGCATAGAGTGTGTTTTCTTGTTAAGCCTGTCGACTGAAACAATCCAAGTTGCTTCCCTCGATCAAATTTCAACTTTTGGTATACCACGTATTTTGAAACATACTCTTGTAGTTTTACTTTTCTACTCCTCCAAGAGTAGACTATGGAATATGTCATAATAATAGATATCTAATTCTCCTAAATGATTTTCTCATGTTAAACTGATCATTTAATATGGGGAAGTGCCAGGGGAGCAAAAGCTAGATTATTGGTTAAGATGGCAGACCGGCCACAATAGGGATCCAAAGGAGGGAAAATAGGGATCCAAAGGGGGTGCCATCTGCAAAAGAGCTATGTGCAACAATGGGCTTAAAAGACCCTAAGGTTCAGCCCATTAAGACTTGCAAAATGCTAAGGTTCCAAAATTCAAAGGTTGTGTCCAAAGGTCAAACATTGGGGGAATTGGATGCTTTGTGTGTGTCCCAAAAGTCTTTATCAATCCCTACATAGGAGGCGGCGAGCCTTGAAAGTAGGGAATGAGAGAAAAAGAAAAAAACACACACACACAAGCTCCCTTTACACAAAGGGAATGAAGGACACATGTCATCTCCCTAGCCCAGATGCCCACAAGGTGTACCCAATTCCTATTGGATGGCCTTGGAGGTAGACCAATGAGAATTAAGCTAGAGTAAATCTAGTTTAATTAATTAAAAAAAACTTAAATAAATGAACCAATAAGAATTAATCTCTCTAGAAGACTATTGGACAGTCTCCCAAGGGGACCAATGCGCATTAAGCAGCCCAATGGCTTACCTGATTCCTATTGGCCAGGAGGAAAAGGGGTCCAATGAGAGTTTAGTTGCATTTATTAATTACCTAAATCTCTCACAAAAGGGGAAAGGGGGACAACTGTCACAAGGCTATCACTTATATTGCTTAATTCCCATTGGCTAAGACTGGGGAGGTCCAATAGAACTATAGCAAGAGAAAATTGGAAGGGGGGTCGACCAAGAGAGAGAGGGGGCTGATTTTTGCAAGGCATTATCACACACACACTCACACAATCTCATGTGTGAAGCAAAGAAGACTCTCTCTCCTTCTCAAGCTTTAATGGAAAGCTTACCACCTACTCCAAGCTTGTGAGAAGGGAGGCCTACACCAAAAACTCTTGGCTTTGTGATGAAAATCCAACCAAGAGCCAAGCTTAAATGCATGCTCATCTCCTCTACCATGCTAATTACTAAGCTAAGCTATGCTAATATGAGTGATTATGTAAGGAGATGTACATCTTTCTTGTAAGAATACTCCTTCTTCCTCTCAATCTACTCTCATACCCCGCTATCTCTCACCATCTTTGAAGGTGTGTGAGGTCTTGGGTCTGGGACCGTGAGGGAATTGATGTTGAGTTTGATAAGTGTTTTGCATAGTGCATGAAGTTTCCATCTTCATTGCACTAGCTAGTATTGAAGGAGCATAAGAGATTGTATTGTAAAATGTCTCTCTTGATGGGAGAAACCATAATAGAAAGCCTTTTGGAGGGGGGACCGGCTCCATGCAAATCTGGTCCTCGAATGTTGTCAATTGCTATTTGACTAGGTGTTATGCTTTTTGTTGCTTTCTCCACTCAAGCACTCTTGTTAATCTCATTAGGAATCTATTCTAATGAAATGCGCACTATGTTCATGCTATTTTCCGCTACACACAAGTTACTAGGCCATTAAATGTTACATTGGTATTAGAGCACAAGGTTTCTCTAGCTATAAATGGTTGGTACTATTAATTGCATGTGAGTAAGTAGAATAGGGAGTTTTTAGCCTTGCAGTGCGCCTACCTTTGTGCAGTTCATGGGGCATCATCGTCGAGAGCTATGGTCTTAATAGTGGAGTCCTACGGGGCTTGCCTACGACTTAACCACTATTGAGCTATTAGAAGCTTGACAAGAGCCGGTGTTGTTTTGGTGTTGAACGACCCTCTCTTCTATTCCTTGCAATTAATGGTATTCGAGCCATGGGTACAGTAGCTTGAGTGCTTTTTCTAAAGGGGTAAAGAGGAGTAGCAACTAGGGCTTGAAGTGCCAAAGTACACCTAAAAGTTTTACACCAAAAAGTTGTTAGAATGGCTGACAATAGTAAAGAGAGTGAAATTAATGCTGATAACTTTGATTTTGCTAATGAGCAAGCTACTAATGATGCCATGATGCTTGTTAACTATCTTGTTTCTAGGCTTCAACAAGCCATGGGCAATCCATCCCTCCAAAGTGAAGTGCAACAACTACTTCATGCTCATGGAATTCTCCAAGCTCCCCACCATGATGAGAGAACACCTAGGAAGCCTCCTTGTGAGACTTCCAAAAGAGGTCTCTCTCCGATTCGGGAAGAAGAAGAGGATCCCTATGAAGGGCTCAGAAATTTGCTCCTTGATGATGCATCTCCTTCTTAAAGGAGAATTCAAGAACCTCCACCGAAGGAACAAGAAAGAAGTGAATCTCCCACCACCTTGGCGGAGATGGCTCCACAAAGACGGCGGGCTAAAGTCTCTTCATCACCTCCAAAACGGAGAAGACCATCGCATACTTCTCCACACCATACTTCAAAGAGGGATGACAAAAAGCAAGAGAAGAAAAAGGCGAGAAAGAGGACACCCTCTTCTCCAATTTCTTCATCCTCTTCCTCTCATGAAAGTGATGGTGAAGACAAAGAAGATCAAGGGAAAAAAAAGGCGAGAAAGAGGTCACCGTCTTCTCCATCTTCCTCAAACTCTTCATTTTCTAAAGAAAGTGATGGTGCAACCTTTGAACCATCAAAAAGAAGAGGCCATACAAAATCCTATGCCATGTGGAAGAGGTCGTCCAAGCTCAAGAAATTCAAAGAGGGAGGGAAGAGCATCTCTTTCCTTACCTATGATGGCACTTTTGGTGCTACGGACAAAGTCTTGGCCTTTATCCAACAATTTGATGCGGCGTTCGGAGATGAGGGCTTCACAGAGTCCTGTAAGCTACACCATGTAGCTATGCACTTTCAAAAGTCTGTCAGACAATGGTGGTCTAGCCTACGGGCCAACGATGAAGCTCCACGAACATGGAAAGCTTTAAGAGCTTCCATTATGAAGCAGTTTTTGGCCACCGATGCCAAAGACAAAGTACTCACTGAATGGCAAATCTTGAAGCTCTCTCCCTATGAATCCATCCACAAATATGTAGAAATGTTTTGGGACCTACAACTCAAAGTAACTATATTCAACAAGTTGGATTTTGGAGAGCAAAAGCAGCAATTTTGTGCGGGCTTAACCAAAGAAATGGCGGAGTATGTCAACTCCCAAAGGCCACACACCATATTGGCAGTAATACATCATACTATGGTGGCCTCTCGAATCAATTTCTAAACAGGGGCAAAGAGGAATTCAAAGCCCCCTGAAAACAAGGGCTCCAATGAGCCTAAGGAGAAGGACAATGTCCAAAAGTCTCCTAAGGGAAATTCCAACAAAGCTAAGGAGAAGGGAGTTTACAAAGGCAAAAATAAACTCTCTCTTGAAGAGCTTGAGCATTATCGCAAGGATAACCAGTGTTTCAAGTGTGGCAAACAAGGGCATGCATAACGCGCTTGTCCCCAAAAGAACAACCACCATGATCCTCCGAGAGCTACCTTGGTCGAAATCCAAGAGGAGGAAACTCACCACAAAGGATCTCCTCTATGCCATGCTTGGGGAAAGGTAAGAGAATATGATGCTTTTATTCTCTTGGACCCTGTTTCTACTCATAATTTTATATCTATAGAGTTGGCCACCAAGCTAGGCATACAAACCTACGAGATGGGAGATGTCCTTCCCGCAGACGGTGCTTTCAAGGGGCAAGAATCTTCAATCACTCCCTTAATCGGGAAATTGAGGCTCCATGTCCAAAGCTATGTGGACAAAGAGGACTTCTTTATCACTCCTCTCAAGCATGAGGATGTAATCCTAGGGGCACCATGGTTTGATTGCATGGTTGCCAATGTTAAATTCCCTAAAAGGAGAATCTCCTTTAAGTTCAGGGAAAAAGATATGTATATAGATGCTAAGGAAATGGGTAACACTATACCCATTGTACATACACAAGCTTTCAACAAGTCAATAAAGAGCTCTATTTCCGTGTACATGATTTTTGTTAAAGATTCTCAAAATGAACCTAAAGTTTTAGCAAACAAAAATATACACAATCAAAAGGAATTAGAGTTATCCAATTTTCTCAAGGGGTTTCAAGATGTCTTTATTGACGACATCCCTTGTGAGCTACCTCCTAAACGAGGCAATGATGACCATGCAATTGAACTTCTTCTAGGAAGTTCACCACCTAACAAACCTCCTTATAGAGTTTCTCAAGCTCAACAAGAGGAGATTATGCGGCAAGTGCATGAGTTAGTTGAGAAAGGCATGGTTAGGCCTAGCTCATCTCCATTTTGTTCTCCTGTGCTACTAGTGCAAAAGAAAGACGACACATATCGTATGTGTGTCGACTATAGAGCATAAATAGGATCACTATCAAGAATAGGTTTCCCGTTCCATGGGTAGAAGACCTATTTGATAAGCTACAAGGCTCCACCTACTTCAGTAGGATTGACCTAAAAAGTGGCTATCATCAAATAAGGATAGTTGATCAAGACATTGTAAAGACCACATTTCGCACTACGTTTGGTCTTTATGAATACATTGTCATGCCTTTTGGCTTGACCAATGCACCAACCACATTTAACCGCTTGATGGAGAAGCTATTCAGGCCTCACTGAACCTTTACTAGTGTGTTCTTTGATGATATCATCATCTACTCTACTTCATTAGATGAACACAAGCGACACCTCCAAGTAATATTTCAAGTTCTAAGAGAGAATAAACTTTATATCAATCGAAAGAAAAGTGAATTTTTCTTGCAAGAGATTCATTATTTAGGTCACATTATCAGATGGCATCCAAATGGATCGATCAAAGTTAGAGGTAATAAAAGGATGGCCTAAACCAAGAAATATTCATGAGTTAAGAAGCTTTATAGGTATGTGCGCATACTATAGATGCTTCATAGAAAAGTTCTCACTATTAGCTGGACCATTACATGACCTAACAAAGAAAAATGTTAGGATACACATGGTCTGCCAAGGAGAACAATGCTTCGAAAAGCTTAAAGAAAATCTTATCTCTCAACCTGTGCTTACACTATCGGATCTCTCTAAGCCATTTGAGGTCCAATGTGATGCTTGTGGTGATTGCCTTGGAGCTGTTTTGCTTCAAGAAGGGCATGACATAGGCTATAAAAGTTGAAGGCTTGACCCTGTTGAGCAAGCTCTAGGCATATATGAAAAGGAATTCCTTGCAGTTCTACATGCCTTAGACTCATGGAAGCACTATTTATTGGGGACTCCTTTCATTCTGCAAACTAATCACCAAAGTCTTAAGTACTTCATGACGCAGACCAAGCTCTCTGACAAACAAATGAGGTGGGAAAATTTCCTTTCGCAATTTCATTTTCATATTGCTCACATAGCTGGCAAGCATAATCAAGTAGCCAATGCACTCTCAAGACGGCCGAGAGTGAATGCGGTTTCCATAGCAACTCACAATGATTTATCTTCTATGATAGATGAGTATGCTATTGATCTCGATTTTAGAGATGTGATTTCAGCCCTAGGGACGAAAGTGGAACCATTTACCTTACAAGATGGTTATCTTCTCTATGGCAATAGACTATGCGTTACTAGCTCACTACGTGAGAAAGTAATGTATGAATCTCATGCTCCTCCTTATGCAGGACATAGAGGGATTCAATCTACCCTAAAGGGGATTGAAACATATTTCTATTGGCTACCATGAAAGAAAACATATAGGAGTATGTTTCTAAATCTATGGTATGCCAAAAGACGAAGTTTGATAGAGGGAAGCAACTTGGGTTGCTTCAATCTTTGCCAATCCCTGATTCACCATGGGAGAGCATATCCATGGATTTTATCTGTGGATTGCCTTAGTCTATCCATGGGAATACGGGAATATGGACGATAGTAGACAGGTTCAGTAAACAAGATCATTTTATACCTGTCAAAAAGACTATCAAAGCCCATCAAATGGCAACCCTCTTCATCTCACAAATCTTCAAGTACCATGGCTTGCCCATGTCCATAGTGTCAGATAGAGATCCTAGAATGACCAGTAATTTCTGGAAGGGTCTCTTTGAGAATTTAGGAACAAGGCTAAACTTCTCTTTAGCCTATCACCCGCAAACGGATGGCCAAAGTGAAATAGCTAACCTAACAATCCACGATCTACTAAAAGCCTATGTAACAGAAGTAGATCAAAGATCCCAATGGGAGAAGTACTTACCCTTAGTGGAGTATGCCTACAATAACACTACACATACTTCCACGGGAAAGCACCTTGTGAGGTAATTGAGGGAAGATCAAAAAGTCCCTTGCTACTTAAGGTACATGGGAAGATCTTCGCTGCAAATGAGTATAGCTGAGACCTACAAGAATCTTTCCAAAAGATTAAGGATGCTATCTCTATCTCACAACAAAGGCAAAAGGTTGTTGCTGACAAGCACAGAAGAGCCCAAGCCTTTAAAGAAAATGATTGGGTCTTACTCAAATTTTTCCAAGGCTCAATTAAGGAACACGACGGGCAAGAATCCTATGGGACACCAAAAGTACTATGCTAAGTTAGCAAAAAGGTACTACGGTCCCTTCCAGATTCTTAGGCCAATCAATGATGGCCTATCAACTCAAGTTGCCCAACCATTGGCTCATACACAATGCTTTCCATGTGAGCCTACTAAAGCCTTACAAAGGAGAGCCACCTCAAGAACAAACTATTGAAGACCCACCAAAGATCGAGGACCAAGAAGAGGTGCTGCAACCCGAGTCTATTTTCCAACATGAAGACAAGCTACTAAGAGGTGGTAAGACTATCCGGCGATATCTTATTAAGTTTAAGAATTATCCTTTTGAAGATGCTAGATGGATGCAAGGCATACAATTAAAGGATAATCTAAACCTTGTCAATGCTTACAATGCTTCCCTAGTGTAAGCAAATGTACAAATGTTTAAAATGAATTTTTTTTTTGTCTTATAAGACTCTCTTTTTCTTTATTGTGCACAAAAATGAAGTAGTATGCATGCTTAGATCAAGTTTGTGGAGACGACGTCTCCCGAACACCAAGTAGAGCTTGTCACTTTACTATGGAAGACTGATAGGACTAATGTGCAAACATGCTTGCGGTAGCTTAGGCTCTCAAGCACCAAATGGACCAGTCATCCATTTTGGAACGATGTCGTAGGGTAACATAGGGATCCTCTACCCGCTAAGAAAAGGACTAATGAATATGCTTTATCTTCTCTACCCCATAGTCGAGGATGACTCTGATTTCAAGAGAGAGGTAATGTCATAATAATCAATATCTACTTCTCCTAAATGGTTTTCTCATGTTAAATTGATCATTTAATATGGGGAAGTGCTAGGGGAGAAAAAGCTAGATTATTGGTTAAGCTGGCAGACCGGCCACAGTAGGGATCCAAAGGAGGGAAAATAGGGATCCAAAGGGGGGGGCATCTACAAAAGAGCTATGTGCAACAATGGGCTTAAAAGACCCTAAGGTTCAACCCATTAAGACTTCCAAAATGCTAAGGTTCCAAATTTCAAAGGTTGTGTCCAAAGGTCAAACATTGGGGGAATTGGATGCTTTGTGTGTGGGACGCATGTCTAACCTCACCATCCTATCTTAATGCAGTATTAGCGAGAACCACGATTAATTTGTCAAACCATGGATGAAGCTAACTTGACTAGTGCATAGAGACTACAAGAGGTTGTCAATCTCTCAAAAAACAACTAACAACTCGCATCTAACTCAAGTGACTGAAATCACCAAAAGCCAATCGCTCATCGGCAAACAAATCAAATCCTTACAACATCAAATGACATCTAGATGTAACGAAACTTCTAGGACAAGTTTAGAAGACCTAAGCACACATGCCTATGGTCTCAAACCCCACTTTAATTCGTTTTCGACCCAGAATGCATCTAAATGCTTAGCAATGATGCCCCGATACCCCGCCTATACTTAGTTTTCAATTTAAAAATGTAAATTCCTAGTTATGATGAAATAAGGCCGTGGGTCGGTGACACCAAAAGCTACGAAATACTATGAATGGATTATGTCAATGCGTAGAGCTCTTACATGCGATTGCAATCCAACAAACGCATTCGCAATGTGACAATCTAAGAGGGAGTAGGAAGTGCGAGGAGAGAAGTGAGCGCCGTTAGCTCATGCTGTGTATTTCTTATCCAAAGACTTATTAAAAACTTACAAAAATTGGCTTTTATACCCTAGCCAAGGTTTTTGAGTGGTCGAAACTAATAATCTAAAGTTATACCAAAGCTATGCATTGACTGGCTGATACAATCTGGAAGCTTGTAGCCCCGGCTCATTAATTACAAAGTTTACCAAGAGAATAGGAGTTACAATATTCCCGATTTATCAAAATAATAATTGTTTTACAAGGAGAACTCCGAAAAATGGTGTCTGCGTTAGCTTACTGCTAACATTCTCCCCCCCCCCCCCCCCCCCCCCCCCCCCCTCCTCCTTGCTTGTGTCGTCCCTTGACACAACTTTATGGGCTGAAGTAGTCTTCGCGTTGACGGCGGCGGGTGAGGCGGTCTTTAAGTGCTTCCAATGCCTTTTGGTATCTGATTCTTTGTTCTTTGTCAGACACTTGCAGAAATTTTATGGTGACTTGATTCTTCAGTTCCACCCACCGAGTAGCCTACAAACCTGGATGTGAGTTTGCTTATCACCGGCACAAATATCTTCATTTGCCAAGTGAAGAATCCAGTGTAGAATGCTTCTTCAAAGGCTAGCATATTATGCAAGGGTAGGAACATGCATTTGGCATAGAATTCGTAAAGGATTTCTTTTGAAGGTTGCCCACTCAAATCGTAACATAAGCCTTTGTTTCCTTCCAATGAGAGCCATGGGGCTCGTGTCTGCTCAGGCTCATTGAAAACTTGTATGCATGTGAGTAGCATCCTGCAGATCTTATATAACATTTCATAGGAGAGATCTAGTAGACTCTTGAAGAATGACATGGTGCCCGTTAGGGTTTTCACCATGTATTCCTCTATCGCTTGGCCTCTCTCTAGAGCTGGTAGCCTGGGGAATTTGAACCAAGTTGGCATGTTCTTCTGCAGTGCTTCATGCGCTTGCCATGTTCTTACTCTGGGTAGAGGACAGAATGTTGTATCCTTTTGTAAGGCTGCAGGTGCTCTTGTGAACAGAATCAGGTATCTCGGATTCTTGTTCAGCCAGCTTAACCACCACTTTGGGTGGTCTTTATCTACGCCATCTTCTTGCATATCCTTGTATAGCCTTTGTTTTACCTGCAAAAGTTCTACTTTGATGAGAGGATACAGAAGGGATAGTTGGTGCCATTAAGTGTTGATTTGATTGGGAGTGAGTTGAGTGACATTGATAGAGTGTAAGACTCTCAACTCCCAATCCATAGTGGCCTTCCACTGCTCATCCACCTCTAAGGTGATCTTCTCCTTCAAATCGTCTTCTTCATCTTTTGACAGCTGGACCATTGGCACTGTATCTTCGTCTATGATGTGGACCTGAAAATCTTCATCACCACTCGGCTCTGCTGTGGACTACATCTAAAGCTCAGCAAATGAGACCAAGGGAATGTCTATTTGGGGTGGCTCTCAAGTGCCTGTCTCTTCTTGTGTCTCTGGCTTTCCATCTCTGAGGAGATGATTTATCCGTTTGAGTTCTGCTATCTCCTTTAGGAGCTCCTCCTCTCTTTGAACCCGCATCAGTGCCAGGTCTCTGCGCTGTGACTGTTTGAACTTTAATTCCAGTTCTAAATCCTTGTTTTTCTTCTCAAGTACCTTGTACACTTCATCAGCTCCTTTGATTGAGGCCACGGTTGGGTTTTCTCTGATTTGCCGTAAGAAAATGGCCTGATCATTGATTCTGGGTTCAGAATATTGCAGGGAAGCATTGGCAACATCTAATGGCACTTGAATTTTCTGAGCTGACAGAGAGGTCGTAAGAAGTTCATTTGTGACTTCTCTGCTCGTCTTTTACCTTGCAGGAATCAGATAATTTGGTGAGGAGGTCGCCTAACTTCTCCATTTCTTTTTGTTGTTTATCCCTGGCTATCTGATGTTGTTCCGCTTCTATCTTCAGCTGTTGCACTTGACTTTGGATATCAGTGATGATAATCATCTTGTCTTCAAGCTCTCCTTGAAGAGCATTGATCACCATTTCTAATTCCTTGGCCTTTGTGCTGCGGTTTAAGGCTGCTGAGCAGAGTTTCTCGTCATGTCTTGCATCTGCCTTGCATACTCGTTTACTTGTAAAATCACCTCATTGTTTGATTTCCACTCCTCCTGTCTTACCAGCTGGGATGTGCCTGTAGCCTCATGTGTTGCTTCTTGCTGTGTCGTAATTGATGGTGGTTCTGTGGAGGTAGATGGTTTCTCTTCTTCTTGGCCATCCTGAGGCTTTGATGCCGCGGCAGTTTCTGGCGGAGTAGAAGTAGATGGTGTGGTCTTTACCCTAACTGTCTCTTCAGGTGCCGGCCTTTCATCTTTCGCTGGATCGGGCTCCGTCTCATGTGTAGTGGTAGTCTCTACTTCTGTATTTACTTCCTTATCAGTTTCTTCTGCCCGCTTTTGAATTTCTTCTGCTACCTGCTCCGGTTCTGGCTCGGCCGGTTCTGGCTCGGCTTCTTTTTCCTCATGTCCGTTGGTGTGGCTAGCTTGTTGTGTAGATTCTGTTCATTGGGTGGATTCAGAATCTTTTTCTTTTTCAGTCTCTACTTTTTCATTGGTACCTTTGCATGGTGGTGATGGTGATGGGCTAGGCATGGGATGGTCCTGTTGTTCCGGAGGCGGTGAGGTGGGTCGGGGAGATTCCTAGCTTTGCTCTTGTGTAGTTGTTTCCTCAGCTTTCTTTGTCGCTTCTTCTACCTCTTTCAGCTTTAGGGCTTCGGCCTCTTGGTACATTCTTTCTAAATAGTATGTTGGATCATCTACCTCTTTTCTTGTATGATGCTTTGTTTGAGGTTCTTTCAGTCCTATGGGTACCCACTTTTCTTGGTCCTTTCCTTGTGCTTGCCTACTGCGCTCGTCAGCCTATTTTTCTCTTTCAAAACATGGTTGTTTTTGAGCTGGCTCCTCTTGGTGGGCAGCCACAACTTTCCTCTTCATATCTTCCCTCCTAGATCTCTTTTCTTCGTTGTCAGAGCTCTCGCTACTGTGCCGCTCTGGTGAGCTGTCAGCGGACTCAGTATTTGATTTCCTTGACCTTTTACTTGACCTTGTAGCTCATGGAGAGGGTTGTTCTGCCAAGATCCATGTATTTTGATCAAGGGCAGGTGGTAGGTTGTCGGCCATGCCGATGGCATGATAGGCTATTCTTGTCAACACTTCTAGCGTGCCCAAGTATGTGATTTTATCCTCCTTCTTAGTGCCCTTCAAGGTTGTCAAGACATACTACACGTGGTCCACAGGTTGCCTTGTTGTTGACTTAAGAACCTGAGTGAAGGTGGTGGCCACGGCATGATTTGGTGTAGTGTACCTTGGTGGCTTTTTTTCCAGAAAATGAAAGTGTTGATGGTACAGACGGGCTGGATCCTCCACCTGTTTGTGGATGAGATCGGCAAATGTAGCCACAGTTGTTTCCTTGGTAAATGTGCCTGCGGTTTTCCTATCTCTTGCCTGCATGGTCATTCCTTCAGTGGGCAGTCTGAGTGCCTCTACCACTATTTCTTTTGTGATTACTACCTCGACCTTGTTCCCTTGGGTGTCTGATATCTAGGCGGTTCTGTCTTCTTTGATGGTGGATAGAAGCTCGTAAGCTTTTTAAAAGTCCACTCCGCGAGGCTCTTGTTCGTAGAAATGCCTGAGCCCCAACCTACGGTTAGCCTCTTTGGTTTTTGGCTTTGCAACTACACATCTTTAGGCAGGAGTTGCAATTCCACCTGATACCCTTCTTCACTCTTGAATCTGCCAGTGAAGACCATAGTGTGGTGCTCTTCTAGCTGTTCTTTAGAAAGATAGGATGACTTTGCTGCTTTGACTGACTCGGGGTCCAATTGATACGCAGGAAGTTCTTGTAGTTTCTCTTTTTGGTTTAACTTCTTCTTGGCCTTCTCTGCTGCTTGCATTGCTTCTGTTCAATGAATAGAGTGCAAAGTTAGCAGATTTGTCGGATTTTTCTCTAGAATGTCCTTTTAAACTGAAAAGCTGATAATCTGGTCCAAATTGCTTCAAATCAATTTTTGAACAAGCAAAGATGCATAAAATTATGCAAGGAACAAAATTGTATGGTCAAAACAAAAATTTGCAACCAAAGTAAATAATCGCGATTATTTACAGCTGAGGAAAATTTCCAGCTTTTTGCAAACTTGGCTTTATAGGATTAAACTATATACCAAATACATGCTCCGAGGGAAATATGGGCTCATTTGGATGCACAGGATGAAAATGGTACCAGATTTTGGCTTTAGGTCTCTGAAATAGTAGATATAAAGGAAATTTGAAATTTTGAACTCCAAATTGATTCAAAGTTGGCTAGTGGGCTTATCGCAACATTTACTTTGGATGTATGATGGCTAAATATCAAAATTTTCCAATTTTGATCAAAAAGTAAATAATCACGATTATTAACTTTTCTTCCAAAATTGACATTTTTTGGTACAAATTCTAAGCATGGTATAGACCTTGGGTATGAGATATGAGGTGATTTGGATCAAGAAAAGTTGTTCATAACCCAAATTTTGGCTTGCAAAGACTTCTTTGCGTTTTTTGGTAATTTTACAAGTAATGGGTGGTCATTTTGGCTCATACTTGATTTTTGGCATGTAATAGGTATATACACATGATAGGTGAGATGATTTGACAATTTCCAAGCAAAGCTAATGCAAAAGTAAATAATTGGGTCCAAGTGGAAATGAGGTGGTTTTAGCCTACCATGGATATCTATACCTGGTCATCCTGAACCAAATTTCCCTAGATTACCCCATTAGTCCTACTAGGCTGTGAGATCTATGTTAAACTCAAAAATTTCTCTAATCGGATTCCTGTGGCTCATTCTGCAAGAATTTTGCAAAAGTAGGCATGGCTGCCTAATTTAGGCTTCCCGCTTCCATCTTCTAATTTCATTGAAAATTTTTGTGCTTCTCCGCCTTGTCCTTTTGATCACCATCGTGTCTTCAATTTTTCCATATGAACTTCCCTGCTATTTATTATAAATTTTGACCTGCTTATTTGAAAAATCAAAGAAAATAGAAAAATTCTCTAAAAAATTAAAGTAAAATTCCAATAATTAAGAAAATCACTTGAAAAACACAACTTTATTGTTTTTTGTTGGATTTTTCTATTTTTAAGCCTCCTTATCAACAAAAATGATGAAAAAATACCCAAAAAGGACTATTTTTGATGATTTTCTGATAGTATACACTATTTACACTCATAGGAAAGATATTATCAGTGAATTATCCCTTGTTGATGAATTATAAGGACATTATTAGGTAATTTTGCAAAAAATCACACGTTAACATGGAGAGTACTGCCATGGGAGGTAGGGTGAGGAAACGAGAGTTGTCCGAAATTCAGACTCTTACACCACGTGGAGGTGCAAGAAAATGAAGGGTGACAGCTATGAGGTAACATGTTTTGTTCCTCATGTTGTTTAAGTCTAATACGGCTCATCATTGTTGTTTTGGGCAATAGGAACTTCGTCCAAGAAACGTGCGACGATGAGAATGCGGAAGCTAGGGATACTTTACTTCGTTCTTGTTTCAACAAAGAGGATTTTATTGGGATTCTTGATGCTCTAGAGGCAAAACACTTGAAAGACGCAATCACTAAGAGAGTTCTTAGTGATTTTTCTAATATTGTCATTGATCTAGATGTTCAGGATATTTGTGATGCTGTTGGGATTAGTACCAAGGGCTATCAAGCAATACATCAAGTGTTAAAAGATGCATTAAGAAGTCGAGGAGTCACGGAAAACCTATTCCCACTTCCTCACAGAGTGCAGATTGCCAAGAAGGTGTCAAATGAAGATGTTGTTCACCGATTAGGGGACTACTTGTATATTGAAGACACGATGCCTCTTCAACCGCTCCGTAGCAAATCACAAGGAAGGAAGGGCCGCGGGAAGGGAAGCGGTGCTGTTTCTAACAGTGTGTTGCGGACCGAAGGGGTTGTTTACACCAAATTCAACAATATCTTTGTGGACTTGATACGATTGCAGAAGTCCATGGCTGTTTTCTACAATTTGAGTGATGCAAGTTAGTTTAGAGTTGCCTACATGCTTTATGATGTGTCATAACAAGCATTCTCAGGCTTTATGTTGTTGGCAGTTCTTGAAGGCAAGCTTGTGTTCGTGCTGAAGTTGGATGAGTGTGTAATTGTTAAAGGGAGAAAGTTGGAGAGAATGAGCATCACGCTTATGAATGAAGCCCTAGCTTATGCCAAGCAATCTTGCAGTTCGAGTGAAGCGACAAAGCCCTCTTTTAGTGTGCAATCAGAGAAGGATATATGGTGGCTTGGTGCAATTGAAGTTCCGAAAGAGACACATGAAGTCCTTGCATGGATTTTCAGTAGAATCCCATGGGTCACAGAGGTCATTAAAGCTCAAATAAACAGTGAGAAGCTCATGGTTCCAAGACGTGGGGAGTTTGATGTTGAATGGCATTTAGGTGGTGATCTAAAGACTATAAAGTGCATGCTTGGATGCAAACAAGGTGCAAATTCTTTACTTCCCTATCCATTCTGTACGAAAGGGCACAAGACAAGTCGAGCAACTCAAGTGGAAGGTCAGGACGAAGATAATGATGACCATATAAATAGGGAGTGGAAAACTTCGGTTCTTTCATGTGATATGTTGCAGGTGCCCAATAGGGATAACAAAGATCCTGGGTGGAACCCCATAATTCCCTTCTCCCTCAACAATGTTCACTTTTGTACATTGGATGCGTTTATGCGAATATTTGATAGGATCCTAAAGCATCACATTGATTATGCTTTCACAATGAAGCCCCTTCAACGGTCAAAAGACTCCTTGCAGGGGGTGGAGACGCTCCTTAATGAGATTGGATGTCACCGATCAAGGGTGAACATTGTAGCAGAGACTTGTAGGGAGAAGACATATGAGGTGGCACAGAAGGTTTCCATGAATGGAGCCAAGGCACGTCGATTTTTCAAGAAGATGTCAAAGTCTCCAATGTAGGTATCCAAGGCAAGTGTTGATCTAGCAAGTGAGAAGCGGTGGGAGTTGTGGAAAGATTTGTGTTCATGCACGACGGACAAAGATCCCAATGTCGAGGTTGCTAACCAACGCAAGCTAGTATGGTCATCCTTTCAAAAGGTTGTGCAATTGATGAATCTTTCAAGCACCACCGTTGAGCAGCGAGAGGAGTTCAAGAAGGTGCTTTATGAATTCACAAAGGCCGCTAAGGACGGATGGTCTGAAAGCAAGATTACACACTACATGGTTTGTTTTAACGGACTTAATACATATGCAATGTTTGAAAATGCAACTTTTCTATTCGCTTATCTCCTTTTTGGTTGTTTTAGCACATTCTCTATGCGCATGGTGCATACTTCATGGACCGCTATGGTTCGCTTGATATATGGAGTACACAAGGCATGGAGAAGTCCCACTATCGAGAAAAAGGAGTCTATTTCAAGAATACTCGGCATGGTGGTGGTAGTTCACACTCCAACTACCTCCAAGAGATGTTTAACTGGTTTTTTAGGCACACCTTTGGGAGAACTCGTACTATTGAGAAAGCAAGAGAATCGATGTTAGCAAAGCAGTTACACAACGCTTCCCATACTGCAGCATCCGAGAAGTGGAAATGCTCGCGAGCATCCCTGGGCCATGAAGCTTGGCGTGCAACTAAATATCAAAAAGGCAGTGTTTGGGCGTCGCATCAGCCGTCTGCATGATCCAGGTTTAGTTGTTAAATTCAATTGCTTTATTTGAGTTTCACTCAATTGACCGCATAGTGTGAAAGGCCCCAAATCTCAAAAAAACCTATTTAAAGGTTGAAGGGGCTCATTTTGTCATTTTCCCTACTAGGTGCTACCATGGCAAGAACAAAACAAACGGCTAGGATTGCATATCCAGAGGGGCCGGATGGCCAACGACTCAAAGGTACAGCAACAGAAGCTAGAACTTCACAAGCTCAAGGTGAAGTCCACACAGAAGAAGCTGGAGCTTCAAATTAGCATGGCCAGTCCTCTACAGCAGCAAAAGAGAGACGGAAGCATCGCCTTGTTGTCTATTCATCGGACTTCAACGATTCTGATGGCAACAGGGAGGATGAGAGCGACCAAGGCAAAGAAACAAACAGCCAAAAGCAACCATCAGAAGGCTCTGAAGAGACGCAAACGGATGAAGATGCCCCATGGGTTGGCGTCCAAATAAAAACTTATCAGGCTCACATGTCTATTGGGGGTAAGACACTTCCTAAAGGGAGTGGACCTACACCATCACATCCGGTCAATAGTGAAGAGCACGAATTAGATGGAGAGTGGGTGGAATCAGATTATGAGGTGCTGGAAGTGCCTGTGCAGAAAAAAAAGAGAAAGAGCATTGTCTACAAGAAGAGGAAGCAAGCTGCCCCGACTCGTGCCAAAAATGCACCTCCACGTCAACCTCAGAAGGTACGAAAGCGTAGCCGTGCTTTTACGGAGATTTGATACTATCAAAAGAGCACCGATCTCTTGATTCGGAGGGCCCCTTTTGCAAGGCTATGCAGGGAGGTTTTGCAATTGTACAACACTCAGTTTCGGATGGGCGCTGTGGCCATAGAGGCAGTCCAAGAGGCAGCAGAGCAATATTTAACTGGCATATTCGAGGATTCTAACCTCTGTGCCATCCATGCAAAGCGTGTAACCATTATGCCCAAGGATATGCAGCTTGCTCGCCGTTTGCGCCATGAGGAGTAGCTTGTAATTAGGCATCAACCTTTTTGTATTTACGAAACTCCAAGATTGGGAAGAATTTGAATACAAGCGTCTTTTGATTGTATATCCCACTCTGTGCATTGTATTGGGAAGAATTTGAATATAAGCGTCTTTTATTGTATACCCCACTGCGCATTGTATTGCTTTAATTTTGTACCATGCAATGTAGCACTGGTTCAAGTTTTGTCTACCTTCTATTGTATGTATGTAGCCATTAGCTTGTTATTGTGAAAAATTGCCTACGTTTAGCACCTTGGCTAAGTGGGGCATGCACTTCCTGATGTATCCATGCTATGTGACTCACTATTGCATGGCAAAAACATCTACAAAGGGTTGAAAATGGCTTGGAATGCCCCCAAATTGGCTGCCACAAGGGCGCGCATTTGGGGCTTCCAGAGGCCTATGGATGGACATAATGCGCGCCCTTGTGGCAGCCTTTCCTAGTGCTTTGCAGACACTTTCCAGTGGTTTCCAGACAATTTTGACAAGAAATAAGTATGTTTTGTTTGCTTCAATGCTTTAATTAGCATAGATGCTACTGGCAATCATCCCCCCTTAGTCCATGTCAGTCCTATACTCCAAAAAGGGCTTAGATATTGCCACAAAGTTTACTCTTGTGGTTTGTTAATACAACTTTAGGTATCTGGGGCAAGATGGGCTTAAGGTTACCTGGTCACTCTGTTTTGTAACTGGGTATGCTCCTATACTCCAAAAAGGGCTTAGATATTGCCACAGTTTACTCTTGTGGTTTGTTGATACAACTTTAGGTATCTGGGGCAAGATGGGCTTAAGGTTACCTGGCTATCCATGTCTTTCTCTTTTGCAACTGGGTATTAATGTCTTGTCACTCTGTTTTGTACCTGGGTATGCTCTTAGATGTGTCCAATTTCATCTGCCACAAGGGCGCGCATTTGCACAGTTCATCAGCTGATGCAAAGCCCCAATGCGCGCCCTTGTGGCAACATATTTTAGGGACTTCCAAGCCCTTTACTAGGCACATACATAACTTTGGAAGCCTAGATATAACAAAGTATGCATTTTTTAAATTTTAATGCCTGCCAGACCCTTTAGTAGTCATAGGAGAAATTATGGTGCTTCTCATACACAATGGAAGCCCAACATATAAGAAATTCAAAACCTTGCAAGAAAGAGAGTCATAGACATCAAAAAGTAGTTTCATGAAAGAAATCAATGCTTTACATGATATCCGGCTTTTGCTTTAGGATCTTTCTAATTACAATTTTCTGGCGCTTGGCCTTTTGGGGTGGCTCCTTGTTAAGTAAAGTGGTTGTGATTTCTTGGGTGTCATTAACCCCTACAGCTTGGTTCATGCCGACATGGGCAATAAGGCGCCCGCGAAAGTTTACACCGAAAGTGGATATTGCAAAATCTTTCTTTACAAGCACTACAAGGTTGGCCGTTTGGGCAAGTGTTGTTAAACACAACGCCTTGGAGAGTGAACGAAGAGCAAAAATGTTGTAGCGACCATTGGGAGAGTAGTCGGCATGGACAAACACCACGACACCAGTGGGAAGTGTGCCGAGGTAGTGAGCAAGTGCCGCTTGAGGTCCGAACGACTTCCTCCTCCCCCCTGACCGTTGCGCCCAGGCGTCAACCTCCAGAACATCCTGCAGAACATAGGTTTTCTGAGATATGGCACAGAATTATCATATAACATTAACAAAATCATTCGTAACAATCAAATGTAAGTGAGCATCTATACCTCTTGTCTACGATCCTCCTCATCGGCATCCGGGTGCAAGTAAAGATCCACGCTTGACTTCCCCTTTGGATCAAGCAAAACAGGTGTTGCAGCAGGTGGTGGTGAATCCACTCTTGCGCGTTTAGCCAAACAGATGGCTTGCACGGCCACAAACTCCTCCTCAGAGACCTTGGCCTGCTCGGCCGCTGCCACCTCGGCTTGTGCGATCGCCATTGTGTCCGCCAAAGTATTCCCCATGGGCAGTAGGAGATCATCGTCATGGGAGGTGGTGGTATCAAGATCAAACTTGCCATGGGCATCGAGGATGGCGAAACACTCATCCATGCGAAGCTCAAAGGATTTCTCCAGATCATGCATAAACACAAACTCCTCCCCACCCACCACAATGGAGGAGAAGCGGGTAATCTCTATCGCAGGGATGGCATCCTGAGTGGTGGTTCCTTCTGGCGGTCCGGAGGATGAACCGACTGATGGAGAGGCCTCCAAGAGGCCTTGAATCCCTACAGGGTAGGTCAAGGCAAGCGTCCTCTCCTCTGCGGATGAGTCAATGGCCGCGGGCTTGGGGTCCTTCACATCAGCCAATACCCCGCCGATCTGTAAGTGAGGTAGCACTACGTCAGGCCCTGTTGGGCACTCGTGAAGGAGGAAGATCATTATGGCCTGAACAGAGAACAAAGTGTTTCCGATCCTTCCCTTACGCATTGCTTGCACATCATCAGCTTCAAGCCGCACATATTGTCCGGCGGGTTGTGCTATGGTGGCAAAGCGTGCAAGCCACTGATGAAATGGCCTGTCCCCTTGGTAGATGTGGTGGAGAAGGCCTTCAAGGACCCATTGCCTTGGCCGGTTTGGTAACTCAACAATGAATCTCCCCATGCACGTGGAAATGTATGAAGTAATGTGCTTAAGAGATTGAGAGTGGAGGGTCAAGGTGGTTTCCAAATCGGGTTGGGTTGTGAAAAATGCTTGAAGCTCAGGGCGATTTGCATGCCCAACCTCAGTAAGGAATGCTTCTAAAGCACTAGTAGCAACCATTTCTTCTCTTTTCGTGATTGGGTATGCTAGGTCTCTCTGCAATGCTGGGATGAAAATGGTGAAATGAGGAGGTGGTCCTCCTTATATAGACATATTCCATCTCAAAAAAAATAAAAAATATGTATTTAAAAAATAAATTTACACCACCTTAAAACTCAAGTACACCTTAAAACTTTTCAAAATCTTTAATAAAATATCCAATATATAAACGATTAAAGTTACAAGCCAATTTACTTAGACAAGATGATTTCGTATGTAGCCTAATCTTTGTAAACAAGCATAGTGGCCTCCATCCGCCTTGCAATCTATACAACCAAAAATGGCCAATCAAAATACAAAAGCCCACAAAAAATAAGAAAAGGTAGCTAAGCAAGCACAAAGCAGACCTTGCGTTGTTCTAGTTTGAAACTTGCATTACCGACATCCTCGAATCCCATTATGACAAAGTGTTCCCGAAGATTGGCAAGAGTCCAATGCGGATTCACTGCAACCACCTCCACCTCGTTATTGGGCATGCGGATACGAATTTCAAAGGATTGAATCTCTTCGGCTGTCAACTACAAGGGTATCCATTTGCCACGTTTGTGCATCCACCTCTCATAGCTAAACCGTGCATACAAGGTGCACCTTGCTTTCAAATACTGAAGGCAAAGTTGTGTGGGGGACACATTGCACTTATAACGGTCACCATCATGCAAACCGTCAACATAGACCCAATTGACACCTAGAATGGTGTCCATTGCATCTATGTTAACTTCTTTGCAAACAAACATTGTTGGTGTTTCTACAATCGGTAGAGAGCGGAATGCATGCACAAACAAATGAATGGGACAATGCCAACTGAGACCCACCAATCTGGTTGCCTTACCAAACTTTAGGGACCCTTGGAAATCTTGCAGCACCTTGCGCTTGAAAGAAAGCGAAGCCCAATGGTCTGGAGTTGGCCATTCTGCACTCTGCAATGAGGGTGTCTCCACGGCTTCTAACCTACCATAGCTTTGTCTTGACTTCGGCACCACGTACTTGTGGGAGTACATGAATATTCGCTGCTCGGTAAGTTTTTTCGATGAAACATTAGGAAACATAAGCTCCCCAATGTGAGCATGCACAACCATGAACGTGCCTGAGAGGCACTCAAGAGGCTGCTCCTCAACTAAGCTGGATGGAAAAACATCTTTACAAATGCCCTTAGTTAAACATAATGATCACATAAACATAAACATGACATATGCATGGGATAGCTAAACCATGAAAACTTACAATGAGGTGCAAATTGAGTTGAAGCTCTCTTGAGGTGGAGCTCAGCTGCAATGTAGACGTGTTGCACAATGGCCACCATTCCGGACTTTGTTTCTTTGAATGCCAATAGCCGGCCCTTCCAATGATGTTCCAATACGCCTCGACACCGTACGCGATGAGGTACAGCACGTGACGGTTGCATGTAGATCCATGCACCTTTCTTGAATACTTGTGGGATCCATACCCCCTCTGAGTCTTTTGTGTTGTGCAACACAATCTCCTCTATCTCTGGTTTGGGCCGTCTATGCGTAGACATGCTTGGGAAGTTGGGCTTAGGAAGGGATTTGAAAGAGTTGAGTACTGAGGAGAGGGTGAGGTGAGCTGCCTATGGTGGCTTTGATAGTGGAGATAGAGAAAGAGGGGAGGAGTGAGAGGTAGAGAGGTAGAGAGGATAGTGGAGCTGTGGGCTATGGAGTGTGGGACTGTAGAGGGTTGATGGAGGTGTGAGAGAAGGGGGAGCTATGGAGAGAGAGAGGAAGAGAGTGGTGGAAAGCTTTTGGCTATGGCTTCCTTGACTGTAGAGAGAGAATGGAAGGAGGGAGAAGAGGGAGAGTGTGGGAGAGAAAAGTAATGAGGGAGAGAGAGAAAAGTGGATTTTGGGAGGAAAATTTGACTTTTTAAAGTTAGTTTATGTTTTGGGGCGGTCTTGGAGGCAAATGGGTCAACTTTGGAACTTTTTAAAAAAATTCAATTTTTAGGGTTTTAAGCATGCGCGTTTTTTTTTGGGGGGTCCCTCCCTCTTTTATGACACCTCTCTCCTCCTATTTAACCCCCCCCCCAGCCTACCTCCCACCTCCCACCAAGCATTGAAGAGGGACACAATTAGGCTGCACCCCTACCATTCCTCCCCCTCTAGGTGATATCCCAAGAGCCTTCTCATTGGTTCTCCCTTAAGCCTTCACTAATCAAAAAGGCCCAAGGAGAGTCCATATTTTGTCTAATGTCTATTTCCAAAGTGTTGATGGGAATCGGTATCTGTTGATTCTTGAGAGCAGCTTTACGCTTGAGTACCCAAAGTCTAGCTTCCTCTTGGGCTTCATCAATAATCTGTTGTCGCTTGATCTTCCTTTGTTTGGCTGCATGCATTCTCTCTAGCAATTCATTGGTTAGTGGTAAATTGTATTTCTTTAGATGACATCCACTAATCCAATTAGCCATGATTGGTTCACCATCTAGGGTGGACAATTTTACTGCTCCAATTGGAGGTATATCTTCAATGATAAATGGTCCGTTTCTCTTTTTCTTAAACTTGCGAATATGTTGCTTAAGGGAATAGATTAGAACTAAGTCCCCTTTCTTGAATTTTTTTATGATTAAGTGGGAATCAAAAAACTATTTTTCTTTCCGCTTTTGTGCATAGATATGAGCTACAACAGCTAGCCTTTGCTCGTCTAGCTTTTCCAAATCTTCAAGTCTTTCTGACAATTCATGTCTAGTCCACTCAAGATTCTGTGCTAGCCTTGATGTTGGAAATAGAAATTCTATTGGTAGTATGGCATCAAGACCATAAACAAGGTTAAAGGGCGTAGCATTTAGAGCTGTTTTGAATGAAACTCGATAAGCCCATAGAGCAACATGGAGATTCATTTCGCAGTCTGTCCTTCCTGAACCAACCACTTTGATCAGTACTGAGCTAAGAATTTTATTCATATGCTCAGCTTGTCCGTTGGCTTGTGGGTGATAGGGAGCTGATTTGTTATGGATGACCATAAACTCATTAAGCAAATACTCTATTACCTCATTGAGGAAATGAGTTCCCAGATCACTGACAATCTCTATTGGCAGTCCATATCTCGTGAACACATACTCATATAAGAATGCAGTAGTGGTTCTGACATCATTCTTTTGAGTCTCTTTAGCCTCAGCCCACTTGGTCAAATAGTCCGTAGCTACAATGATATATTGAGCTTGGGTTCTATAAGCAGGTGGCTCTATCGGTCCAACAAAATATATACCCCATTTTGCGAAGGCTCTAGCCCCCATCATTGGTCTTCAGGGCATGCTATCTACTTGTGTTGGCATTTTTGCTCGTTGACAAGCATCACACCTTCGAACATATTCTTTGGCATCTGCAAAAAGTGTTGGCCACCATATGCTTGCCATCAAGATTGCTCTTGCGGTGGTCTCACTAGAAAAGTGACCTTCAACTAATCTAGCATGTGCTTGTTCTATAATCGGAATATACTCGTTTTTATTTGCACAAAGACGCAAATGTTGATCTTTACCTCTCCAATACAATTGGTTCCCAATAAGAGCATAGTCTCTTGCTTTAGTTTCAATTGCTCTTTGACGGCGTTTACTCATATCCTCAGGAAATCTTTAGCTCGATAAGTAAGTAACCAGATATTACTCCACTTAGGAATAGTTGACATTTGAAACAATGTTACATGAGAAATGGGTGGTTGTTTTTGACATTGAGGGAAACCCTTCCCAAAAGATCTAACATCTCTCCTCATAGTCGGCCAAAATACTCCAAGTCTCAAGATTCGTTGCATAGTTTGGTGTTCCGCAAAGTGAAGTCCTACTATGGTAACATGTGCTTGACTTAGGCATTGTTCCTTTTCTTCACGGTTAATGCATAAAAGAAATATCCCGTCCCGATTTCTTTTATGTAGCCTTCCAACTAGTAATTGATACATAGCCGATTGCTCGATTAAATCAATTGTGATAGGAAGTGGTATTTGTGAATCTACTTGAGCTATTGTCATCAAGGACACAATGTTTTCCGACCATCTAGGTATCATTTCCACTGAGAACAAATAGGCATCTGGTAGATCATCGCCTACCCCTTTAGGTAATTCCCCTGAAACAATCCTTGATAAATGATCTACTCATTGATGTGTAGTGCCTTTTTTTACAACCACAGTGAAATCAAATTCGAGAAGAATGATGAACCATCTCACTATTCTCCCTGTGCTGCATGGCTTGTTGACCAAATATAACAAAGCTTGGTGGTCCACAAAGAACACAAACTTGTTGGTTAATAGATAATGTCTATACGTTTTAACGGCATAGATCATTCCTAGTCCTTCTATTTTGGTGGTGGTGTAATTCTTTTCTGCCATGTTCAATTGTCTGCTAGCATAAGAAATAGGAAAGTCAATTTTCCCATCTCTTGGTTGGGCTAGTATACAACCAATAGAAAAGTTTGAAGCATCTACATGTACGTGGAATACCTTATCCCAATCTGGTGCTTTCAGTATTGGAGCTGAGATGAGAGCTTGATTAAGCTTCATGAAGGATTCTTCACATGCCTCGGTCCATTTAAAGTGCTAATCAAACTATACATGGGTTTTACAATTATAGCATACATGTAGATGAACCGTTGGTATATCCACAATGTCCCATGAAGACTTGTATCCTCTTGACTGTTGTTGGTTTAGGCAAATCAGCAATGACATGAATCTTCTTAATATCAGTAGCTATGCCATTTTTAGACACGATATGTCCAAGAAATTTTCCTTGTTTTTCCATGAATGTGCACTTTTCAGGATTTAAGAAAATCCTATAAAGTCTATGTATTTCTCCAATACCTTTTTGAGGTGTTCAAAATGATCAGCTCGGATTGACGAATGTACGTATAGATCATCTATGTATACTTCTAAGAATTTTTGACTAATCTTTTGGGTCAACCAAAAGTTGATTGTATCCCAAAAAGCCATCTAAGAAACTGTAAGCTTCTTTTCCTGCCACTCGTTCTAAAACATGCTTAGTTATCGGAAGAGGAAAGTTGTCTCTAATGGTAGCTGCATTCGGATTTTTGAGATTAACACACACTCGTAATTTCCCATTCTTCTTAGGTACTACCACGATTGGAGACACCCAATCTGTGTGTTTAATTTTGTAAATGAATTCAGCTTCCTTTGGTTTTTCAATCTCTTCTTTGATCTTCCTGGCAAATGTTTCATTATAAGTGTATGGTCTTTGTCTACTTGGTTTCCCATCATCTCTCATGGGTATAGTATGTTGACAGGTTTTTGGATCAACACCCTTGAGATCCTTGTAAGACCAAGCGAAGATATCTCGGTATTCCTTTAACAAGCTCAACAAACTCTTTTCTTCTTCTTCTGTTAGGTCATTCGCAATGTAAGCAGGTCTAGGCTCTCTCCTGGTCAGCCAAGTCTACCCTTTTAGCGTTTTCAGGCCCTTCGTAAGATTCGCCTTGTTTTCGTAGTTCCCTAACAGGTTGTTCAATTATGATTTTGTGATCTTGGAGAGTATACTTTTTATAATGGGATGGAACATGCATTACATCCTTACCATCCTCTTCCGTGGTTTCCATTTCGGTTGTGTATATCTCCTTTAGAGCTTTTTTCAACTCTTGATATTTCTTTTTCCGCTCGACTCTGATCATGAGTGGTTTCTTATTCTGTGATTTTTCTTGAGTACCCTTCCTTGTTTTTCTTGATGTCTGAGACATTTTTGAATTTTTGTTTGAAGGATATCTGCCATTTATTTTGTCCTTGACACAATCATTAGCATCTATCTGCATCAGGAATCGTGTTTTATTGGAGATTGATGGCATAGGTCATGTTTTTACAATATTGGTTTCTCTCTTTCGTCTATACCATTTTTGTCTTCTTGATTTCTCGTTTGGAAAATCAAAACTTTTCCTCCCGTCCCTTTAAGAGTAATTGAGCTCTCATATGCTCTTTTTCTGACCTCGAATCTTTTGAGGTAGATGAGTGTTCATCTAACTCATCAGTTGCATCGTAATAGAGGTCAAAAAAGACTTGTTGAGATTTCATCAAGTCCTTGGGTTCCTCATCTTTGTTTTCAATGTTGAGGACTGATATAATTTGGATGAAAATTATGTCGTAGCCATCCTCATTACAAAATTGAGTAGGCATAGACGTATTAACACATACATCCATTGTCGCTAAAACATAAGTCCACCTGAATGGTTCAAATAAATGCTCTGGAAAGGATTCAGGTATGTAGGCTTCGTCTGTACAGTCCCTTTCTAGGATACATTCCTCTCGTCTTAAGCTTCCATTTTCTGAAGCTCCCCACATCCAAATAGGAGTGTCTTCGTTTAACCAGGATGTGAGTTTAGTTTCAGTCAAAGAGACTGAATCAAACTCTTGGATGGGTGTTTTCAAGACATCTCTATAAGTGTGATCTTTTAGATTGACTCTTGTTATAGATCCCACCTGCTTCAAGTACAGATAGTTGTTTCCCCAATCTTGGATAAGCTGTACCTGTCGCATGAATGGTCTTCCCAATATGATTTCATAATTGAGTTTTCTCCCAAAGTCTAGCTACTATGACAAAAGTGTGTTGATATTCAATTCCACTGGAATTGACTATCACTTTTTCAAGTAGCCCTAGTGGTCTCTCAATGTGTCCGTCAGCCAACAGCAATTTCATTCGCATTTGTCTAATGGATGGTTGTCCCCAGGATTTCCATACTGCTTTAGTGGCTATGGCTATGCCAGCTCCACTATCCAGTATTGACATGGTTTCAATGTCATTATACTAGGGTAGTGTTTCCTTCTTCCACTTCATAATATTCTCCAGCCTTGTTCATAGTAACTGATCGAATCTCTTTGTTTTCCATTTCATTTTTCAATTTTCTCAAATTCTTATAGATGAACCCCGTTATCCCCACCTTCTCTAGGATTTTCTGTAAATCGTTCCACAACTATGGCCTGAGTTTCAACAGTTCTCCCAAAGTAAGAGTGCATTGGATGGGTGTAGACATGATTGAATGAATGTTGTCTACTTCTAGGGTCTGTTTGGCTCTTTTTACTTGAATGGTCTTGCACACGATGGATTCATCTTCGTTATCTCCCAAGTAAGAAGGAAATGTTCTTAATGTCAATGGTTTAGATATTCCTGAAGCTTCCGATCCGCAATCCCCGTACAAGGATTGTAATTCCATGTTCATATCACATAGGTTATCCAACCAGACTTCCTCTATAGGAGCTGACTTTAAAGTTAGTCTCCCATCATTGATCTCTCTTACCTTTTCCCATAAGTGTCCTAGCCAGTCTTCCTCTATGAATGGAATTCCGTCTAAGGCATCTTCACTGTCCGGCACTATAAGCTCTAGTTCATTTGTTTCAAGGTGGGGTTCTGCCACCCTCCTGCCAGCACATCGGATTTGGCTTTCATTTCTTCTACCGCAAGCTCTTCAGGTTTTGCAATACTTTCAAGCTTGGGTTTTTGTTTATCCAGCATTTCTTGCGTGATTCTTACCAAATTTTGATAAGCCTACAGCTTTGCTGCTTCCATGTCTGGAGATGGATAGTTTTCCCATTTGTTTTCCATGTTTTGGCCTGCTTTAAGTCCTGCTTGGTAGGCTTCCAAAGCACCATTAATAGGCTCAAAAATTTTATCAACCAGAATGGATCCTCCAAATTTCACGGTTGTTTCCTTGAATTCACTGCCAGTTTCTTTCACCTTGTCCTGGGCTAGCATTTTTGCTTTCTCTTCATTTTCAACCCATTAATTTTTTTTCTCATCTCATATCTTTTGCTTTGGCTCCTTTTGATTCTTTGAGAAAAAACTTTTGTGTTCTCCGAATCATCAGAGGAGTTGTGTTTCTCTTTCTTTGCCTGGGCTCTAGTGATTACCTTGATTGGAACAATCGGTTCACTCTCTGATGAGCTACTAGGCATCACTTGGACTATGTTTACAACAGTTTTTTCCTTGTTCAAAGGATTCTTAGGACAATCTTCCGGAAAGTGTCCTCCCTTTTCGCAACATTGTATGCAATAGGATTCAATTGGTTTAAGGTTTTTGTCAGGCTCTCGACATTCGTTCTTTCAATGGTCATGAGCACCACAGTTATGACAGTTTCCTATTTTAGGCTTCATCATGGGTCTTCCCATGGGAGGTCTGACACCTTGATTAGCTACATAATACATTGTTACAAGCTCTGGTGGAGCATAGGTCATGGATTCTTCCATTGGTGGTAGATAGGGACTATACCAATATCCTTCTACCATTACTGTAGATGGACTAGGCTCTGCATAGGGTGTAGCAGGCACTAATGCTTTTTCATCTATGACTCATTCCAAGTGCATGTACTTTACAGGCACTGCATTATGTACTGGATACGGAGGTTGTTGTCCCAACACAGGTTGAGGCCTTTCCATACCCATTGGTGGTCTTTGAGCTTGGGCTATATTAAGCTGATATCTGTACAAGGGTTGTCCCTGGGGCCTCATGGGCATGTACTGAACATTCCCACCATACTTTGGTCTGAAGTAGCACTCATGGGTTTCATGGTTGGTCCATTTACCCTCAATTGCACACCATTTTTTTGGCCTAATTGGTTGTCCCTGTGGAGGTATCCGTTGTCCTGGTCCTCTCATAGGTGCCTTTTGCATATTGTTCATCATGTCGTTCATCCTTTTTAGCATATTTCTATGACTGAGAGTGGTGCCACAGTAGCCATTCCCACTTGTTCTGGTTTTGTGGATGTTGTTTTCTCACTTTGGTTATCCTTAGGGACATCTTCTTCATTGAAGATCTCGCAATTGTCTCCTAGGTCAATAGCATCAGACAAACACGCTTCTAGGGTTGTATGCTTTTTACTATAGAGTATAGCATGAAGTTCTTTGTTTATCAGTCCCTCCAGAAACAAATATACAAGTCGTTCTTCTGCAGGTATCTCCATCTCTGGGCATCTGGCAATGTATTGTTTCATTCGGGTTGCACAATCCTTAACAGACTCACCATGTTTCTATTTAAAGCTGTAGATTTGAGCTACCGTATTATGTTTTATCCCTGTTTTGGAACAAGCAGCTACAAATCCTTGAGCTAATGTGTTCAAGTCCATGATTGACCTTGGTGGAATGTTTTGGAACCATGTCAAAGATTTTTCTTCTAATGTCATTCCAAACCCCTCGAATTGAGTATGGAAATCGAATATACGCTCTGCTCTTAGCACTTGCTTAAAGCTTGCTAAGTGGTCATATGGATCCCCTGATCCACTGTATTTTTTGACCCATTTTTGAAAATCAGATGGTCTGACACGTCTATTTGATTCAACTCCAGGTCTTTTGGGAGTTGGTCCTGTTCCGAGTCCTTCAATCCAGTCTGTTGGAAATAGTAACATGTAGCCCTGAACTGGCCTTAGTGTCACCCGGCTTTCTACGTGATGAGGTGGTTTCTGGTTTCTTCACATTACTCTCAGATGATCTCTAACGGTGTTCATTCCTTGGAATTGTTTCTGGTCCTTGACCGAAGATCCAATCCCGTATGGAATACCCTTGGTATTTGGTTTGTTCTACCTCCTCAGGAGTCATTATAACAAAGTTGTTGTTATAACAATCCCTAAGCAGGTAGGTTGGTAGGTCTGTTGATCCCCTATCTTTGATTTTGAAGATATAGATGATCTTCATTGTTGTTAATTGTCCTGGTGTGGCATGAGAAGTCCACAAAAGATCTTTTATGTTTCTATCTTCCCAACAATAGACTCCGATCCTAGGATTATCCGTATTAAGCCGTTTCAAAGGCTTCAAGTCTACTTGATCGTATCCCTCGAATTCCAAAGTTGGTGGTCCTTCTTTTGCTGACATATTTGGGATTATAGTGTTTACTTCTAACCCCCATTTGTCTACCACATCATGATTTTTGACTTGTACATATTGAGTTCCTTTTTTGTCCATGTACATTTTTCCTTGTTTGTTTGCCCTAACCTCTTCTTCGAACTCAATACCATGGTCATCAATGCGAATAGCATACTCCTCGTTAGGGTCCAAGTAAACCTTAGTCTTGTAAAAAGAGAGTATATGCTTATACCGCATTTTCGTTCCGGTTTTCGAGTGAGTTGAGTAAGAAGACATTTCGGATGGTGAATCTGAAAAAGTGTCTAAGACTTCTTCAGGAATTGTGTGCAAGGAATTGCCTTGATTTACGCTTTCTTTGGTAGATACTCTACTGGAGGTTTCTCCGAGTATACCCTGATTTCCTAGTACACGACCAGATCTAAGGTTCATATAGACTTATGAAGCCCTGGATAGAGTACTCACCTCTGGATTGACTTGTCGTCAATTTTCACTCGATTCAATTGCAACTTTCTGTCAAGCTATTGATTCCTCGTCTACAACCTGATTCCTGTACAAAATTAATCAAGTTAGCTATTCTTCTATAAAGACAGTAGAGCTCTTGAGAACTCTTGTCATTGGTCTCTATGTATCACTTCAAATCGTGCCTTGGGAGTCAAAATTTGACTTTCAGATTCGGCTTTAGCAAAATCAAAGGTCTAATCTGCAACCTGTAAACTGAGTGTATCTGTACCAATTTTGATCCAATTGAACCCAAAATTGTCCTATGGCTTTATATTATGTTGGTCTAACACTGTATAAGTTCAAAAGTCCAAAATGATGTCTCTAGATAGCAAAAGTAAATAATCACGATTATTTACTTTTGTCAAGTTTTGGCACTTTTTGGATTGGTTTGGCAAGTATACAACTAGTTAAGGCTTTTGGACAAGTTTCAATAAGTTTGGACAAAATTTGATCAAGTTTACCAACTGTTCCGTGTTCGGAGACTCTGATTTCGAGAATCTAGCTTAAGTATCATTTTTGTGGTCCAAATTTCACCAAAATTGATTTGTGGGGTCTACTTGATGTGCTTAACCTTGTGGTATACTCAAATTTGCAAAATCATCAACTTTTGAAGCAGATATAAATAATCACGATTATTTACTCGAACTATAGTTTTGCAAGGTTTTGCCCCAACTTTGACACAGATCTTTTAAGCACCTCAAGTTAAGGTCACTAGCCAATTTTCATCAAGTTTGGGCAATTTTTGGTCAAATGGTCATCAATTATCTGTCCGTAGACTAACTTTGCAATTTTAGTCACAAATTTCAATCTAGTGATTCAAATCTTACCAAATTTGGTTTGTGGGCTTATTACAACATGGTAAAGCTAGAGGTATGCCAACTTGGTAAAAAAAGTTCAAAAATAGGGCAGATGTAAATAATCGCGATTAGTTACATTTGACATTTTTTAACAAATTTTTGGTCAACTGAGCATGTACACATGTTTATCACATCAATATAAGCCTATGGATCAATTTTCAACAAGTTTGGATAAATTTTCTCCAATTTACAAGCAAGACTCAGAAAGTCAGTACAAACTTTAGTTTTTACCCAGTTTTTTGTCAATTTAGTGATCCAAATCTCTTGGGCCTTTACAAAAGTTGTTTGTAGACATGCAATGAGTCAATGGTATGAACCTTGGCCAATTTAGAGCAAAAAGTTAATAATCGTGATTATTAACTTGAGGCTTGAAATGAACACTTTTTTGCAATTTTCTCAAACACAGTCTTTAAATGAGCTATTTTAAGCCTATGAATCAAGTCAAAACTTAATTTGGCCTAAAATATCAAGAAAAAGTAAATAATTTGAGTTTTGGTCAACCTCTTGAAATTTTTACCTTGAAGTGTCTTTGAGCTTACCCACTGGTCTAGACAACTCTTAGGCTTACTCTCCAGTCGGATTGAGTGAATTCGAGTCTTTTCAAGCTACTTCTAGCCATAGACCTGAAATTTTGTAACTTTACATAAACAACTCACAGATGATTCGTTTGGAGTGAGCAATGTTCTAAAATCCACCTTGGATCCTACTTACCCTACTCCTAGATTCTCATGCAATGGGGTTGTGGAAAGTGTCCACAAACACCCATTTTCTTGTGTTTTTTATTGTTTTCAGAGTCTTGATCTTAAGACTTGTCTCGTCTACCAATCATTGTCAAAATCCTAATCTAAATCTACAATCCTACAGTCCTAAAGGTATTCAACGAGTACGATTACTTCCAAGCTACCTCTACACAGCAAAAGACGACAATCTTAAGCTATGCGGTTTCTAAAATAAAGTTTTGAACTCTAGGCAAACCTAGAGGAAGTTAAAGGAAAACTACACAAGACGCTCGTGTTTTTCCCTAGTTTAGGTCTCTTCAATCCCCAGCAATGGCGCCAAATGTGGGACGCATGTCTAACCTCACCATCCTATCTTATTGCAGTATTAGCGAGAACCACGATTAATTTGTCAACCCATGGGATGAAGCTGACTTGACTAGTGCATAGAGGCTACAAGAGGTTGTCAATCTCTCCAAAAACAACTAACAACTCGCATCTCACTCAAGCTGCACTCAAGTGACTGAAATCACCAAAAGCCAATCGCTCATCGGCAAACAAATCACATCCGTTACAGCATCAAATGACATCTAAACATAACGAAACTTCTAGGACAAGTTTACAAGACCTAAGCACACATGCCTATGGTCTCAAACCCCACTTTAGGTCAAGTTTCAAAATTGCGATCATTAACAACAATGTATTTTTGACCTAGTCATTTTCAACCCAGAATGTATCTAAATGCTTAGCGATGATGCCCCTATATCCTGCCTATGCTTAGTTTTTGATTTAAAAGTATAAATTCCTAGTTATGATGAAATCAGGCCACAGGTCGTTGACACCAAAAGCTATGAAATACTGTGAATGGCTTACGTCAATGCGTAGAGCTCTTACCTGCGGTTGCAATGCAACAAACGCATTCACAATGTGACAACCGGAGAGGGAGTAGGAAGCGCGAGAAGGACAGAAGTGAGCGCAGTTACCTCACGCTGTGTATTTCTTATCCAAAAACTTACAAAAATTGGCTTTTATACCTTAGTCAAGTTTTTTGAGTGGTCAAAACTAATAATCTGGAACTCTACCAAAGGTGGGAATTGACTGGCTGATACAATCTAGAAGCTTGTAGCCCCGGCTCATTAATTATGAAGTTTACCAAGAGAATAGGAGTTACAATATTCCTGATATATCAAAATAATAATTGTTTTACAAAGAGAACTCCGAAAGATGGTGTCTGCGTTAGCTTGCTGCTAACATTGTGTGTATCCCAAAAGTCTTTATCAATCCCTACATAGCCTTGCAAGTAGGGGATGAGAGAGAAACACACACACACACACACACAAGATCCCTAAGGTTTTTAATGAAGCTAACCCTAAGGTCTTTTAAGCTCCATTAGTTGCACGTCGCTCTTTGATAGACTACCTCCTTTTGGACCCGTATTGAGATGTAACCATCTCTCCTTTTGGTCCACTGCTGAGATAAGTCTAGAAGCATTTATTACACATTGCTCTTTGGTAGACCACCTCCTTTTGGACCCGTATTGAGATACAACCATCTCTCCTTTTGGTCCCCTATTGAGATAGGTCTAGAAGCACATGTCTCAATTCTAACTCTTGTTCCCGTTTATTCTGCCATATTAAATAATCAGTTTAATATGAAAAAATCATATGGGTAAGCTAGATATTAGATTTTGGACATTACCTCTCTCTTAAAATCATAATCGTCCTTGACTATGAGGTAGAGAAGATAAGCCCTAGTCATTAGTCCATGTTTCTTAGCGGGTAGAAGGTCCCTTTTTACCCTACAACATCATTCTAAGATGGATGACTAATCCATTTGGTTCTTGGGAGACGTAGTTGCCGCAAGCATGTCTGAGCTTTAGTCCATATCATACTTCCAAAGTAGAGTGACAAGTTCCACTTGGTGTTTGGAAGACGTCGTCACCACAAACATGATCCTAAGCATGCATACTTCTTAAATTTGTGCACAATAAAAGGAGAACTAGTCTTATACGACAAAAATATTTTTCATTTAAAATGCAGTTTCATATGCTTACTCTAGTGCAACATTGTAAGCATTGACAAGGTTTATATTATCCTTAAGCTAAGTTCCTTGCATCCATTTAGCATCTTTAAGAGGATCTTTAACTCAATAAGATATCGTCAGATAATATTACCGTTTCTTAATACCTTATCTTCATATCATAGGATGGACTCAGATTGAAGTACTTGTTCTTAATCTTTGATTTTTGGAGGGTCTACAACTATTTCTTCCTTTTATGGCGCTCCTTTCTAGGCTTACATAGGCTCTCATGGAAAGCATTGTGTGTGAGCCAATGGTTGGGCAACTTTAATTGATAAGCCATCTCATTGATTGGCTTAAGAATTTAAAAAGGACCATAGTATCTTTTTTCTAATTTAGCATAATATTCTTCGTGGCCCGAACGATTCTTGCCCATAGTATGCCTTAGATCACACACACACTCACACAATCTCATGTGTGAAGCAAAGAAGACTCTCTCTCCTTCTTAAGATTTAATGGAAAGCTTACCACCTACTCCAAGCTTGTGAGAAGGGAGGCCTACACCAACAACTCTTGGCTTTGTGATGTAAATACAACCAAGAGCCAAGCTTCAATGCATGCTCATCTCCTCTATCATGCTAATTACTAAGCTAAGCTATGCTAATATGAGTGATTATGTGAGGAGACGTACATCTTTCTCGTAAGAATACTCCTTCTTCCTCTCAATCTACTCTCATACCCCGCTAGCTCTCACCATCTTCGAAGGTGTGTGAGGTCTTGGGTCTGAGACCGTGAGGAAATTGATGTTGTGTTTGATAAGTGTTTTGCGTAGTGCATGAAGTTTTCATCTTCATTGCACTAGCTAGTATTGAAGGAACACAAGAAATTGTATTGTAAGATGTCTCTCTTGATGGGAGAAACCATAATAGAAAGCCTTTTGGAGGGGGGACCGGCTCCATGCAAATCCGGTCCTCAACTATTATCAATTGCTTAATTTCTCTCTCTTTTGAAGTATTGTTCATGCTATTTAACTAGGTGTTATGCTTTTTGTTGCTTTCTCCACCCAAGCACTCTTGTTAATCTCATTAGGAATCTTTTGTAATGAAATGCTCACTATGTTCATGCTATTTTCCGCTACACACAAGTTACTAGGCCATTAAATGTTACAGAATCCCTCTTTGCCCCGCATAAGGGGAAGTATGGGAATTATACATGACGTTCTTATCGTATGGGTAATTAACACATAGCCTATTGCCATTTGGAAGATAACCATCCTTCAAGGTGAATGGTTCTTTTTTCTTCCCTATTGCAAAGACTGTAATTACATACTTAAAGTCTCGGTCAGGTAGCAGACTCATCTATCATAAAAGTTAGATCATTGTGAGTTTCCATAGACACCACATTTACCCTTGGTCGTTGTGAAAGTGCATTGACCACTTGATTGTGCTTGCCAACAAGGTGAGCAATATGAAATTTAAATTACAAAAGAAAATTCACCCACCTCATTTGTTTTTCGGAGAGCTTGGTTTGCATGATGAAGTTCTTGAGACTTTGTGATCCATTCGTAGGATGAATGGAGTCCCCAAGAGATAGTGTTTCCACGTGTTTAGGGAATATAGAATAGCTAGTAGCTCTTTTTTGTATTTGCCCAATACTCACTTATCGAAGTTGAGTCTTCGACTCTAATATGCGATGACATGCCTTCTTGAAGCAAAATAGTTCCAAGGCAATCACCACAAGCATCACATTGGACGTCAAATGGCTTTGAGAGATGTTGAGAGATAAGATTCTCCTTAAGCTTATTCAAAAGCTTATTGCACTTTTGCAGTCCATGAATACTTAACGTTCTTTTTTGTTAAGTCATGTAATGGGCTTTCTATTAGCGATAATTTTTTTTAATGAAGCATCTATAGTATGCACACATACCTATGAAGCTTCGTACCTCCTGTAGATTCCTTGGATTAGGCCATCCTTTTATTATCTCTAATTTTGTTGCATCCATATGGGTGCCATCTTTAGAGATAATGTGACCTAAGTATTGAATCTCTTGTAGGAAAAAATATCTTCTCTTTTGACTAATGGAAAGCTTATTCTCTCTCACAACTTGAAAGATTACCTGGAGGTGTCGCTTGTAGTCCTCAAGAGAATTTGAATGGCCTAAAGACTTTTGTCCATCATGAGTTTGAATGCGTCTGGAGCATGTGTCAGGCAAAAACTTGTAACTTATCAAATAGATCTTCTACCCACATTACGAGAAATCTATTGTTGATAGTGATCTTATTTAGTGCTCTATAGTCGACACACATGTGATATGTGTCGTATTTATTTTGCAGTAAAAGTAATGGTGAACAAAATGGAGAGGAGCTATACCTCACCACCCCTTTTTCCACCAATTCATGCACTTGCCTCATGATCTCCTCTTGTTGAGCTTGTGAAACCCAATAAGGAGGCTTGTTAGGCAGTGAGGTATAGCTCCTCTCCATTTTGTTCACCATTTCTTTTGCACTAAAAGTAATGGTGAACAAAATGGAGAGGAGCTATAACTCACCACCCCTTTTTCCACCAATTCATGCACTTGCCTCATGATCTCCTCTTATTGAGCTTGTGAAACTCAATAAGGAGGCTTGTTAGGCAGTGAGCTTCCTAGTAGGAGCTCAATTGCATGGTCATCATCCCACATTTTAGAGGTAGCTCACTAGGGATGTCATCAATGAAATCATCTTGGAATTAATTTAAGAAATTAGACAACTCTAATTCCTCTTGATTCCATTTATTGCAGGGATATGGTGTTCCCCAACTCATGAGCATCTATGTACATGCTCTTTTCCTTGAAGGTGATCTATGTACATGCTCTTTTCCTTGAAGGTGATCTATGTACATGCTCTTTTCCTTGAAGGTGAAGTAGATTCTCCTTTTAGGGAACTTCATGTTGGGAGCCATGCGATTAAACCATGGTGGCCCAACGATAACATTCTCATGTCTGAGAGGGGAGATGAAGAAATCATTTTTGTCCACATAGCTTTGGACATTAACCCTTAATTTTCTAATTAAAGAAGTAACTGAGACGTCTTGTCCCTTGATAGCTCCATTGGATTTCAATGCATCTCCCATCTCGTAGGCTTGTATGCCTAGCTTAGTGGTCAACTCCGTGGATATGAAGTTGTGAGTTGAACCACGGCAAACAAAATAAATGCATCATACTCTTCCATCTTCCCCAAGCAGAGGAAAGGAGAAATCCTTGGCAATGAGGATCCTCTTTTGGAGCTTCAAACAGAGAGGCTCTAGGAGTCTCATTGCGGGTAATTCTTTTGGGACAAGGACGATAACCATGGCCTTGCTCTCCACACTTAAAACATTTGTGGTTCTTACAAAAAGCTTCAAGCTCTTCAGGAGAGAGTTTATTTCTACCTTTGTAAACTCCTTTCTCCTTGGACCGATTGTTGCTGTTGTGGTTAGAATGGCCTTGGGAAGAATTTTGGGCATTAATATTTTCCCTTTGCATCACTTTTGTCTTTATTCTCCATGGGCTTGAAATTCCGTCTAGACATTTGTTGGAAATTGATGCGTGAAGCAACCATGGTGTGGTGGATTACTTTGGTGATAGAACTAGGCCGTTGAGAGTTGACATACTCGGCCATCTCTTTGGGTAATCCCGCACAAAATTTTTGCTTTTGCTCGCCAAAGTCTATCTTTTGAAAGACAATAGCCTTGAGATATAAATCCCAAAACTTGTCCACATAACTCATGAGAGAGAAGCCTCAAACTCCGCCATTCGGTGAGTACTTTGTCCTTTGCATTGCTTCATGATGGAAACTTGTAGATTTTTCCATATCTTTGGGACTTTGCCATTGCCACGAAGGCTAGCCACTATTGACGAGCCGATTTTTTGGAAGTGCATAGCTACATGGTGTAGCTTGGAGGACTCTGTGAAGCCCTCGTCTCCAAAGGCTGCATAAAATTGTTGGATGAAGGCCAATACTTTGTCGGTAGCACCAAAGGTGCCATCATAGGTGAACAAAGAGATACTCTTTCCTCCCTCTTTGAAATTCTTAGCTTTTATGACCTTCACCATGCAGGGTAAGATTTGCAATGTCCTCCCCTCTTGTATTCTCTAGGAGAATAGCCATAGCTTTCATTGGTAGAGAAGGAAGGTGAAGAAGAAGGAGAAGAGGGTGATCTCTTTCTTGCCCTTTTCTTCCTTTGTTTCCTCTCTTTCCGTTTGGAGTGACGAGGAGAAGGACTATGGGTTAACCGTTTCCTCTTGGGAGGAGTTGGTGATCGTTTAGTCCACCTTCTTCATGGAGCCACATCTTTGGAGGAATTTAGGGATTCATTACTTTCTTGCTCTTTGGATTCCTTCTCTTGTATGGGAGACAGTCTTCTTTTGGGGGTCTCATCAAGAGGCCTCCTAAGCTTTCTCTCCTCTTGGAGAGGAAAGGAAATCCCATAAGCATGAAGTTGTTGAGTAACTTCGGCTTGCAAAGCGGGGTTGCCCATAGCTTGTTACAACCTAGTGACAAGATAATTAACAAACATGGGGGCATCATTATTAGCACCTTCATGTGCAAAATCAAAGTTATCAATGTTCATTCTACTCTCTTGGTTATTGTCAGCCACATTAATTAAACTTATGTGTTTACTTAGTGTATGCTTTGGAACTTCAAAACCTTAGTTGCTACTCCTCTTAGCCTTTGAAAATAGGCATTAAGTACCTACACCCACGGCTCGAATTGGTTAATTATAGAGAGTAGTGGAGTGAATCTAACATAGCAAAGTTGTCGAGGGTAGCTCCTTTTGGACTTCTTATGTCTCAATAATGGTAAAGCCGTAGGCAAGTCTAAAAATACTCCATTATTAAGACCAAATCTCTCGAGGTGTGCACCATATCTCACATAGTGGGCTCAACAAAACCAATAATAGATCCCATCCCACTTACCCTGATATAATTACCAAAATCAACCATTAATAGGCTACTTAAGGACCTCTCTTCTCAAGCAAGAAAAGAGAAACCAAATGCTCTAATACCAATGTAATGGAAATGGCCTATGAACTTTGAGAGTAATGGAATTAGGAAATTAGATAAAGCACTTTTGTGAGATTACTTTGTGAGCATAACGGGTGAACTTATTTGATGGTAGCTTGATGGTAGCAACATAAACAAGGTACTTAGTTAACTTGGCATGAACAATACTTTTGCAAGACAGAGCGAGTTTAGAGAACATGACAATAGTTGAGGACCGGATTCATACGGAGCCGGGTCCCCCTCCAATAGGCATTTGTATTATAGTTTCTCCCATCAAGAGAGACTTGGTACAATACAATCTTTGTGTTCCTTGTGACCTAGGTGATGCAATGAAGATGGAAAGCTTCATGTATCAAAAACATAACATAAACTTTGTAGAAAGCATTAACTATCCCAAGCCTCAGTCCCAAGGCCTCAAACACCTTCAAAGGTGAAGAGAGCTAGCGGGGAATGAGGATAGGGAAGAGGAAGAAGAAACATTCCATAGGAGAAGAAATAGTTCCTCACTTATCATCACTCTTCTTGCTAGCATACATAATAGAATGGTAATGAACATGGAGAAGATGTCAAGCTTAAGCATTGAAGCATGGCTCTTGGTTGGATTTGCATTCCATAGCCAAGAGTGTTGGTGTAGGCTCTCACTTCTCACAAGCTTGGAGAAGGAGGTGGAGTTCCTCAACTTTCACCAAGTGAGAATGAATCCACAAAATGAGTGTGTGTTTGTGTGTGTGGTGTATAATCCCCCCATCACCCCCCTTGCTTGCTTGGGCCAAGTTGTAGCTTTTACACATGTTTCAAGCTCATTGGACCCCTCTCCCCCCTAGCCAATCACATGCAGCATGCATTGAAGTACATGGGTAGTCTTTGGACAAGTGTCCTCCTTATCCCTTAAAGACAAAGAGAACTTGAAAATATCTAGATAGTTGTTGGATGGATCTAGAAGCTCATTGGACCCCTCTTTAGCCCAACCTATAGCATTCAAGCACACCATGTGGTTAAGCATAGGGAGAGTCTGACACGTGTTCCATGTGCCCTTTGAGAAAAGGGGTGCCCTTTGGGTGAGTGGAAGGTTAAGTAAAAGATTCCCCTAATTTTGGGACTTTCATGCATAGGAAGCTTCTCAAGCACCTTCCTCATTAAGTTTGTGGGGTCTCTTTTTGACACAAACACCTTACCTCCCCATGCATGGGAAGCTTCTCAAGCACCTTCCTCATTAAGTTTGTAGGGTCTCTTTTTGACTCAAGCACCTTATCCCCCATGCATGGGAAGCTTCTCAAGCACCTTCCTCATTAAATTGAGATGCAACCATCTCTCCTTTTGGTCCCCTATTGGGATAGGTCTAGAAGCACATGTCTGAATTCTAACTCTTGTTCCCATTTATTCTCCCACATTAAATGATCAATTTAATATGAGAAAATCATTTGGGTAAGCTAGATATTAGATTTTATGACATACATGGATCGTGATCCATGTTAAAAGAGATTTTGATCCCAAAATTGAACCACTTAGAGATGAAAGCATCTCTAGATTGTCTCCAACATCTTCTTGGATTTGGGGAAGAAAAAGCTAGCCAAAAGTAAAATCCTAGTTCTGTTTTAGTGATTTTTGGCTATCTTCTATTTTAGGCTATTTTGGTGGTCATTTGTTTCAACTCTTTTTGCAAATTCAACCTTGGAAATATGTTTCTATATGTCGCTCCTACTCATTGTCCAATTTTTAATCAAATTGTCAAATGAGGTACATGGATCCTGATCCATGTTCCACCTCCTTTGAAGATGAAACTTTGTCAACTTGTAGTCTATTTGGATCTCAAATTCTCAAGATATGTGCAATTTTGTGTCTAAAATCCTTGTTTCTGATGTTTTTTCTCTACCAGTCAATTTTGATGTGTTTTTTGAAATTTTCTTACAACCGAACATCTTTGAGCAACGTTCTACTAATATAGAGTGTCACTAACAACTTTCCTACAAACATAGCCTCTAGGGTACATAAATCACGATCCATGTCCAAATTTTTAGCTTGCTTATGATGAGTTTGTTGAAGCCTTGAGCACCAACTTTTTGAGTGTGGATCAACTTTGAGGTCTCCACCATCAAATTTTTAGTTTTTTAGAGTTATGGTCTTTTTTTTCCAAATATAGTTTTTGGTCCTTTTTGCCCTGATCTTTTCATCCCAATTTGATGGTGATGGTTTCTACTTATCCTACTTCTATGCGCTAGAAAAAAACTTGAAACAAAAAGCAACAAAATAATGCAAATCAAATTCATAGTGGAAAACGGTACAAAACTCTAAAAGTAATGAGAAAACTAAAGAATGAAATGCTTTTGGCTATCTCACTCACAACTCTCTCACATCTTGGGAATAGATATAGCAAGTCCCCAACTTCTAAACTCTATCAAGTACTAAACTCTCGTTTAGATACTTTGCTGCTAGTGTAAATGGAATCTAAAGATCAATCTCTAGACAATAAAACTCAAAAGATGCACTAAGTCACTAACCACATAAGGATCATTCCCTGACAATGACACCAATGTTAGCGGGTCACTAGGATGGACGTCTATACCATAGCTATATGGCACTAATGTACTAATGTCAATACTCAGGGAAGTAACTTGGATGGCGCATGGAGACTCTTTGAGGTTGTCAGTCCTCAAGAAGCAAACCTAACAAGCAAATGCATCAACTCAACAAGCTAGCCACCACTCCCATATAAAAAAATTGGTCTATACTTTGTCTTGTTTCTCCAGATCATGATGCCATTTTGATGACAAAATGGACTCAGATTGTCACAAAACTCTAAGGGAAGCTATATTACGATTAAGGGAGCAAGTCTACAAAGTCTAGTGCTTGAGGTCTGGTGTCCATCTAATAAGCCTACAAAAATCAAGATCAATCATGTATCAGGCCATAAAAATTGTAAAATAGAATTGCATAAACAAGTCGCCTTAAGGTCTATCACCACTCTTGCTAGCAGCAAGCTAACACGAACACCATTTTTCGGAGTTCTCTTTGTAAAATAATTATTATTTTGATAAATCAAGAATACTGTAACTCCTATTTTCTCGGATAAACTTTGTAGTTAATGAGCCGGGCCTACAAGCTTCTAGATTGTATCAGCCAGTCATTTCCCAGCTTTGGTAGAACTTCAGATTATTAGTTTTGACCACCCAAAAACCTTGGCTAAGGTATAAAAGCCAATTTTTGTAAGTTTTTGGATAAGAAATACACAGCGTGAGCTAACGGCGCTCATTCCTCTCCTTCTGCACTTCCTACTCTCTCTCCGATTGTCACATTGCGATTGCGTTTGTTGCATTGTAATCGCAGGTAAGAGCTCTACGCATTGACGTAAGCCATTCACAGTATTTCGTAGCTTTTGGCGTCGTCGACCCGCGGCCTAATTTCATCGTAACTAGGAATTCACACTTTTAAATCGAACACTCAGCATAGGTGAGATTTTGGGGCATCATTGCTGAGCATTGAGATGCATTCTGGGTCGAAAACGACTAGGTTAAAAATCCACTTCTGATAATAATCGCGATTTTGGAACTTGACCTAAAGTGGGATTTGAGGCCATGGCCATGTGTGCTTAGGTCTTATAAACTTTTCCTAGAAGTTTCGTTACGTTTGGATGTCATTTGATGCTGTAACGGATGTGATTTGCTTGCCGATGAGAGATTGGCTTTTGTTGATTTTAGTCACTTGAGTGTAGCTTGAGTTACACTACAAGAGGCTATTCATATTAGCGGCGCTCAAAAAAAAAAAATCCCGGCGTCGCTATGAGCGTCGCAAATTTACTTGTAAATTTGCGACGCTCATAGCGACGCCGGCTGGGCTAAAAAAAATAACAGAGAGCGCCCAAAAACTCAGATCTCAGATCTGAGTTTTTCGGCGTCCTCAAGCAAGGAGCAGGTAACGCTCTCCCTCTCTCTCTCTCTCTCTTTCTTCTACACACACACACACACACACACACACATGAGGAGAGGAAGGAGAGCCAGGTATGCTCCTTCCCTCTCCTCACTCTCATGTTCCCTTCCCCTCTTTCTCTCTCCCTCTCTCTCTCTCTCTCTCACACACACACACACATAGTGTTTTTGAGAGAGAGAGAGAGAGAGAGAGAGAGAGAGAGAGAGAGAGAGTACAAACATAAACAAAAACGCACACACATACATAAACAAAGAATGCACACACACATTGAGAGAGGAAAAGAGAGAGAGAGCATGCATAAACAAAAAACGCACACATTGAGAGAGGAAAAGAGAGAGAGAACATGCATAAACAAAAAACGCACACATTGAGAGAGGAAAAGAGAGAGAAAACATGCATAAACAAAAAAACGCACACACATTGAGAGAGAAAGAGAGAGAAACTAATTTAACGTCGTAGGAAACTAATTAAAATTAAAAGACCTAAAGATCTAGCCGACGAGGAGTTGAACTCAAGACCTATTATTCAAGAGGGAAATGGCATAACCAATCTATCATACTTGGCATGGGTGATAGAAAGGTTATACCATTTATCTCTTTTTATTGCACACACATCCACACACGCACACACACACACAAGAAGAAGAGAGTTATAACGTCGTAGGAAATTATCCTAAAAGACGTTAAAGATTAGGTTAGATGTAGACTTACGTTAAAGTAGATTTAGGTTTATTTAAGTTAAATTAGATTAGATTTAGGTTTATTTTTAGTTAGATTTACGTTTATTTATGCTAGATTTAGATTTACGTTATATTAGATTAGATTTAGGTCTCCATAGACTGCGATGCCTGCATGAAGCGGGTGAAGAAAGCCCTCAATGGAATATAGGGTATTGCTGTCTTCACTCATGGTGAGCTCCGTCGATCCAAAAGTACTGGTGAAATGTCTTCAAAAGATAGGGAAGAAGGTGGATCTTCAGGGCAGCAAGAGTCACTACATCCCCGACAATGACCATCTAGACAACCTCTAGTCATTCAACAGCAACTTCAAAGTTAGTAACAAGAGCAAGAACGGTCCAAAGGGCCAATTGCTGTCGTCAGATGTGGATGGAGATGAGGCAGCGTCACCGCCGGAAGTTAACTCTCACATCTTTAGTGATGAGAATGCCAACTCTTGCCGAGTTATGTGAAAAATTATGTGTTAAATCAGTTTTAAGGTTCTTATAATCCCTATTAGTTTAGTTCTTTGTTTTTAATATAACATAATTTACGTTAGATTTAGATTTATGTTATATTAGATTAGACTTAGGTTTATTTAGGTTTACTCACACACACACACACACACAAGAAGAAGAGAGTTTTAACGTCGTAGGAAACTATCCCAAAAGACGTTAAAGATTAAGTTAGATGTAGACTTACGTTAAATTAGATTTAGGTTTATTTTTAGTTAGATTTACGTTTATTTAGATTTACGCTTATTTACGTTAGATCGAGTCCACGCAAAAATTACTTACGGTTTAGGGTTTAGAGTTAGACGAACAGTGAAAAGATCTACTGTGAAAAGATGTTAAGATGCTGTGAAGTGCTACAGCTAGAGAAGAGGCAAAGGGGTTTTGTCCACTACATGCAGTATCATGTAGACGTGGGTCTGTAGATTTCTTGTACCCACAAATATAGGTATTGACCAATAAAGACGAGATTATAACCCGGTGGTTCTGATCTCCGTGCACCTCTAGACCGAGGTGTGCGGGGATTGGACATGACTAGAGAATGTGAGGTAGAGCGAGAGAGAGAGAGAGAGAGAGAGAGAGAGAGAGAGAGAGAGAGAGAGAGAGAGAGAGAGAGAGAGAGATTAGACGAAGAATGCCAATAGAATATTAAATTTGTTGTCCAGGTTATAAGATTTTTATCCTCATTATGAGTAGTGACGAGGATGTGGGACCGTCCAACCAAAACACCTATCTCTCAATGAGGGTCTTATGTCCTTGTAATCAATGCAAGCATGCTGTGCGACGGACAAGACGTGTTTCTTTGCAGCACGTTCGCGAATTTGGCGAGTTCGATCCATCTATTATAGATCGAGTTATTGCCAATTATAACTCGTCGGACTCTGACGCTGGCCAACAAACAGCAATCTTGCAACCCAATAGACGTGTTCGCAGGTGCTTTGGTCAAGCAGCATATGTGAGGCCACAAGATGTAGCCTCTGACAGCTCGGGGGATAATCATGCAGAGCACACTCCCAACGAGGCAATGTTTGAGCCCGAGATTGATGAAATGATCGAGATGATCATGGATTCAGAAAGGCTTATCTATGATGATATGAAAAGTGAAGCCGATACGCCATTGTATAATGGAGCACGTATGTCTAGATTGAAAGCACTCCTGGTTCTTCTCAACATGCAGGAAAAGTTTGGATGGAGTGACACTAGCGTCACAGCGCTTTTCAGGTGATCTATTACAATTAGTTTACTTTAATAAAACTCTAAATGTATAATGATCTGATAGATTTTTACACGACTATATCGTATTTTTATGTTGTGTAGATTGCTTAAAGAGAACATACTACCAGCTGACAATGTGATGCAAGATTCCCGAGATGAAGCAAGAAAGATTTTGCGAAACTTGGGGATGGATTACAATTCTATCCACGCTTGTCCTAATGACTGCATTCTTTTCAGAGGGGAATACATAGACATGGAGAAGTGTCCAAAATGTGATTCCGAAAGATATCGAGTAGATCTCCACGGGATAAAAATTCCACAAAAGGTTTTGCGACATTTTCCTCTGCTTCCTCGCATCAAGCATTTCTTCGAATGTAAGTCCATGGCCGCCCTAGCATCATGGCATGAGGAGAATAAATCTTCGGATGGTGTGCTACGAATTCCTGCAGATTGCGCAGCCTGGAAACATATAGATGGAACATGGTCGGATTTTGCCAGGGAAGCTCGAAATTTGCGCTTAGGCCTGGCTATGGATGGCGTAAATCCATTTGGTCAAAGATCAACATCTTACAGTGTATGGCCCGTTGTCATCGTCAACTACAACATTCCCCCGTGGTTGACTATGAAGAAGGGGCACCTATGGCTAAGCTTGATTGTGCCAGGGCGATATAAAGTGGAGAATCTGGATGTGTATCTTCATCCACTATTGGAAGAGCTACAACAATTGTGGATTGGCATAGAGGTGGTGGATATGAGCCGACACACAGGACGACGGAATGCTTTGATCAGAGGCATTCTAATGTGGACCATGCATGACTATACCGGGCTAACAGAATGCTCAGGTGATCTATTGACACTCCTCACTACTACCAATTAAGTTCACCCTCTATGCTCTCAAAGTTGCTCACTCTAATTCTCTTAATTCCGCTATTCTCTAAATTCATAGGCCATTTATATTACAAGGACCCACAGGGGAATCTAGGGAAATTTGGTTTGGGAAGTCCAGGTATAGATATCCGAGGTAGGCTAAAACCACCTCATTTCCACTTGGAGCCATTGTAGAGAGAAATTTTGGTCTCTTTTGCGCGACTTTTTCGGAGCCTACAGTTAACCATTTTTAGTGCCGTCTCACACGAGACATGAGGGGTAAGTTCTTTACTCAACAATGATCTATTTTGTATGGCCGGTAGCTAGTCTAAAGCTCTAGAAAAAACCCTAGAAATCGAGCAGTGCACAAAGACCTACGACCTAAAACTGACCATAGCGGCTTGCTTGCTTGACCAAATCGGATGAGATTTGAACCATATTATGCCCTAACGTAATAGAATCTTTCTATACCATCAAATGACCATTCAGCAAGGGTCAAGGGGGTCCCTAGTAGAAAAGTTAGGTTTTTGGAAAATATCAGAATTCTGACTTGACTCCACACCATTCAGCAAGGGTCAAGGGGGTCCCTAGTAGAAAAGTTAGGTTTTTGGAAAATATCAGAATTCTGACTTGACTCCACAGATGGCTTGCTAATGAGGTCCATATACAATGTATATGATTGGTTTGGTGAAATACATCAAGCAAAGACCTCGAAAAGCAAAAAACGGCTCGAAGCGTCAAATTCTACATACGAGGTCAAACTGACTCCAAATGAGCCAGAATTGGATAGGTTGCTTCACGACTATGTTACGGACAAGTCCAAAGCCTCAAAGTTGATCGACCAACCCAACAAACAGAGTAGTCACAAAAAACGGTGATTTTAGAGTCGACGGAGCACAAAGTGATGCCGGCATGGCCAAACTTGACCAAATTCAATTTAGGACTTGTATTAGGTGTATGAAACATGTCTAAGTCAAAATTTGTAGGTTTTGCAAAGTTTTTGTCACTGTTGTAAATAATCGTGATTATTTACTTTTGCATCAGTTTTGCTTGGAAATTGTCAGATCACCTCACCTATCATGTGTACACACCTATTACATACCAAAAATCAAGTATCAGCCAAAATAACCACCCATTACTTGTAAAATTTCCAAAAAACGCAAAGAAGTCCTTGCAAGCCAAAAATTGGGTTATGGACCACATTTTTTGATCCAAATCACTTCATATCTCATACCCAAGGTCCATACAATGCCTAGAACCAATTTGTACCAAAAAATGTTAATTTTGGAAGAAAAGTTAATAATCGCGATTATTTACTTTTTGGTCAAAATTGGGAAATTTGGATATTTTGTCATCATACATCCACAGTACATGATGTGTTAAGCCCACTAGCCAATTTTGTATCAATTTGAGTTCCAAATCTCAAATTTCCTTTATATCTACTGTTTTAGAGGCCTAAAGCCAAAATCTGGTACCATTTTCATCCTGTGTATCCAAATGAGCCCATAATTCACTCAGAGCATGTATTTGGTATATACTTCAAGCCTATTATAAAGCCAAGTTTGAAAAAAGTTGGAAATTTTCCTCAACTGTACATAATCTCAATTATTTACTTTTGTTGCAAATTTTTGTTTTGACCATACAGTTTTGTTCCTTGCATGATTTTATACATTTTTGCTTGTTCAAAAATTGATTTGAAGCAATTTGGACCAAATTGTCATCATTTCAGTTTAAAAGGACATTCTAGAGAAAATTCCAACAAATCTGCTAACTTTGCACTCTATTCACTAAACAGGAGCAATGCAAGCAGCGGAGAGGGCCAAGAAGAAGCTACACTAGAAAGAGAAACTACAAGAACTGCCTATGTATCAACTAGACCCCGAGTCAGTCAAAGCGGTAAAGACATCCTACCTTTCTAGAGACCAGCTGGAAGAGCACCACACTACAGTCTTCACTGGCAGGTTCAAGAGTGAAGAGGGGCATCAGATAAGGGTTGCAACTCCTGCCCAAAGAGGTCTATGATGTAGCTGCCAAGCCAGAGACAAAAGAGGCTAACCACAGGTTGGGGCTCAGGCATTTCTACGAACAAGAGCCTCGCGGAGTGGACTTTTAAAAAGCTTATGAGTTTCTATCCACCATCAAAGAAGACGAAACCCCACAGATATCAGACACCCAAGGGAACAAGGTCGAGGTAGTAATCACAAAAGAAATAGTGGCAGAGGCACTCAGACTGCCCACTTAAGGAATGACCATGCGGGCAAGAGACAGGAAAACCGTAGGTACATTTACCAAAGAGACATCCGCGGCTACATTCGCCGATCTTATCCACAAACAGGTGGAAGAGCCAGCCCGTTTGTACCATCAACACTTCCATTTACTGGCAAAAAGGCCACCAAGGTACACTACACCAAATCACGCCGTGGCCACCACCTTCGCTCAGGTTCTTAAGTCAACAACAAGACAGCTCGTGGACCACGCACAGTATGTCTTGATAACCTTGAAGGGAACCAAGAAGTAAGGCAAAATCACGTACTTGGGTGCGCTAGAGGTGTTGACTAGAATAGCATATCATGCTAACGGCATGGCCGACAACCTACCGCCTGCCCCTGATCAGAATACATGGATCTTGGCAGCACAACCCTCTCCACGAGCTACAAGATCAGGTAAAAGATTACATAAATCTGATGACGAGTCAGCTGACAGCTCGCCGGAACGGTGGAAAGGGGGAAATGGGAAAACCACCAGCACATAAACTCGATGCCTCTCTATAGCCTAGTGATCTCACAGCACCCCTATCCCCTAGCAAACACACACCTCGACTCCCAATCTGCAAACAATTACTGTCCAAGCCCGATTGCAAAGTAGATTCAGATAGCCTCCATCTATAACATTGTAGAGCACCATATGACATATAGGCAGTCTAATAACAATCGACACTCAAATTCCTACCCAATCCTTGACATACACCCATCTATCTTCAAGCTTGCAGACTTGTACACATCAACATCCATATAGAAAGCACATATACACCGATCGCCTTCTTAGATACACATATACTAGACCACTAGATAAGAGAGAGAGAGAGAGAGAAAAGATTGATAAATTCGTGGATAGATGCATCCAATATCAGGTAGACAAAAGCTCCCAAAGAGGGTGTACAATGATGGATGCAACATTTGGCCAATCCATGGTAGGTAATAAGAAGACCAAAACAGCCAGTGGCCAATGCTTTCAATGCTTTCCTCCCTCTGTTTTACTTGCAGCCCTGATATCCTTCTTTGAGGAGCCTTGGAGGCCACTTTCCCCTTGACCTTCTTTCTTGCCCACTCCCTTTGACTCTCTTTTTCCCAACTCCGGCCCGACAATCGACCTAAACTACATCCCATGCCCCTCTGATGCTCCTCAAGCCTCCATCCTCCAAGTGCAACTCCTCGTCGACTGATGGCCATCCCACTACTGCACATGGCGGTTCTTCATATGGTGAGTGATCCTTCTCTCCTCTGCACTCTAGCCCTCTACGCCCCTCACCAAGCGTAGCTAGGCTTCAACAAACCTCCCCTTCCTGCTTACGGATTCATCTCTTCCAGCCAAGGCGGCCTACCTCTCAACTGCAGCCCCCAACACCCTTGGCGGCTAACTGCAAATGCTGCCCTTCTCCGAAAGCAGCCCTGGCGGTATCACGTCTGCAGCCCCCCTCGACTTCAACTGGCTGAGCTGCTTCGTCTCTTCGCCACCGGCCGGCCCTCGACCCTCGGTGTCAACCCTCCCCAGGCTGCTCTCGGCCTTGCTCTGCAAGGAGGTTGCCTCTCTTTAGCCAATAGCGACCTCGCTATTGAGGAGGTCGCTATTGAGGAGGTCGCTATTGAGGTCGCTATTGGTCGTCTTCCCCTCTATATACTGGCTTTCCTTTCACCACCTTCTCGTCCTCATGCACGCCCAAGTGGCGGCTTCTCACCCCCTCGTTGGCTCGTGCTCCCCGCATGCAGGATCCAAGTGGCCCTCTCTCATCATGCAGCGCTGCTCCACCCCTATGTAACTGCTCGTCCACCCCTATGTAACTGCTCCACAAGGAACTTTGGACGCATTTCTATATAGCAAAAAAAATATAATTACTAGGCAACTTACTAGATTGAATACACATATCTAGTAAGAGTGCAAACTAGTAATAATGAGAATACTCCTATATGGTTGTAAGCATAATATTATAGCTATATGGGAGTTTTAAGTAACCATATAGCAATATTTCTTACTAGTTTGACTCGGATTCTCCTATATGGCTGTAGCCATAATATTATAGCTATATGGGAGTTTTAACTAACCATATAGTAAGAAATTCTTCTTTCATCTACATAGTTGTAACCACACAATGCTATCTATGTAGTTGTATTATAATAATCCACATAAATAATCAATTTAACATAACATATACAAAATAGCACATACTTTTTGACTAAAAGAGATAAAGATTAAATAGAAAACTAAAAATGATCACTTTCATATAGATGTCTCTCAAAAATTCTTACAAAGTCCATCATACAACCATTAGTCTTTATCATTAGCTACTTCTACATCCTTCAAAGAAAGAGAGCCAATATTTTCAAGTCTTACAATCATCATGCCTTCTAATAAAAGCCAAGCTACCAAATCTTCACACATAGTAGAAGAGCTAGTTTCACACGTTTTTCTACAAAAAAAGGAGTTCGTTTTTTTTAAAGCCATGTAAGTAGGCTTCACAAATGGATACACTTCTTCCACTCTTCTAACCCCAAACCATTTCATCAGAATGGTTTCTTGATCTTCTCTAGTGAGTTTGCGTGCCTACACAATAAAGAGTTAAATTAGAGAATATGGTTGCAATCTTTTCGAGAGTAAGCATAAGATATATTTGTAAGATTGAAAACAAACCTGCACTTCCAAGGTAGCCTTCTCATTAGAAACAAAAACATCTTTCTCAACATCCTAAAAAGAGAGACAAGACACATTACTTTAGATTTATTACCATAACAAAAAACAAAACAGCTACCTTTGACTTTTGAATCCTCTTAGCTTTTGACCCTTCTTTTTTTTGTTGAAGGAGTTCAGCAAGCTTAGTTGTAGCCTAAGACATAACCCAAGCTTACTTTAATGACATTTATTTAACAAGTTTACAATTAGCATTAGTTTAATAGTATAATTTGAATACCTTCCGTTTTCGAGTACTCTTTCTAGAATGCTCTTCATCGCACCCTTTAGATGCAATTTTTTCAACTTTATTTAACTTATCCGATATCTACCAACACAAAAAACACAACTTGATATTTTTTACATCTCTAAAAATGTTACACAATGGGAAAAAAACATGAACAAAATCTCACCGGCTTCTCGATTGAAGTTTCATGAGACTTATCACCAGCAGACAAAGACATTGAATCCACATCTCCTAGTGCACTAGAAAAGATATTTTCTTTCATAAAATTTTGATACTCCTAAGCCAACATTTTCACATAAATAAATCATCATGTAGATATGAAATGAGAGAGAGCAAAAGAAGTAGCATGATCTTCATATACCTCATATGCAGCCATATGATTTTCATCATTGTCCCAAGATATTTCTGGAATGTATACATCAGGTTCTTTCTGAATACATAAGACATACACAAAACTTTAAAAAATCTTAAAAGATCGGCATTACACTTGTATAAAGAATAGTATATATCAATTACCAGTGTGGATTCTGAGATGTCTTTATCGCCCTCTACCACATCTACAAAGTTATCATCATAACTTTGCTTGGAAGCATCCTCGTCCTAATAAAAATTACTCAATAAGAAACTTAATATCAAAACTCTTAAAAATCATTCTATACTATTACCTTTGATGATAATTCTGTCTCTTTCTCTACACCATCATTGTCAAGCTCTTGAACATCATGAGTATCCTTAAAAATGTAACATAACTCAAGAATAAGATAAACATCTACATAGCATATGATTTGAAAGCAAAATAAAAAGATAATACAAAAACTTATACCATTATAGTGCCTTTGCAAGCCTTTTGTTTGGTCCACTTTCTTTTGGACGCCAATGACTTTATACACCAATTGTAAATGTCGGACTCTTTCCACAAATATTCCACACCATATACTTTCACTGGCTTTAGCTCACCCATCTTCTCTCGCATGATACTCAAAACCATATCTTTACCCTTGCTATTATGTCTCAAATCTGCAATTGGCCCTACCTTTGCAAACCACCCTCGCACCATCCCATAATTTGCAAACAACACTCTATACTGACCATGATCCTCTTTTTTAAGAAATTCTCTACCATACAACTTATTGTGCTCTCTATGTTTAGGAGGAGGAGCTCTAAAGACTTGATCATATATGATCGGATCATATGGAAGAGAACTAGTTGAGTTACCAACAACCCTTTTGTTACCCAAAGAGTGATGTTCCCTCCAAGCGTCGAGTAGTTTCACAGTCTCCTCATGAGGAAGTGAAACTAGTTGCTGAAAAATTGACTGTGGAAGATCCATGCGAGCCCTACAAGAGTAGTCGACATATGCAGATAAGATAGACTCCAAAAAGTTTCAATTTGTGCCACTTGAGATATAACTCGAACAATACAAAAAGTTAAGATGAAAATAAATCATAGAGAGAACAATGCTCAACCATATAATAAAATTCAAACCACAAAATCATTTAATTCTTTAATAGCAAAAGCCTTATGTGATCAAGTACTTTTTGAATGTCTTTTTCTCATGTCCTTGACTTATGGACATCTCCATAAAATAGGGATCCATCGATCACTTTCTCCAAGATTTCTAACTTTTTTACGTTTTAGTACAATCCAATCTTTGATTAAAAGAACACAAGAATCCCAATCTCTCCATGTGTTTTCCTCCTCATGAACTTTCCATATATGAGGATCACTTGCATCAGATTTCAAAATAGCAAGCTTTGTGATTTTGCTGTCACATTGTACACATCTTACAACAGCATGCTTGAATTGTATTGTACCATTGTTTTCTAAATGGACTTTGACAATGTCATCATGCTCCAACCACAAGGGTACATTCCCACAATTGCCTTCCATTAGTAGCTTAGCCCTCTGCTTTAGGTCCTTAACTTCATATGCAATCAATCTTTGGCTCCTCGGTAATGGCAATGGGATAAATTTATGAAGCAAAGAATAGATAGGCCGCACACTATCCCAAGTAAATGGAAGCGATGTTTTCTGAAGAATGCTCATTCCAGTCATTGTATCTATGACTAGTTCCTCTGAATAATTGTCTCCTGTAATACATTGTTTGTAGTAAGTTGCACCAAAAAACATCATTGATTTCCCATCAAACTGCATGGAGAAGAAAGAGGTTATGCGAGCTTTCCAATGACCTCTCTCCTCAGACAAGGTGTCTAACGCGTCCACCTTTACAACTACATCATTGCCAATCTTGAAAAGTTCTCCTTTATAGAAGACTTTGTCATATGTTTGCACATCACCAAATGAAAAGATTTCATCATCGATGTTCCAAAAGCTCCTTAAGTAGGTAACCTCCTCAGATGTTGGAACCCTATAATTACCCCTCCTCTTTGATATTGCAATACCCTTCATAAGAATGTTATCAGTACAAGATGCTCTCTTGCCATACTTTAAGATGTCGTTCCACAACGATCTTGCCTTTCCAATAGAAGTAACGTTGAATAGTCCATCAAGATGTGAAGTGCAGCACTCAATGGAGGCCCCGATTGCACAATCAGCTGCAGTAGTTTGACCCAATACACTATGCAATTGTTGTAGGACTCTATCACAAGGTAGCAGGGCATCTTTATCATGTTGGATTGCTTGGAATACTTTTGTGAAAAACATTCTCACATAGAATTGTACAAAAGATGCTTCATCATTTATGCTATTTGTTTTGATAGCACTGTACGCTTTCACTAAACGTTCGAACATATAGCACCAATATATGTCATGTAGTCCATGCCGCAAAATATCCTCAAGTAGTTCCCCACTTCCAGCTACATGCTCCAAGGGTGATGAGTTTGCTCCTGAGTATTCCTCCTTTCGGATTCTCCAAGATTGCATCAAGGATTTGATAACCTGAATGTCAGTAGCCGACATTCCATGTTCTCGACTGTAGCCATAAAAGCTATGTGCTATGTCCACCAACAAGATTCCTAAAGTTTGCATCTCATGCGGAATACCATCTACGACTCTTTACCCTAGCTCCACCAAGGTCACCAAACAGAAGACGTAGCATTTGATCTTGAACACCTATCGGCATTTTATGTTCATCCCATAAACTTTGAAGTTCTACTATTCTCTCTATTAGTTCAAAGAGAACATTAGATGTCCCTTCCTCATTTTCCTCCCTGCTATCTTGCACGCTAGCATCAGCCTGTAAATGGTCATCACCATCTGCATGATGGTCACCGCCATTTGAATCTTCCATTTTCTCTTCCTCCACGTTGAGACCTTCACTCCAGGAAGGTGCTACATGTGGCACATCTAAACCAAAATGGAGCTTCAAGCTCCCAAATCTCTTTGAAAGAATTTGGTGTCGATAAAGGGTTGAAGTATGCACAAACCGCCCGCCATAGCAATAGAAAGAACAGTTGCAGAAAGCCTTCCTTCCATCACTATTGGACTCTTTAGTTCTTTCTACATGTCGATCTTCTGTTCGTTCTGTGATGTTATGTGTGACATCCAAATCAATGTCACTTTGTACCCTTCTACGCTTGGTCACAGAAGGATGTAGCTTTCCTAATGAGTCTTGATTTTGATGAAAATAAAAGGTCCGTTTTGACACCAACTCCCAACCGTTAATAGAGTGTGAACACTTATAATTACACGCGCACTTCCAAGAAGTTATTGTGCCCATGACTGCAGACCAAATATAAATATACGTGTGAACTTTTGTACAAATCAAAGAACGTACAACATAAACACCTTTAAATAAGTACATTAGTGATCAAATATTATTAAGAGATGCTGAAATAGTCATCCATTTTGCAAGGAGAGTACATAGTAAACTTAATAAGGTGGTTGTGCAGTGGGATATGGTGGAGGCAGTCGATACAAAATAATTTTTCTTCTAGGAATAATATGTCCTATCACTTTCGCTCTGTCCATCAAGGTGACCATAGACATGGTCTCCTCGTTTGAGCGGTATACTACCTTGTAGCGGTCAACAAGTCCTAGCTTCCTCTTGAGAGTCAAAAGCTTTACATTTACATCCCATGCCATTACATCGTCAATGAAAATGGTTAAAACATTCCATTTTCTCCCAGACCTTCCAAACAATAGATATTGGTCTTCTGGCCAAGCACTATCCTGCCCAAACTCATGAAATAAGATTTGTGACTGCAAGTCTACAAATTCTCTGCGTTTCTCTATAGGATATTCTCGCACTTCACTTATACTTTCACTATCAATGTCATCACATAGTGTTTGCTCACTTTGACCAGCCATCTGTAGTGGATACCACAAGCAACACTGGCTAGTCAGAGTGACACCCCTTTCAACTTGAAAGCTTAATCTTACCCCTCTCAATTTACAATTCACATTGAATAATTCACATCAAGCTATATTCTCAAGACCTAATGTAAGCTAAATACAGCTAGACATGAATACTACTACAAACCTACAAAGCAGAGGCTTAAAATAATCAAAGAAGTACAATGTAAAATGAATATATTTTTGTAGCAAATACAACTCTTTAGGGTCGTTAGGGAAGACCCTTTAGGGTCTCGCGCTACAAACAAGAGTACAAACAAAGACTCTAGAGTGCAATGCTAAATTGAATTGATAAATTTATACCATTCCCAACTATGGCACCAACCACCATTTCCAAATGAACTTTCAATACCAATAGCATTTACATTCCAATTCTAATTTCAATACCAGCAGCATTTACATTCCCTCAATACAATCGTAAATGCAAATAAAAGGTGCACACTTTGTAGAATATTGTGATAAAGGCTTCATTTTTTTGACATAAAAACCGACATGATTCGATGCTTGAAATTACCAATTTGTGCCATTCCTCTGTTTGGCTAAGAAATGTATTTTCTTTGGTGGAAATTTACAAAGCTCGAAAAAAACCTAGGTTTAGTGTAATCCCACCTACCAATTTTGAGATTTACCTCTAAATTTTATATTTGAAAGTGAGAAAACCTACAAAATTTGGAAAAATTTACTGTAATTTGGTATAAAAACCTTCAAATTGTGTTGTTTCACATATGTAGGTTTGGCAAGTTTTTGAAAAAATGTTTTTTTCGAGCACTGGTAAAAAATTGGAAATAAATACCTGGCTGGTAATGGAAACTTGTTAAGGCGGCACTGATCCAGAGACGATGCTTAGCTTCCAATTCGGTCCGCCACCAATTGCGCCGCACAACTAACCGAAGACGCGCACATCCGAAGGCTTGCAAGAGGAATTCGTTCAGCTAGCTGCTGCAAAAGGCGGTCATAGCTGATGTTTTAGGGCGGCAAACCACCGTATAACTCTTTGCAACTTCGCACGGACAAGCTGACGAGTTGTATGGCCTTCTTTGATTTGATGTCGCAGGAATAACCTCCTACAGACAATTTATGTTGCAGTCGAATGCAGTATCCAGCTAATTAGCTAGCAAGAGCTTACAGCAGGTGGGCACGCAGCTTTATATTATGCAGCTCATATGATCATGAGTCGGGCCCTGTGCAGCGGCGCGCAGCTGGCTTTTGGACGCTCAGCTGCTGCTGGCAGAGGGCGCTCTTAGCAGATGTTTCAAAGAAGCGAACCACTATACTCTTTGTAGCTTCGCACGGACCACCTGACGATTACGGCCTTCTTTGATTTGACGTTGCGGGAATAACCTTGTAGAGAGGAGATAATATATTGCAGTTCAATATAGATAAATAGCTAGGAAGTGAATATTAAAAGGCAGCTTATTAATACAACATGTAGTGGGCACGCAAGTCGGGCTGCACTGTAGCGCTAGCTAGCGGTTTGATTGTGCGAGAAGCAGCACGCGATCTTAGCAAAGGCAGTAGGAGGAGCTGCGAAATGGGGGTCCTCGGAGATGGTGTGGAGAGTGCACGTGGGCTTCCAAGAGCGGCAAGGGGTGCCAACCTTTGGGGCCAATATGGTGTCATTGTTTACAGGTTTTCTCAAGTGCAGTAAGAGTAAAGAAATACCACAAGAGGTGCCAACATTTGGAGCCAACAAGGTGTCATTGTTTACTTGACACAAGCGAGGGTGATGTAAAGGCTTACAAGAAAGGAGTGACAGCCAACACAATAGACGGCAGGTGCTACGAGCAACAAAGGGAAGGCAGGGCAGGGGCAGTCAAGGCTGTGTCGGTCAGACAATGCTAGCTGGCCAGGATGGGGTAGCAACAGGTTGAGCAGCTTGTATAAAGCTTGCACAATTCCATAGTGTGGACCATTTTATTTGTGGACGGTGGTCTAAACCTGTCTGAGCCAGAGTCCATGACACATGGAGAACACGTGCTTTCTATTAGGATGGATAAGCTAAAGTTTTTGGATTTATGTTCTAGCCAATTGTGTCATATTGTAGCTTTGCAACAAGCACACAAGCTTTTCAATTAGAAGGATACTGATCTGATGCAGCATTTGCTCAGAGTAATGTAGAACCTATTGACATGCATGAATGCAAGAAAAAAATGACTTGAAAAACAGACTCTGTAGAAAAACCATCTCTCTCTCTCTCTCTCTCTCTCTCTCTCTCTCTCTCTCTCTCTCTCTCTCTCTCTCTCTCTCTCTCTCTCTCTCTCTCTCTCTCTCTCTCTCTCTCTCTCTCTCTCTCTCTCTCTCTCTCTCTCTCTCTCTCTCTCTCTCTCTCTCTCTCTCTCTCTCTCTCTCTCTCTCTCTCTCTCTCTCTCTCTCTCTCTCTCTCTCTCGGAGTGAGTGAGAGTGACTATGCGTCAAAAAACTTACTGCTGGAAATTTGTTGCAGATCGAGTGGGGACAACGTGGGCTTGCAGAACGTCGCTTTTGGAATTATTTTATGTGGTGAACCTATGTTTGCGTAATCATCTTCCAGTGGATGTACTCGTTATTGCTGCACAAAGCAAACAACATTAGCCTGTTTTACTTGGTCACGTCCTGAGAACTTAGACGAGTCTAGTTTTGAAAACTCGAACTGGTCTGACCATATATAGGTCCTGGCAGCAGAAAGCTTCTAGGTGTGGTGTTCAAGTGATCAGCCCTGCCGACGTTCTGGATATGCACTTGGAGACTGCAACGAGGCAATTACAGAAACACAGCCATGTGACGTTTCCATGGACAATGGAAGTAGTTATTGCTTAACAACATACACTGTGTGTCAGAACTTGCGAAGATAGTGTATTTGCGAAGACCTTGCGAATTTGCAGCTCGTGGACGTATCCTTCTGTATCCCTTCTCTTGACCTCCCTTTTACTCTTCCCTCCAAGCTGTTGCGTACCTTCGCCGGCTTTTCTGCAAGCAGCATCCGCATTCCCTGCAATATCATTCTCATTAGAGATGTTATCAGCACACAGTAAACTTGGGTTCTGTATCAAAGCAATAATCAATTGGTGGGCGGGCTGCGCGCGTGCAGTGCTAAGTAACTAACATACTACTTGTTTCTCCAACGTGCCAACATCTTCGACGTCGGCTGGGAGGGCAGCGAATGAGTCTGGAGCTTGAGTAGCAGCTCGCACGGCTAGCTGTCGATTGGCGCGGTGCAGCTCGACTGCTAAATGCAGGGCGCCATGGATGCAGCTAGCTTCGCAAGTTGCAATTAGCAAAGCGGTACTGAGGTTTCCCGCGTGCAGAAAGATGTGCTGGCGATAGCGATAGGGTAGAGAGAGAGAGAGAGAGAGAGAGAGAGAGAGAGAGAATGAATGAAATGAAATAAAATGTTAATACAGTTGGCCTCTTCAAAAGGTCCTTTTTTTAATATTGATGGATCTAATCCAATGCCTTGGTATAAAAAAAACTGACATAAAGTGAGACTAAAATCATCATCATCAATGCCCGAGGACACCGGCATCGGGTCAATGTCCGCCAATGCAAATAGTCGTACTGAGCGTCTCCCATATATGTCGTTCTAGAATTGTCATGACCCTCTATGGAGCCTCCATTGATGTTGTGGTCTCCCTCGTAGACATAGGCATCGAGCTCTCTAAGCTCAATGGCTCAATCAACTAATATACCTCTGGTATAAGTTGGCTCTGAAGTGCTCTAAAGGAATCAGTGATCTCCCTCTATTCAAGATGTAAACTACCACTCAATTCAGGTGTGAACGTGGGCCTTCTCCTACGAATGGGTGCATTCACCTCTTCGAGCTGTGATCTTACACTTTGGGGCTTGTCAGAGTTGGGTAACTATGGTACACAATTGTGATCTTGGATACAACCCACACATGAGCTAGGCACGAAGATGGCTTTCTATATAGCGCGCCTTCTCCAGCTTGCGAAGGACGACGTTGTGACAAGACACCAGCTTCAATACAACGGAGTACCAACAGAGGTCAGGACACGTCCTGTTAACTATAAGATATGAGGCCGCTTCCATTGCTTGTCCAGAGCGGGATTTGGACCACTCTCTAGAGTCATGGGGAATGAGGACCAGAGATAATAACCGATGCCTGGGATTTTTTTTTGCTCGAGCTGCGCACGCACAGAAAGAGCCTGACAAGAGGAGAAGCTAGTGAGTGTCAAGGCGGATCACAGACTTCTTTAGAGCGGGCACTAAACCATCGGAGCAGCTACTACCACAGCAGATCCCACATTCTCCTCACACCAGAGGCACATTGATCAACCAAGTGACAGAGCTAGGATTAAGATCCAGATGCCCACGACTGGCAGAGGACTACACAGCATCGAGGGAGGCCGCATCAAAGAATCAAGATCACTATGGCTCGACATGCACGACGCCCGATCATACTATTGACCATGGAGGAGGTTGATGAGATATCTGAGTGAAATATTTGAGCTTTGGGAGTGCTATCATGTCGGCAAGCATCTGAAGTACTGTCCAGCTTGATGATCTATGAAATATTACCACGGTTTGAAAGATCTTTGATACTCCTTTCTGGGTCTGTCCGGCTTGCTGCTACGCGGGCATACTACGCGGAATGAAAATGGTGTGAATCTTGAGAATTAGGCATGGGACCTGTTGTATATCATTTCCATGAACATTGAAGGATGGTCGAGGGCACAGGGTTGTTGAATCTCCATGTGCTATACTTGGAGCGGCATAATGCTGGTCATAACTAGTTGCACTTGCAGAAACAAGCTGAGTAAGGTAGTTGAAGTTGTACATACTATTCATCTAGCCACTGGGTCTTGTTGCACACAAAGCTGCTATGATTGCTACACGGGGAAGTCACAGAGGCTTCACTGCAAAAGAAAGTCGATGCCAATATGCCGATGAGGCAAACAGTGACATTGTCGACCTTCTATTGCTAGAATGAATAGGGAGGAGCTTTGGCCTAGAGACTCTATGCTACTGAAGAATGCGCTCACCATGTCAACGAGGTAGTCTTTTCTTCATGGCTCTTTGCTTTCATGTGAACAGGTATAAGGTGCCAGTACAATAGCTAGTTGGGCACAAGCAACAATTAATGCATTCCAAGAGGTGACACTCCAAGCACTTTTTGTGCTTTCTCAAGCGCACCACATTAAGCATACATGTCGACCAAGACGGTGCAAGGCACGACATCTTTTATCTTGCAAAGAGCCACATGCCTTCAAGATGCATGCGTAGGTGATTGCATCGAAACATAGGCCCTCGCTTCGCATCTGCTGACATTGTGAACAGAACACCTGATAGGGAGCATGATAGATTTGAAAGTCGTCAACGCCTGTGATCGATGTGTGATTAAAAAATCTTGCAACATGTGATGCTTGTGTAGGTGATTGCATCTATGCATGCATAGGTGATTGCAACATGAGAGAGGCCCTCACCTTGCATCTAAATTTTGACTGCAACGATTAGAAAAGCGCGACAGAGCCACATGCCTTCTAGATGCCTGTGCGTAGGTGATTGCAGCTGGAGAGAGGCCCTCACTTTGCATCTGGATTTTGACTTCCAGGCCATAGCAGCTAATTAATCTCCTAATAAGTTTCTTAAGCGTAGGGTAAATGCACACTATTTTGGAGCACAGAAGAAAAGCATAGAAAGAGAAGGGTAATCTGTAGACCCACATCCAGCAATGCTTGTTACTTCCTTTAGCTAGTACTAGCTAGAAAAAAGTCACAGCCTCTTGTAGCAATTACTCCTGTGAATATGTGTGTGGAAATTATAACGTGCTGTGATGATGGCTTTGGTTGAAAGGAGGAGCGTCAAAAAGATGTTACTCGCTTTATAGCCTTCTCTCTCTCTCTCTCTCTCTCTCTCTCTCTCTCTCTCTCTCTCTCTCTCTCTCTCTCTCTCTCTCTCTCTCTCTCTCTCTCTCTCTCTCTCTCTCTCAAACAGTGGCCAGAGACAAACCTGCAAACAAAGCTCCGAGCTAACAAAGTAATGAAGCTTTTGAATAATGCTTAGATCTTAATTTGAGCGTGACACAAAAAAGAACTAATGGTTTAGTCCCCACATTTTTAAAGAGTAGCCACGTGGGTTAATGAGAGCGCAGTGCTGTGATTTTACCTTGTACGCTAACAAAGTAATGAATCTTTTGAATAATGCTCTAGATCTTAATTTGAGCGTGACACAAAAATGAACTAATGGTTTAGTCCCCACATTTGTAGACGAGGTCTAGATGAGTAGCTTGAAGTTTGCATGTACAATGGAGACTTGAGGTAGATCTACTTGTGCATCACATTGATGGAAAGAACCTCTAAAATATAATGTGGATGTGTGGAATAGCATGTCGAAAAGTGAAAGGATTTTTCAATGAACAAGAGAAACCTCATGAGCCACAATAACATCACAAACAGCTTATTAAGGAGCCACAAACACAACACTAAGGTTTCTAGACCCAATAAAAAGGTGAAGTTGACCACATGCTATTGAAGTGTCTATTTGGTCAATAGAGAGTATCATCACAAGCTAGCAAGATGGAACAAATCATACCCATATGGAGAAACCTCTTTCTCATTGTAGAAATTATTTAGTTAAATTCATCAGCGTCCTTGTGATCATTTATGTACTCTCTCTTTCACCCTCAGTTTGATATAGAACAGAGCTTGTTACGCTTACCATACTAATGTGTTGAAGCCTATGTACTTCTTGTGATAAAAGAAGGGATAAAGTTTGCAAAGTGTAACTCCAAATATTAGTAAGGATGTCTGGTATCTTGCATTTAGTAAATGAATAAAATGCTTTTGTGAATCCCTAACAAAGGGTTCAAATAACTAGCAATGACATTCGAATAGAAAACATGACAGTTCATGTTTTTGTAATAGAAAAAATCAGCACTTGATAAGATCTTCTAGAGTCATAGCATTAAAATAATCCACTGTTTTTTTGCATGAATTATTTAAGATATGTACTTGAAAAGGTGCAAATTATCTTGATGTTTTCTTTATGATTAATGGTGGTTTTTTTGTGTGTTTAGATAGTTTAACGTGTCAAATAAGAGTTACCTTGCAGGGACCCTTTTGAAAATGAAACCTAAATCGGTGTTCTAGTAACAATTTGGTGTTATTCAAAGGGTATGAGTATTCAAAGTAAGCCAATAAAATCTCAAATCTCATGTCATAATAATCAATATCTAATTCTCCTAAATGATTTTCTCATATTAAACTGATCATTTAATGTGGGGAAGGCCAGGGGAGAAAAAGCTAGAATATTGGTTAAGCTAGCAGACCGGCCACAGTAGGGATCCAAAGGAGGTAAAATAGGGATCCAAAGGGGGGGCCATCTGCAAAAGAGCCATGTGCAACAATGGGCTGAAAAGACCCTAAGGTTCAGCCCATTAAGACTTCCAAAATGCTAAGGTTCCAAAATTCAAAGGTTGTGTCCAAAGGTCAACCCTAGGGAAAATTGGATGCTTTGTGTGTGCCCTAAAAGTCTTTGCACATCCCTACATGGGAGGGGGCGAGCCCTAAAGGTAGGGGATGAGAGAGAAAGCCACACACACACACACACACAGGCTCCCTTTACACAAAGGGAATGAGGGACACATGTCAGCTCCCTAGGCCAGATGCCCACAAGGTGTGCCCAATTTCTATTGGATGACCCTTGAAGTGGACCAATGAGAATTAAGCTAGAGTAAATCTAGTCTAATTAATTTAAAAACATTTAATAAAAGAAACCAATGAGAATTAAGTCTCCTAGAAGACTATTGGGAAGTCTCCCAAGGGGTCCAATGAGCATTCAGGAGCCCCATGGCTTGCCTGATTCCTATTGGCCAGGAGGCAAAGGGGTCCAATGAGAGTTTAGTTTAATTATTTAATTACCTAAAGCTCTCACAAAAGGGGAAAGGGGGACACATGTCAGAAGGCTATCACTTATGCTGCTTAATTGTAATTGGCTTGACTTGGGGAGGGCCAATGAGGCTTCAGCAAGAGCAATTAGCAAGAGGGCTCGCCCAAGAGAGAGAGAGAAGGGGCTGATTTTTGCAAGGCATTATCACACACACACTCACACAAGCTCATGTGTGAAGAAAGAGAAGACTATCTCTTCCCAAGCTTTAATGGAGAACTCATCACCTACTCCAAGCTTGTGAGATAGAAGCCTACATCAACACTCTCTTGGCATGTGGATGCAAATCCAACCAAGAGCCAAGCTTCAATGCATGCTCATCTCCTCTACCAAGCTAATTACTAAGCTAAGCTATGCTACATATGAGTGATTATGTGAGGAGACGTACATCTTTCTCGTAAGATACTTCTTCTTCCTCTCAATCTACTCTCAGACCCTGCTATCTCTCACCATCTTTGAAGGTGTGTGAGGTCTTGGGTCTGAAACGGGGATAATTCAAGTTGTGTTTGTTAAGTGTTTTGCTTAGTGCATGAAGTTTCCATCTTCATTGCACTAGCTAGTCTTGAAGGAACACAAAGAATTGTATTGTACAATGTCTCTCTTGATGGGAGAAACCATAATACAAAGCCTTTTGGAGGGGGGACTGGCTCCATGAAAATCCGGTCCTCAACTATTGTCAATAGCTTAATTTCTCTCTCTTTTGAAAGTATTGTCGATGCTATCTAACTAGGTGTTATGCTTTTTGTTGCTCTCTCCACCCAAGCACTCTTGTAATTTTCATTAGGAATCTATTCTAATGAAATGCCCACTATGTTCATGCTAATTTCCGCTACACATAAGTTATTAGGCCATTAAATGTTACAGCTCAACTCTCATTTTTAAAAATGGGACTTGAATAAGTCCCAAAATTCCTAAATTGGTGTTATCAACTAAGCTTGTTGAAAACTTTGAAGAAATCTAGGTTTTAAATATACCTCCACATTGATATTTTGACCTTGTATTCTAGCATAATCTGGAAGATGTAAATATTTTGATTTAATAAATTTATAACTTGATGCTAGTGGCCCAAGCTTGTGAAGAAGTTAATGAGACTTTTGAATAATCAACACAACGTGGACTGTACTTGTAGGGTATCCAACTTACATTTGAATTGGATGTTTTTTTCGTATAGATTTTTATCTAGTTTGTGTTAAGAATTGTATCATTAATATTATTTGGATGAATATAACATAAATTATTCAAAAAATTTACAATAATCTCCATCATTCTGTAATATCTTTTCCTCTCTAAGGACAATGTGTGCAGTTGTGGTACTTGCATATCAATGATAGAGTGTGTGAGATGTAAAATGTTTTGATCCCTTTCCTTTTATAGGTTCGTCTACAACTATGAGACTTTATTTTTTTTTCTTATTTGTATTAGTAACAAATATATCAATTAAGAAACTTATTGATATCGAACGAGTAACCATGATATTTCTCAATAATTAGTTGTTTAACTATGCTTAATGAATTTTTACTAAAATGACATTAGGGACAGACAAACTTACTACAATTACTTGATCCATTGTAAGTGATAAATAACTAGATGAAACACCCTTTTCTATATAGGAGTTTATAAACTACCAGATGAGGATGCCAAAGAGCTGGCTACTATATAGGAGTTCATAACTTACTAGATGAACTTACTAGATAAGGACGTCCAAGAATAGGTTTCTATATAGGAGTTTATGACTTACTATATGAACTTACTAGATCAACATGTCCAAGAGCAAGTTGCTATATAGGAGTTTGTGATTTGCTAGATGAATTAGAAAATTGCTAGCTTCGTTGCTAGATTAAATGTGAAAACTCCTACTTGTAACTAGGAATTATTGAGCATGTACTCTAACTTGCTATCTAGAAACACGTCCAAAGCTCCTTGTGCTCGTCGACTGCAGCATGACAGGAATACGTTTTTTTTTATATTGATAGCTTTAACTTCGGGCTTAGCCCCCTTGCACACGCCAAGATCACCAATCCAACAAAGCCTTCGTAGTCGGTCCCTCGGGAATGCAAATGGGTTACAATCAATCCCGCCCACCACTTAGAGAAAAGCACGACTGCTACAAGTGTCGGAAACCTTCGAACATCATCTGCTTGAGTGGGCTTCATGCATCCAGAGAGGCTCAAAATTGCCAAGATAGTGAAAGCATCCAATCATATTACATACCATGGTGCTAGATGATGATTGCACCCAACCCATATGGTGGAAATTCATCCTTGCTCTGGAGATAAATCGTTCGATCCTTAGTACCTTCAAGCTCTCCGACCAGTTGAGTTGGAAAAACATCTTTGACCTTTCTAAACTCCACATTTAGCATACATACCCTGGCAAGTAGTGTCTCTTGTAGACATCTCACTCCAAATCCCATAGCATAAACTTCATGGCACCTGCATCCAGCACCCCTTGCCTTGTTCGCAACCTTGTGATATAAGCATACGCTCCTGCCTCCTATGATAGCAAAAAACACTTGCACTTTTGACTAGCGAGTGCTCCAACTCAGTGTACCTGGCTCCTAGCTCCATCAAATATCTGCTCAAGGTCTTTGCTATTTTCATGTAAACTGCCATGCCTCGACTTCCTGCACTTCCATAGATCGACACAATTTGGCTGTACCATCATTTCCCACCCCCTCGTTGAGCATTTATGCTCAACCATAGTGTTATTTAGGTAAAATAAGTATGTATAGAGAGAATGATATAAATAGCTACATAGACTGCATAGAAAAAATGATAATATAGTGGCTATATAGATAGGATAGATATAGAGAGAAGAGCATCTGTTATTGCATCACCCCCCAGGGACAAACAAAAAGCTCACAGCTTCCCCAAGTATGGCATAGAGTCCACCTGGATCAGATATAAAACATTGGTTGTGGCCATCCACCTGTAAAGAATGTATTGTCAAACCTTCCTTTGCCCTTGTAGGCCAATAGACAGGCCATCCTTCCAGCTCTTTATAGCATTGAGCTTTGTCACCCTGCATCCACAACCCTTGCTGCCAACCATAAGCATGATTTTGCTCACTTGAAGCACCTTGCAAAGCAATGTGGAACAACATAGCTATCAATAGCCTAACACATAGCTTCAAAACCATGCCATTTGCTTCCACCTGCTGCATAGCCAAGCAAACCTGAGCCCTTTGCAAACCTGTATCCAAGCCCTCTGTAAATGACTCCAAAACCATCTCTTTATACTCAAGAACATGACCTACTAGAGCGACAACCTGTTCTTCAAACACCTGATCACCTGCAAGGTTGGAACCTTACTTATTGCATGGAGCCTCGCGCTCATAGGCTGCACCTGCATCAGTTTCCATAGAGTCATCTACCGGAGTTAACTCTCCATGGCTACCCACAAACTCTGGAACTTCAAAGCACACCTCGACATGCTCATCAAGGCAAGGTTGTCCCACCCCCTGCATAGACAAATCACTTCGACATACCTCTGTTTCTACTTCTAGCTCCTGCAAATCATCCTCAAAAACCTGCTCTTCAATTAAACTAGATGCACAATCAAACCATACCTCTTCCTCCAATAGGGACTCACCCTCACAAGACACAAGAGATGGCTGCTCGACGGGAAGATCCACACAAGGCATCTCCACACCTACACTATGCTTCTCCTTGACCTCCAAATGGCTGGTAGGCAACTTGCATACACTTTTTTCCACTTCATCTACACCAAAAACATCATAAGTTTCGTACCTAGAAGACCGGGACTCTGTCTCCCACATGCTATCTATGTCCAAAGCACTGTTAGAGCTTTGAGAGCTGTCAACCTCCTCTTCTGATCTTGTCAATTCTTGGACCACTACTGCCTTCCTCATTGCTGGTTCTGGAAGTGACACCTCTTCTTTAAGATCTTTTACCACCTCGCTCTCTTGAGTAAGCAAACTGGGTGGCACCCCGAATATACCCCTCTGTATCCTTTGAGGCCTGGTTGGCACTTCTTCTACCTTCTCTAGCCTGGCATCAGCTTCACATGCTTTGATCACATTCATATCAATAAAAAAAGGAGCTTTTACCTCTTGATTCTCATCAATTTGCTTGGGCTTAGGTCCACTTGCTACCGCAAGTATAGACTGCAACAATCCTGCCTCCATCTTCTTCTTCATCTTTCGACTCTTTGCTTTGGCAATTCTCACGGCTTCATCATAAGTTCTTGGATCTTCATAATTGACTCTCTCACGAACATAGGGATGCAAGCATGATAGAAACCTTTTGAGCTTCAAATATCCCGCATTGGTTGCTTGGGTAGCAGCTGCCAAATCCCCCCAATAAGCTTCAAATTTATCAACAAAAGCATCAAAATTGGCACTTACCTCCTGTGCAAGCCTTTGATCTTTGCATCTGCTTCCGAGGCCAACACCACCTTTCGATACCTTTGTAAGAACTGTTCCCGAAATCCGAGCCAATTCTGCTTGTGCACCTCTTCTAAGCCATCGAACCAAACCTTTGGTTTACCTCACAGCACCAAAGGTAGAGTTTGGAGCTTTGCTTCATCACCTGGCATCTGCAAGACTACCAGCATAAATAACTCAAAATCGGCAAGCCAATCATCAGCATCTTCATCTCCTTTGAACACGGGCCAAGCAACCTGCTTCATCTTGATTCACAAACACTCGGTCAGGTCGCAATCAGTGGGTCCTCTGTGGGGGCACCACAAGATGGAAAGGAGGAAATGGAAAAACCACCAGCACATGAATTCGATGCCTCTCTATAGCCCAGTGATCTCACAACAGCCCCATCCCCTAGCAAACACACAACTCGACTCCCAATCTGCAAACAAATACTGTCCAAGCCCGATCTCGACCAACCCTGACTAGATAGATCCGATTGCAATGTAGGTTCAGATAGCCTCCATCTATAACACTGTAGAGCACCATATGACATATAGGCAGTCCAATAACAATCGACACTCAAATTCCTACCCAATCCTTGACATACACCCGTCTATCTTCAAGCTTGCAGACTTGTACACAAGAACATCCATATAGAAAGCACATATACACCGATCGCCTTCGGAGATACACATATACTAGACCACTAGATGAGAGAGAGAGAAAAGATTGATAAATTTGCGGATAGATGCAACCAATATCAAGTAGACAAAAGCTCCCAAAGAGTGTGTACAATGATGGAAACGTATAAAAGCCAGTCCGTGGTAGGTAACAAGAAGAACAAAACGGTTCAATGCTTTCCTCCCTCTGTTCTACTTGCAGCCCTGATATCCTTCTTTGAGGAGCCTTGGAGGCCACTTTCTCCTTGACCTTCTTTCTTGCCCACTCCCTTCGACTCTCTTTTCCCCAACTCCTCCCGGCAACCGACCTAAACTACATCCCACACCCCTGTGATGCTCCTGAAGCCTCCATCCTCCAAGTGCAACTCCTCGTCTGGCGGTTCTTCATATGGTGAGTGATCCTTCTCTCCTCTGCAGTTGAGCCCTCTACGCCCCTCGCCAAGCCTGGCTAGGCTTCAACAAACCTCCCCTTCCTGCTTACGGATTCATCTCTTCCAGCCAAGGTGGCCTGCCTCTCAACTGCAGCTCCCAACACCCTTGGCGGCCAACTGCAAATGCCGCCCTTCTCCAAAAGCAGCCCTGTCGGTATCATGTCAACATCCCCCCTCGACTTCAACTGGCTGATCTGCTTCGTCTCTTCGCCACCGGCCAGCCCTCGGCCCTCGGTGTCAACGCTCCCCAGGCTGCTCTCGGCCTTGCTCTGCAAGGAGGTTGCCTCTCTTTAGCCAATAGCGGTCGTCTTCCCCTCTATATACTGGCTTCCCTTTCACCACCTTCTCGTCCTCATGCACTCCCAAGTGGCGGCTTCTCACCCCCTCGTTGGCTCGTGCTCCCCGCATGCAGGCTCCAAGTGGCCCTCTCTCATCACGCAACGCTGCTCCACCCCTGTGTAACTCCTCGTCAACTACAGCATGGGGAATGTTAGCAGTAAGCTAACACGGACACCATTTTCGGAGTTCTCTTTGTAAAACAATTATTATGTTGATAAATCGGGAATATTGTAACTCCTATTTTCTCAGATAAACTTTGTAATTAATGAGCCAGGGCTACAAGCTTCCAGATTGTATCAGCTAGTCATTTCCTAGCTTTGGTAGAACTCTAGATTATTAGTTTTGACCACCCAAAAACCTTGGCTAAGGTATATAAAAGCCAATTTTTGTAAGTTTTTTATAAGTTTTTGGGTAAGAAATACATAGCGTGAGCTAAGGGCGCTCACTTCTCTCCTTCTCGCGCTTCCTACTCCCTCTCCGGTTGTCACATTGCGATTGCGTTTGTTGCATTGCAACCGCAGGTAAGAGCTCTACGCATTGACGTAAGCCATTCACAGTATTTCGTAGCTTTTTGCGTTGCCAACCCGCGGCCTAATTTCATCATAACTAGGAATTTATACTTTTAAATAAAAAACTAAGTATAGACGGGGTATTGGGGCATCATTGCTAACCATTTAGATGCATTTTGGGTCAAAAACGACCAGTTCAAAAATCCATTGCTGTTAATAATCGCGTTTTTGAAACTTGACCTAAATTGGGGTTTGAGGCCATAGGCATGTGTGCTTAGGTCTTATAAACTTATCCTAGAAGTTTCGTTACGTTTGGATGTCATTTGATACTGTAACGGATGTGATTTGCTTGCCGATGAGCGATTGGCTTTTAGTGATTTCAGTCACTTCAGTGTAGCTTGAGTTAGATGCGAGTTGTTAGTTGTTTCTTGAGAGATTGACAACCTTGTAGCCTCTATGCACTAGTCGAGTCAGCTTTGTCCCATGGTTTGACAAATTAATTGTGGTTCTCGCTAATACTACAATAAGATAGGATGGTGAGGTTAGACATGCGTCCCATAACTCTCCTATGGTCAAAATGACATTAAACAACAATTTAAGCACTCAAAACTGAAGATTAGGCTCGCAAATTTTTAGTCACAAACCATAAGAGAACTTGAAATGCTTACACTTGATTCAAAGAGCAAGAGAAGAGGAACACAATACACTTTTCAAAATCAAAATAGGATTACACAATCATGAGATACGCTGATTAGAAATCTAAGCTGCTTGGTTGCTTGAGGGTATGTACAAAAAGCTTATTCTTCTCTAAATGATAAGCCTCCTTGTCATACCAATGTTATTATCTTTTATGCCTAGAGCTTTCTAAATGGCCACTAGGTAGACTCGCGTGTTCCTTTACAAATAATAGAAAGAATTCCAACTCATAGAATGGATCTTCTACTCGCAAATCAGGATTTGCACATAGCATAGCTACAAGTTAGCTTGAAAAAATAATTGAGTATGAATATATTAAAAATATAGTGTCTGGTTAGGTGGGCACCTGTATGCTAAAATGGCCAGACATCAAGCTATAATATGCTAATACCAATTGACATACCGTCTATTCAATGCAATGAGTGGCTATAGCCATATGAATGGTCAATACTTACTTTTCAACAAAAGAAATTAGGTGATATTCAATCTAACCTTAAGTATGGGAAAGCTGCTAGATCTATTAGTCTCAACAGTTGGTGGCTATCCATGCATCTATTTGTGCATGTTTTAGGGCCTTGCCCCTTGCTTAAATGCCAATGATGTTTGTTTTCAAGAACACTAGGGGCTAAATGGATAATCTCCAAGGGACTTTATAACAGAACAAATACAAGTGTGTGGCTGCCTCCTCCAATTTTTGCATTAGGCACTTGAAAAATCACACCACATTGTACGAACCATTTTCTTATGAGCGTTGGATGTGCGAGAGAGAGAAATATACTCCTCTTCCAGCTACCAAAGAGGTGGTAACTTTTGACTTGACATCGATATTGCCTAATGGTGTCTAGGAAACTAAGCAAGTTAGCAAACATTAGAGTCTTGCTAATCTTTGTGAGCACCTACTCATAATGGGAGTGGATGGGGTACATGATGTGAGTTTCAAGTTGAATTGTCGTAAGGTTCAATTTGTTTTGTTAGAGCACTTTGATTGATTCTTGCAATGCTTGGTCTTTGCAGATAGGCAAGTGGAAAGAGAACAAAATGATAATTGCACCCTCATGGTGTGTGGGAGAGCTAATCTTTAGTATCTATTCAGCTTAACCATGGAAATTGTCGCTTTTATAATGAACCCCACTTCTAATCAATCAAATTATTTTACTTTGTCAATTGCAATTCGAACCTCTCTTCACTCAATTTTTGGATATATAATTGTGCATGTTGCAAATCTTCGATTTTATAATGTGATGTGGGAAATATGAAGATTCTATAATTTCAACTTTAATTTTTTAGCTCAGAATCTTTTTGTTTGGGAAGGGGGATGGCTATAAAAAGATCCCATTATCCTCGCATTTATAGTTTTCCCATTTCTTTCACTCTTCACCACTAGAGCTCTCCCTACACTTCCACCACTAGATCTCTCTCCACACTTGTAGCCATGTGTGCATTTATACTTGTATCCATGGTTGTGCTCGAAGGCATGAAAAGAGGAAACACAGAATAGCAAGCATTACTGGATTTCCTTACCACGACCGACTATGCTAAGAAACAAGATCTCTACAACTTCTTCACCATCCACCCTCACCTAAAAACCACATTTGACCTCCATTTTTGCACCTTCTCCAACTCCTTGGTGTACTTCTTACATACATTACAAAGTACACCATCCGTTTGCCTGACTACCTTGGAAAATGGGTGTTCTTCTCCACATATAAAAAAGAGATTGTTCTTTCAAGCATTGCCTTCAATGTTTTGAGGAGATAGAGAGCAACACCAACCACTTCATTGAGCTCCCATCTAAGCAAGTGGCAAAAGCAAAGACAAAAAACCTAGACACAAAGTTTTTGCTAGACCAGGCTATGTTCCTCTTTTTAATGACAAAGGGAGCCCAATGCACCCGAGAAGATTCTCCCCCACATGCAGGTGGGAGGATTCATCCAAGACGCTAAGTCACAAGTGTAAACCTATGGTGGATAGACCAATGAGGAATTCATGATTGCAACATAGCCAATAAATAATTAGGAGTAGATTAGAGAATGAGCTCAATACACAATATAGAATGAAAATAACTTGCTTGATTGACTAAAATTGGAGAGAGATCTACAAGCTTTGGATATTGGCGATTTATAGGCTCAATGTGGAGAAGTGCAATCAATGGTTGGATGGATATGCACCACAATTGGAAATGGAAAGGTTCATGTGAGCTACCACAAGTAGCATGTGGCTATCAAATGCGTAGCATGTGTTTAGGGAATGAGTAGCATGTGTGGGGCTTTGTATGTTTCATAGGGAAAATGTGACTATGCACTTGAATGGTGCATGCTTTGATTAAGAGTTTGTTCTCACTGAGTGTAAGCTCTAGGTATACCTCAACAACAAGGATGAGGTGGAATGAGAGAGGTGTAGACAGTAGCTAAGGAGATAGGTGGAACGAGAGAGAGATGTAGATAACAATTATGGAGATATGAGGGAAGGTGGGGAGAGTGTCAATGGCAGCTATGGAGAAGTCAAGGTAGGTAGGAGAGCTTAAGCTCAAGAGAGTGTAGAGTGAGGCTATAGATCGTAGCTATGGAGAGATTCATGTGCTATGTGTTTTACAAAGAGGGTGTAGATGGTGGCTCTAGAGAGCTTCATGTGCTACAGGTGTGTGTGTGTGTGTGTGTGTGTGTGTGTGTGTGTGTGTGTGTGTGTGTGTGTGTGTGTGTGTGTGTGTGTGTGTGTGAGAGAGAGAGAGAGAGAGAGAGAGAGAGAGAGAGAGGTTCATGTGCTACAGGTTTGAGAGAGAGAGAGAGAGAGAGTAGATGGTAGCTATGAAGAGCATCATGCACAACAAGAGTGAGAATCAAACATTTACCCAATTATGTCATCTTGTGAGAAATATGTGAAGATGAAGAAAAAAGATGCAAGGAGGACTTGATTGATCATGTGAGTGAACTAGTAGAGGCTATAGATTCATTGTTGGTTGAGCTAGGTATCTATCATGAACACATCCACAAAGTTTCAAAGGCTTATGGCAAGCTGTTTTCAAGCTTTCGAGAGGACCGAAACCAATCTCATAAGTATTTTTCAAGTAATTGATCTATTTACTCAGATAGTTAGACTGTACGATGTAATATGCCAAGTCGATGGAGCTTTGTCTCGTGATGATGATGTAAAATGTTCTCTTCTTAGTATATTCACACATATTTATACATAAAGAAAAGCTCATTGAAGGTAAATGTACTTTTGACATCCTTGTGGACAATGAGCTACCATCAATGTCGACACATGAGTTGACCACTTTTGTAATTGTTTGGATTAGTAACTTTAATGATAGAAAACAACAATAACGCCGGATAAGGACCACAATTATGGGCAACATAAAATTATGTGCTTTTAAAGGACATTTACATTCAATTAACGTCAAAAGACAACAATAAACAGTGGTAGTGAGTTGCCATGGGAGGAAGAGAAATTTGCTCTTAAAGTACACGTGAATCAACAACGTTCTGTGACATAGTCCTATCGTTAATGATATTGTTCACAATTTCTTTTTTATTTCTTCACAAACTCAAGCAAAGATACCAAACACTACCATCAGAACTCACTCCCAATTTGCTCAATAAGACCTAGTAAGTAAAAGGTGTGGTAGGAACAACACCAAGCGTCGGAAAAGGGGCCCTACTACGTCGCTACCAAGTGGAAGTCGTGTACGGTGTGGCAGTCCCAGACGAGGCTGCCGTTGACGTTGGCCACGAAGGTGTCGAGGCGGACGAGGGCGGGGTGACCGTTGAAGTCGAGGTCGTTGCAGGTGGCCTGCAACACGCTGCCGTTTTGGAGGAGGGTGATGCCGGTGCAGGAAGCGGTGAACTGGCAGGGCAGTAAAGCATTCGGGCCGGGCGTGAAGCAGCGCGAGACCTTGAGCACCCCGTTGTCGTTGAGCAGCCTGTCGTCCAGAGACAGCGTCGACGTCTGGTAGTCTGTCCCTGGCATCTCCCCCGCCTCCGTCTCGCATGTCGCCTCCAGCTTCTTCCCATCGTCCACCAGCTGTATCTCCGCGCACGATTTCGTATATTCCCCACTGAGTCCTTGTCTTGGTGCGCACTCAATCTACACACAGACTCATACAATGACGCCAATCATCCTCTCTCTCTCTCTCTCTCTCTCTCTCTCTCTCTCTCTCTCTCACACACACACACACACACACACACCATCTCACCCGACCCTCCGGGCTCGGCTGAGCCTGAATCAGCAGCAGCGCACGCAACGATGAAAACACCAGCAGTGTCCCTACGAACATTAGAAACGCCTGCATCAAATTCGTGCTGCCCATCTTCTTGGATTAGTCCGACTTTGATTATAATGGTCCTCCCTTCTCGTATATAACCTAGCCAGCCCGCCCGATCTCACATTAAATAAAGGGAAAATTACCAGAATACCCCCAATATTTTGTCATAAATTCCCAAAACGCCCTTCAAATTCTCCAAAATCCCCAAAATATCTCTAGTTGTGAGATTAAATTTCTAAAGATTAAATTTTTTGTTTAGCTTTTCATAAGAAGACTAGTTGTCAATCAATACAAGATGCTAAAACTAGAATTTGAGTTGGTTATGTAGGCTTTGGAGATGATTTAATTCATTATTTTTCGACATAATTTCCCTTTTTTGCGCAGTAATTTGTGACAAATTATAATCTATGTCGCACTCAAAAAGAGACCTCAATTGTCAAAAACGGATAAAGACTAGAAAATATTGAACGATCCAACCAAAATAGATACAAGGGTATTTTGGGAATTTCCACAAATTAGAGGGATATTTTGATAATTTTCCCTTAAATAAATAAGGGGTCCAAGCAATTAGGTGTCCGAGAACCGTCATCATTGTCGTGGATTAACAAAAGAAAAGTAAAAGAAATAAAAAAATATGTGTGAGCAGTATTAGCCGTGACAAAGCAAGATGTAGTCGATTGTCAGATATATACGCGGTAATAGTGACAGATATATATCCGCGACTATTATTGGGCTTTTCAAAAATAAAGATACTGATTTGAGCCACCCAAAATGAGCATCTTTATTTTTTACTTGCATAAAACATTTGTATTTTGAAAAGTGTACGTATACAAAAATAGTGATAATACACTTTGATATTACAAGTCACACCTTATCTTTATAATTTGAAGCACAAAAGAACAATACTTAAATTTAATCACAAATAAAATCAAAATTTCAAATACGTTTTATGTACAAATCATGAGGGTTTGTTGTGCCATATTTGCACTTGTAAAAGAGGACTACAAAACGATATCTATATATCCTAGTCCTTTTTCTTGTCCTCCTCATCCTCGTCAAGAGGTACATAGTTTGATCACTCTCACTCTACAACAACCAAAAATAAATTAGATAAATCAATAACCCAAAATGATTAATGCAATATTCATTATCTACACTTATTGCTTGTAGAGATCCAACTGTTGAGTCGAATTTTTCACGAGAGATATGATGGTTTTTAACAACCATCACCATGTATCAAACTCTGTGTGTCCCTCTCAATACTTGACCATCTCTCTGCTGGTAGAACGGGTCACAGTGATATTTTTATAAGTTACCAATAACCAAAAAAGTTTCATAAGTTAAAACATCTTCTATACAAAACTTGCACAATTAAAAATTACTTACATTTGGTCTTTGAATTTAATAACAATTGTCATACGCAAAATGTATAAGAATCTGCAAATGGCGTTGAAATTTATTGCCCTATGGACTACCAAAGGCGACCTCGCTACCATACTTGACCCTATAGTAGCACTCATATCCATGTGTCTACTAGCATGGGTCGTGTGAGTGTCCTTGTCCTTTGTGATTGACATGGCACGCTCCAAAACAAGCGACTCCATCGTCTATAGGTTCATACGTTTGATCACTCTGACTCTACATTAACCAAAATCACAATAGACAAATTAGCAACTCAAAACAATTAATACAATATGATTTTCTTACACTTACTACCTATAGAGATCCGATTGTTGAGTCGAATTACTTGCGAGGGATGTGATAGTTCTCCAACAACCATCGTCAAGTAGCGAATTTTGTGTGCTGCTCTTGATACTTGACCATCTCTATTGTCGGTGATTCAAAGTGATATTTTCCTAAGTTAGCAATAAAAAAAGAAATTAGACTAAAACCTTTTTGAACAGTGTAGGCTCCAATTTAAAAAAACTTACATATTTGTCCTTCCAAGCTGCTTTGCCTCCCAAACCATAGTGTGTGGGAGTTTGTCTAGCGTGATGTTGTCTATAGGATGAGCCCATTGAAACTTGTTAGCCCTTTTCCTGCATGGCACACTCCCACTCCACATATGCCATGCTGCCTTTGCGATAGCTCCTGTCTCAATTTGCGACCAAGTTAGTCGCTACACGTCGTACACTTGATTGCTTGTTCTTCAAAAATGTTGTAATGTAGCCCTCCAACCATTGTGCTGAAAAACGCTCATTGGGGGCATTTGAGAATTGAGCATGCAAAGCTTCCTCGATATAGCATGCATGATTGGGTTGCTGGTCTTTGAGCTTTACAAAACAATGCTTATACGTCGAGTGTAGAGTCTGAAGATGGCATCAAACCGCCTTGTCCTATGTTGTACTAGTACCAGACTTAACAAAATTCCACTCTGCCGCCATACTTTACTCCATAGTAGCACCCATGCGTGTCTGCCTTAGGGGCAGCAGGCTCTGAAATAGGGGACTCCGTCCCCCTCTCCACAACTAAAACAAGCGAAGCCATAGGATCCCCCATTGCTCCACCTATTTCGAAGCTCGCTGCCCTGAGATGAACGTCGGCGCTTGCTGTCTGAAGAAGTGTGTCGATGATTCTCGAGGGAAGCAGGAGTGGAATGGAGTGGCGTGGGGCCCTGCGATGGAAGGGGAGTGGTACCCTGTGATGGAAGGGGAGTAGGTCGGTAAGAAGGGACCATAGAAGGAGATGCCATTGATGCGAGGATCTGAACGTAAGGAGTCCCTCCCTAGCTCCTCCATGGCATGGTCTACTAAGAAAGACCATAGGTCGCAAGCTGCTGTGGAGTGTATAAGCGGCCAAACAATCCTCCGTCAAATGGAGGTACTCGTCTTATAAAGAGAATGCCCGTTGGAGGTCTGAATCTATCACTGATGGAGGAACCTAGGTAGATGGCCCAACACCTCCATAGGTGTAGGAGGGCCATGCTTGCAAATAACAAAGAGAAACCTACACTCATGCTCACAAGAAACTAGCCATATATAAGCCTAATTTTAGTGCTTGGACTTATCGCCTCAAGACTTTGGTCCACTAGAGATGACGTCCACTCTTGATGGGAGCCCATCTGGACGTGAACCAACCAAAAGAAGAATGTGATGGTTTCTCCCCACCAGATGGTCTCTCATGTGACATCTACATTAAAGGTTGATAAGTATCAGGATCTAGCGCTATATCTAATCTTCATACCTCTACATATCTACATCCAATCCTCTCTCTACACCTAAACATATGTATACCTAAACCTAGACACACATATTCATCTACCCCTTTATATGTCTCTCTATATCTACCCCTTTCCTCTCTCCCTCTCTCTCTCTCGCTCTCTCTCTCTCTCTCTAATGTATAGAGAGGGTAGAGGTAGATAGCGATTAAAGCTTCAATTACTACTTCTTTTAGCCTTCAAAAATATGCACTCAAGTAACTACACCCATGGTTTAATATATTGTTTATTGCAAAGAGTAGTGGAGTGGATTTAACAATGCTAAGTTCGCACTGGTTCCTATTCAGCTTTCTAATAGCTCAATAATGATTAGTCCGTAGGAAAACCTAAAAATACTCCATTATTAAGACCATAGTTCTCGATGGTGTCTCTTAAACCTTGTAAATAGGCATGTCAACCTTGATAATAAATCCCAGTCCCACTTACCCTATTGCAATGAACAACTCCAACCTTTCATAGATTAGAGGAGTGCATCTCTTCTTAGGTAGATAAGAAAGAAACCTAAGCTCTAATCACTACTTATCTATCTCTATTCTCTTTATAGAGATGTAGAGAGGGGTAGGATGAGGGCAATATGATAGAGAGAGGACAATAGAGTAGAGAGAGAGAAATAGGAGATTTATCTACTCCTATTGCTCTTTCTCTCCCTCTCTATCCCTTTCCCTCTATTTCTCTCCCTCTCTCTTTCTCTACTCTCTTTCTCTCCCTCTATATCCCTCTTTCTCTCTCTATCTCTACTCTCTCTCTCTCTCTCTCTCTCTCTCTCTCTCTCTCCCTCTTTCTCTATATCTCTTTCCTCTCTTTCTCTATACTCTCTCTCTCTCTCTCTCTCTCTCTCTCTCTCTCTCTTCTATTCTAATCTTTAACTATTTAACACAATCTCAAACACAATCCATTCACAAACAAAGCACCATTTTTGAAGATTACCACAACTATGGGGAGATTAATCTACTCTACCCAAACAACCTACAACAAAAAACCATAAACCCTAATCCTAATTTATTCATACGAGGTATAGGGACTTCCTCTTTCTCTTCTTGCTTTACTCTTTATGTGTGTGTGTGTGTGTGTGTGTGTGTGGTAGAATACAATAGGGGGGGGGGGGGGGGGGGGGGGGGGGGGGGGTCATGTTTTACCTTGACTTGTAGAGGCGGTTGATGGTTTGGTTGAGCATCTAAAATAGTTCATGGTAAGCCCCCTCTAAGAAAACTCCTTTGAAAGAGATCCAAAATAGTTTGTGCGTGTGTGTATGTGTGTGTGTGTGTGTGTGTGTGTGTGTAGAGAGAGAGAGAGAGAGAGAGAGAGAGAGAGAGAGAGATGTAGAGTTTGGGGAGAGGTAGAATAGGGGAGATGCTTGGGAGAGTAGGTGTGATAGAGGGGGAGAGTTTGAGTAGGGTATGTTGCAAATACGCAGCATACTCTGCTCTCACCTTCTTTTTTAGGTGCTAGTTAGTATCAGGGACATTACCATGAATATAACTGTGAACATTATCGTGACTATTACAGCGAGGCCTTTTCAAATAGATACAAAGGTATCCGAGGTAGCAGGGGGATAGAAACCACCTCCCTCAAAGATTTTGAGCAGCTACGGTGCCAGCCAAAGGTATGTTTGGCCAAAGGGTGGATCATGCAAGAGGCATTTGTTTATATTTTAGAGTATTTTTCACAAATTGATCCATCAATGCCTTGCATGTGGTTAGACACAGAGGATGCAAGGATGACTTCACTCTTGCCAGGTGGAAAGAGAAAATTATTTAACATGGATATGGATCTATCCCGAGTGGTCAATAACTTTTGTATCCTCAATGAAAAAGTTATGACCAAGTGGGTGGACTTGTGGATAGCAAAGGCAAGGTGTTTACAGGAGAGTGAAGCATGGAAGCAAGTGCATGGAGGCAGGAGGGAATCTCTAGTGCCTCCATACCTTGCATGTTTCCTAGATCTCATTAGTGCCGAGTGTATTCATGACAGAATGACCGAAGCAAAAGCACACGGAGAAGACATTACCGACAAAGAATGGGAGTATGCATGAGGTTGCGTACCAAAGAAAGAGTACTCATATACTTAACCATATGGTATAGTTTTTTCTTGATTTTATCTTTGTAATTGATAAAAGATATTTTCTCATTTTGTAGTCCCTTTCCTTTAACTCTATGTGGTGAAAGGGTCGACACTTTCAAACACGCCACATTGACGAGCATCGAACCACCATGGACTGTGGCATCATGGGCAGCTTTGACACAGATGGTGATGAAGCCAAGTATTGTGGGACTATTGAAAGGATATTAAAGGTTAGTTTTATAACATTTCAAACCTTCATCTTTGACTGCAAGTGGTTTACAAATGTGTCTAGACAGTATGAGAATGGCCTCTACATGGTGGACTCTAGTGTGCATCTCATAGGGAAGTATGACAATTTACTTTTGCCACGTAATTGTGAGCACATGAGTGACTACCTTCTTTACCCTTATTTCCTTGTAGCATTAATTATACCAATGTTACTTACTATGAACTTATCTTCTATAGGTCATCTATATCCCAACAATCCATCCACCAAAACTTTGGTTCGTAGTTCCCTTAACACTAGTTTGGTACCAAAACAGGACAAGTAAGTGTCCTTCTTTTACATATTTAGATTAAATGCTACTTGCATTAGACGGTGTATTTAAGAAAGCCCTCTTGATATGCTTAAATATGTTAGCTATAGGGTCTTTGAAAAATATAACCTTGCATTTTAGAAGCTATCATAATCAAGATATACTCATCAAGTGGATGCCCATAAGACTGTGATTGATGCTTTGAAAAAATCAACTTTATAAGCTAAAGAAAAAATTAAGTGACCTTGTAGAAAATTGTACACAAATATTCTATAATTGAGCTATACATAATTGCAAGTTTCATGTCAAAAAAAGTTACTTGAGAGTATATAAAAATAATGGGAAGTTCTATGTGTTTGACATGGTCATTTCAAGCATATTGTTGTATGCATAGAAAAATATGTTTCTAATGTGTTTTTGAGTTTTAGAAAGTGATACATTGCTTACTCTCTCCAATGAGGACTCAAGGTGGCAAGTAGAAGTGCTTTTGTAAGAAACAATTTTTGGATCATTTCAGATATTCAAAACTGCACATGTAAAAATTTTGATATTTTAATTCTTGAGACATAAGTATTCAAAACCTCAAATAACTTCAAGCTTTCCACACATATCAACTAAATGTATCAAAATGCATGGTATGAATACAAATGGGATACCTAGAACCTTGGTTTCAATGTTATTATGGAGGACTCAAGATTTTCAAGAGTTTTTGCACAATCAAAATTTCAAGATAGGGTATAAGTGACAAGATTTTAGTAAGTTAGGGAGCCGGAAAAATACGTAGTTTCTTGGTTTTAACATATAAAGTCATTTGATGTTGTCAAATTGCACTAGAATAGCCCCAATTCCATGAGAGGACCTTTGAAAGGCCAAAATTATGCTCTTAGGCAGCACGTGCTCAAGTATGAAAATATACTTATAGCTTGCAATTGAATTTGAAACTATTCCTTGAAGGTCATCCCATTGTTTTGTAACACTAAGTACTAGCACTTTGATTTTAAAAACATAAAAAAGCTATCCTCTACAAAATGATTTTATTGGCAAAACAGCTTGAAATTTTACAAAAAAATTACAACTTAGAAATTACCACAATTCTCTCCATAGGGCTTGTATTTTGACATGGAGAAAAATCCAATGTTTTCTTTCCCTCATAGCCAACCTATGGTAGAAGCAAGGTGTAAAAAAATTACTTCTCCCATTGGGACCTTTAATCTACTTCCATTACATAGGCATTTAGTACGTAGTTCAAGAATTATTAGGTTAGCTATTTCAATTTGGCCATCTGTTTGCGGGTGATAGGCCGAAGAGAAATTTAGCCTTGTTCCTAAATTCTCAAACAGACCCTTCCATAAATTATTGTTCATTCCAGGGTCTCTATCCAGCACGATTGACATTGGCAAGCCATGGTACTTGAAGATTTTTGATATGAAGAGGGTTGCCATTTGATGGGCTTTATCTTTTTGACAAGTATAAAAGGAGCTTGTTTGTTGAACCTGTCTATTATCATCCATATTCCCGTATTTCCATGGATAGACTTAAGCAATCCAAATAAAATCCATGGATATGCTCTCCCATGGTGAATTATGGATTGGCAAAGATTGAAGCAATCCAGGTTGCTTTCCTCTATCAAACTTCTTCTTTTGGCATACCACACATTTTGAAACATACTTTTGTATGTTTGCTTTCATAGTAGGCCAATAGAAATATGTTTCAATTCCCTTTAGGGTAGACTGAATCCCTCTATGCCCCACATAAGGAGGAGCGTGAGATTCATACATTACTTTCTCACGTAGTGAGTTAGTAGCGAATAGTCTATTGCCATAGAGAAGACAACCATCTTGTAGGGTAAATGGTTCTTCTTTCTTCCCTAGTGAAAGGGCTGAAATCACATCTCTAAAATCAAGATCAATAGCGTACTCATCTATCATAGAAGATAGATCATTGTGAGTTGCTATGGAAACCGCATTCACTCTTGGTCATCTTGAGAGTGCATCGGCTACTTGATTATGCTTGCCAGCAATGTGAGCAATATGAAAATGAAATTGCAAAAGGAAATTTTCCCACCTCATTTGTTTGTCAAAGAGCTTGGTCTGGGTCATGAAGTACGTAAGGCTTTGGTTATCCGTCCGCAGAATGAAAGGAGTCCCCAATAAGTAGTGCTTCCACGAGTCTAAGGCATGTAGAACTGCGAGAAGTTCCTTTTCATATATGCCTAGAGCTTGCTCAACAAGGTTGAGCCTTTGACTTTCATAGGCTATGGCATGCCCTTCTTGGAGAAAAACAGCTCCAAGGCAATCACCACAAGTGTCACATTGGACCTCAAATGGCTTTGAGAGATGCGGCAGTGTAAGCACAGGTTGAGAGATAAGCTTTTCAAAAGCATTGTTCTCCTTGGTAGACCACATATACCTAACATTTTTCTTTGTTAGGTCATGTAATGGTCTCGCGATTTGTGGGAACTTTTCTTTGAAGCATCTATTTTATGCACACGTACCTATAAAGCTTCTTAGTTCATGTAGATTTATTGGACTAGGCCATCCTTTTATTACCTCTAGCTTTGATGGATCCATTTGGATGCCATCTTGAGAGATAATGTGACCTAAATACTGAATCTCTTGTAAGAAAAACTCACTTTTCTTTCGATTAATATAAAGTTTATTCTCTCGTAAAACTTGAAATATTACCTGGAGGTGTTACTTGTGCTCATCTAGTGAGTTAGAGTAGATGATTATATCATCAAAGAACACTCCAATAAAGGTTCGGTGAGGCCTGAACAGCTTCTCCATCAAGCGGTTAAATGTGGTTGGTGCATTGATCAAGCCAAAAGGCATGACTATGTACTCGTAAAGACCAAACAAAGTGCAAAATGAGGTCTTTACACTGTCTTGATCAACTATCCTTATTTGATGGTAGCCACTTTTTAGGTCAATCCTACTAAAGTAGGTCAACCCTTGTAGCTTATCAAATAGGTCTTCTCCCCGTGGGATGGGAAACCTATTTTTGATAGTGATCCTATTTAGTTCTCTATAGTCGACATACATACGATATGTGTCGTCTTTCTTTTGCACTAATAACACCGGTGAACAAAATGGAGATGAGCTAGGCCTAACCATGACCTTCTCAACTAACTCATGCGCTTGCCGCATAATCTCCTCTTGTTGAGATTGAGAAACTCTACAAGGAGGTTTATTAGGCGGCGAACTTTCTGGAAGAAGTTCAATTGCATGTTTATCATTGCCTCGTTTAGAAGGTAGTTCACAAGGGATGTCGTCAATAAAAACATCTTGAAATCCCTTGAGAAAATTGGATAACTTTAATTCCTTGTGATTGTTTATATTTTCTTTTGCTAAAGCATTAGGTTCATTTTGAGAATCTATAACAAAAATCATGTACACAGAAATAGAGCTCTTTATTGACTTATGAAAGCTTGCTTATGTACAAGAGGTATGCTATTACCCAACTCCTTAGCATCTATGTACATATCTTTTTCCATGAACCTAAAGTAGATTTGCCTTTCAAGGAATTTAACATTGGCAGCCATGCAATCAAACCATGGTGCCCCCAGGATGACATCCTCGTGCTTGAGAGGAGAGATTAAGAAATCCTCCTTGTCCACATAGATTTGGACATGGAGCCTCAATTTCCCAATTAAGGGAGTGACTGCGGCTTCTTGCCCCTTGAAAGCACCATCGATAGCAGGTAGGACATATCCCATCTCAAAGGCTTGGATGCCTAGCTTGGTGGACAACTCTGTGGATATGAAATTGTGAGTAGAACCAGGGTCAAAGATAATAAAAGCATCATGTTCTCTTACCTTTCCCAAGCATGGCATAGTGGAGATCCTTTGTGGTGAGCATCTTCTTCTTGTATTTTGACCAAGGTAGCTTTAGGAGGCTCATTTTGTGTGTTCTTTTGGGGACAAGTTCAATAAGCATGCCCTTGCTCCCCGCACTTGAAACATCGGTTATCTTTACGATACCGCTCTAGCTCTTCAAGAGAGAGTTTATTTTGTCTTTATAAACTCCCTTTCCCTAGGTTTGTGGTTGTTGGTGTTGCCTTTGGGAGACTTTTGGACGTTGTCCTTCCCCTTAGGCTCGTTACAATCCTTGTTTTTTGTGGGCTTAAGATTTCTCTTAGCCCCTTGTTGGAAGTTGATTCATGAAGCCACCATGGTATGGTGTATGACCGTAGATATGGTGTGTGTCCTTTGAGAGTTAACATAATCCGCCATATCCTCAATTAAACACGGACAAAATTGTTGTTTTTGCTCTCCAAAATCCATTTTTTTGAAGACAGTGACATTGAGATGTAAATCCCAAAACTTGTCTACATATTTGTGAATAGATTTGTAGGGAGAGAGCTTCAAGTTTTGCCATTCGGTGAGTACTTTGTCTTTGGCATCGGTAGCCAAAAACTGCTTTATGATGGAAGCTCTTAAAGCTTTCCATGTTCGTGGAGCTTCACTGTTTTCCCATAGGCTAGATCACCATTACCTGGTGGATTTTTGAAAATGCATAGGTACATGGTGTAGCTTAGAGGACTCCGTGAAGCCCTCATCTCCAAACGCCGCATCGAATTGTTCGACGAAGGCAAAGAATTTGTCCGTAGCACCAAAGGTTCCATTGTAGGTAAGGAAAGAGATGTTCTTTCCTCCCTCTTTGAAATTTTTGAGCTTGGACAACCTCTTCCATGCGGCATAGGATTTCCTATGGCCTCTTCTTTTAGGTGGTTCAAGACCTGCACCATCACTTTCTTCAGAAGAGGAAGAGTATGAGGAGGATGGAGAAGAGGGTGACCTCTTTCTTTCCTTTTTCTTCCCTTGTTCCTCCTTGTCTGCACCATCACTTTCTTCAGAAGCGGAAGAGGACGAAGAAGATGGAGAAGAGGGTAACCTCTTTCTTGCCTTTTTCTTCTCTTGTTTTCTCTCATCCCTCTTTGAATTATGGTGTAGAGAAGTATGCGATGGTCTTCTCCGTTTAGGGGGTGTTGGAGAGTGTTTTTCCCGTCTTCTTTGTGGAGCCATCTCCGTTGAGGTGGCAAGAGACTCACTTCTTTCTCGTTCTTGCACAATCAGCAAGGGGCTGGTCAACTACTTGCTTGGTAACATCGCCAACAGGGACTTCAGTGGAATCCCCACCATCTTGAGAAGCTTCACTGAACAGGTTTTCTTCCGCCTCTTGAATGGTGGCTTTGCCGAACCTTGTTTCCTTTTTCTCTCTTGCACAAACATGTCTTCTAGAGTGTCTCCACAATCTTCCCCGACATCAGGTGTACCTTTTTCTGTGAATGTATCATTGCCTACATCTTCATTGTCCTCTTTGAGTGCCACTATAGTCAACCTCATTGACCTCCTAGGCAAGCTTTTCTTTTACCTCCCACCTCTTGCAAGCTTTTGCAATTTTGCCTTGTCCTCTGTGGCATCTCCCTTTGCCTTTCCAGCATTATCATGTGCTTCAAGAATCTTTGCAGTTGTAATGGAATAAGCGATAAAAAGTAGTAAGTACCTTCAAGCTAACCAATAATTGTGTAGTAGCTAGCAAGTAATTGGCTAAAGCTAGTACCTGAAACTGGTTGCAAGATAACATCGCTACCTAACTGGCTGCAAGAAAACCTTGTTGGAGATTCTTGCCAACATTCAGAGTTGATCGTAATTTCTATCGACTACATTCCAAGTCCACCTAAGCTCTTCAATGGAGTGAAGACAGAGGTGCTTGGAACATTATCAACTATTTTGAGAGGACATAAAGCTTCCAAAAAAAAAAAAAACAAAGTTAACCTTTTGAAAACAATAACCAACTAGCTAAAAAAGAAAATATCAACATAATGTTGTTTAGAAGCTTTCTTTCAACATGATGTACAGTTATTAAACAAGAATCAAACATCTATTAGCAGTTATAGCCTATTACATAGGTAATAGTTGTATTTTCAATAATGAAATGAGAATGTATACCCTACAAACAACTAATAGCTAATGTTGAGCTATTTTATCCAGTATGAGGTAGCTATTACCAACCCATAGCTGCTTCCTAGCTACCATATACCTATTAAGGAGTTAGTATTCTACATAATAGCCGTGTGATAGCTAGTCAAGAGCTCTATGTAGCTATAATAGATTATGTAATATCTAATTAAGATATATAAATAGTTAGTCAAAATGGGCATAGTTATCACCACCTAGCTATTCAAGACATAGCTACCTAATAGCTAGTTAAAAGCTTTCTATCAACCTATTGTTGAGCTATATAACAAGAACCAAGCTGCTATTAGCAAGTAATAGCTGTTCCATAGCTATAAAATGGTTTTAAAGAGTTTATGGTCTACACAATAGCTTTAGATAGCTATTAGACAGGTAATAGCTATATTAGTAGCTACCCAATTAAGGCCATAGCGATTACCCTATAGCTATGAAAGTCAATTGCAGCTAAAATCTGGTTAAAAGCTTCTTGTAAAACAACTATACCCAACTTTGGATAGGACATAGCTACTTACAAGTTATTGAAGGCAACTATTGGGCAGCTATCAGCAGTTAATAGCTCTTCCATAGCTATCAAAATGGTCTTAAGGAATTTATGATCTACACAATAGCTCTATATAAGGTGGCCAATAGCTACTAGCAAGGCAATAGCTATGTTAATAGCTGCTCAATTAAGGCCAGAGTTGTGACCCTCTAACTATCAAATTCAATTGCAGCTAAAAGCTGGTTAAAAGCTTCTTGTCAAACACCTATAGCCAACTTTGGATTGGTCATGGCTACTTACAAGCTATTGGAGGTATCTATTGGGAAACTATTAGCATTTAGAAGTTGTTCCATAGCTCTCAAAAATGGTCTTAACTGGTTAATAATGTACACAGTAGCTTTATATAAGGTAGCCAACAGCTATTAGCTTTATATAAGGTATTCAATAGGGAATAATTGTATTAATAGCTACCCAATTAAGGCAATAGCTATTACCCTCTAGCTATAAAAGTCTATAGTAGCTAAAAGCTGGTTAAAAGCTTCTTGTGAGACATCTTTAGCAAACTTTGGATATGTCATACCTGTTTTCCTTATTAATAGCTATTGGTCAGTTATTATTGGGTGTTAATAGCTAGGCAACATAACACAAGCAACAGCTATTGTTATAATCATAACATAAGCAACAATAGCCATTGTACAACAGCTATGAAAAAGGCAATATAGCTATCACTGGCTTATTGGGGACATACCTATTGGGGTACCTTTGTCTTCTATAGAGGAAGTTATATTCCAACAATAGTTAAACCTTTGTTTCCAACAATAGTTTCTTTTGTTGGAGCCTCTCCTGATGTCCAAAGACAAAAAAAAAACAGTCTTAACTCTTCAAACACACAGTAAAAAACATAATAACTATAAAGTGTTCCCAATTCGATTTGTATGTCTACAACAATGTCGTTTTTGGGCATGCCACTCTCGATCACTCCAAGAAGACCAAGGACAACTTTGTTTGCAGTTATCACAGCTTGCAATTGTATCGATCGCTCCAAAGGCGCGTTCCCACTAGCCTCTAATGTGGCTAGTTCTTCTCTAGCTTCCTGTAGTTGCTACAAAAAGGTGTCTCCCTTTGACTGAACCTGCATTGCCACTTCATCTTGCTGCATTTCTTTTATGATCTGCCCCATATCAGTCTCCCCATACCTTATTTTGGCATATACATCAGCCAACAAGGCCAGTCCAAATCCACATGCTGAGTATTTGTTGCTCATAGATTGGCCTTCAATGGTGCACCTTCCAATGATAATGTGCTCATCATCTCCCCCATGTTCATGCGCGTCATTAATCTAGCCCTCTTGTTGGAGAGCCCCTTCTGGTGTTCTCCCAGCTGACTGACTGAGCTCGCAGCCACGGCTGCCCAAGCAACCATGTGCTTGGACTTGTCCTCAGACAACTCTGCCTGTTGGCAATTTTTGAAAGCAAACGCTTTTGTAAACTAGGCAGTACACTCGCCGTTTACAAGTAACTCTTGGTAGACCATTTGATATAGCACCATGAGTTTGTTGAAAAACTCTAGCCATAGTGTGGAGCTTCACTTTCTACCCTTTTTCTCTTACCACCGTGCACACGGACAACCACCCTTTTGCTCTTACTGCTATGAACACGGACAACCAATCTATGTCTGAGACATCCATCATATGCGTGTTGTCAACCCCATCCAAGCTGAGATTTTAAAGTTCATGAAACTCCACCTTTGTAGTGCAAACCTTTGCATGCTGTATTTTGGTGTATGGAGGTGGGGTCCACCTGAATATACAATAGCAATAACATTAGCAACAAAAGATGAAGCATATGACACGTCACACACCACACACATGGACATGCACAATGACACAAGTGCATATAACAAGAAAATAACAACCACATACACATAAATACACAAACTACACATGAGAACATCATGAGCAATTGCACCTCTTGGTTCTACTCCCATTCACACAACAACTTCGAGGTCTGTCGCAAGGGACTCTTTGAAAGTTATGGTGATCAATGAACATGCTGTTGATGTAGAGACAAGAAGGCAATTGAGCACACATTCAAAAACCCCTCCAGGTATGGATACTCCCATTCACACAGCAGCACAAAGTTCTTTTGCAAAAGAGCATGTACAAGCTATGGTGGTTAATGACGACGACAATTAGATGGTCATATTTGCCACTCTTAGTACCGATGCTCCCATTGAGAAACAAGATTCGAGTTCTATTGCAACACAATCCATGCAAGTAATGCTAATTAGTGATGATAGTGTGATCATGATAGATGAGGAGCTTATGTAGACAAGTCAATCTCCTTCCATTTTTGAAAATGTGCATAACTACAGCATCTCTATCGACCTCCTTGTGATAAAAGAATGAGAACTGGGGGCAGTCTTCCTGCCTTCATTGTTAGTTCAGGCACTTCTCTATTTGGTAGTCTAATTGCTTTAGACTAGCTACCCCATGCAAAAATTGAGCATACCAAACATCAAAAGTAGGTTGTGACATCCAGACCCTACTACATCTGACTCTTTCTCAATTTAATGTTATTAATTTTTCAAGAAGATGATCTTCCAGCAATGCAAATTCTCTATCTCACTTCTTTATTTTCCTAGTCACTCTCTATCTAAAGTTCTCTAACTAGAGTCTTACAAAACGTGCACTTCTTCTACATATAAAATAGCACTGCCAACAATTGGCTTTAACACGATATATGAGCCCCTATCTAACAGGTACCTTTGATGCAATAAGTTATCAACAAATGTTAGAAATAACAGTTTGCTATTCTATTGCATGGAAACACCACTCTTTTGAGTTTATAAATATCTCTTAGCCATCACACCATACTTTTCCCACACAGAAACAAATCACATCCAGAGAGAGAGGGAGAGAGAGAGAGAGAGAGAGAGAGAGAGAGAGAGAGAGAGAGAGAGAGAGAGAGAGAGAGAGAGAACCTTAGAGACATAGCGCGCGCTGTTCTCGTAAGAGAACCTTGCCTTCCTATAGAATTCTTACCCATGCAAGAATGTGGATCCACGCAGAGTACTCCCCCCTCTCTCACACGCTTAAGCCAGTTTTCCACTACTTTTCTTGAAATTTTTTCAAAAGTGATTTTTTTTAAAATTTAGCAGATAAAGACTTTTCTTGAATTTATTTAAATATGACTTTTTTGAAAGCTAGCAGCTAAGGACTAAGCTATTAAGGTATTATGGAAAGACAGCTTTCAACCCATAAAAGTGTACCACCCACTCATGCTACCACCCTATAATATACCCTTGGAGAATGAAAAAATGCCAATTTTTTTAATCTTTGATAATGTAAGATCCCCAATTTTTGGGGTCTCTTCTAAGAATAAGAAAAATAGCTTTCAATATCTATTTTGCCAAATTTTTTACTTAACATGCTTTGACAGTATTGGAAGGTTCTAAAGTAAAAAGCAAGGTCGTTTCCATGTTCATGTAGGTTAGACAGATGTTTGGTTCAGTTTTGGAAAAATCCGTTATTTTTAGCTTTTTCATGCTTTTAGGTGTTTTTTTGCAAAAAGCAAGGTCGGATCCTTAAATTAATCTACGTGTTCTGGGGAAGCTATGGTTCAATTCTGTAAAAATCTGCTTTTTGAGTGCTTTTCACTCTATTTTTAGCTTTTCATGATTTTTAGTACTTTTTAGTGAACAGCAAGTCTGCTTTCTTATCCTAATGGATGAGGAGAACCTATGGTTCACTTTTAGAAAATTTTCTTTTTTTTCTTTTTACACTATTTTTAGCTTTTCATGATTTTTGGCGTTTTTGAAAAGCGGTGTGCTTTTTATGATGACCTAAACCTAAAAATATTGATTTTAGTCTCCGTTGGATTGAAAAATGATCACTTGGAGCAAAAACGGGACCAGACGGGATTTTTACGTGAATTATTTTTACAAAAAACAATATCGTAACTACGCTGGGACAGTATGGGAAAGTCATGATCATGTCAGGATAGTGCGGTGCGGCATAGTCTAGCTACGATTTCCATTAGTTGGCCAGATACTGCTCAGATAGCTAATTTTGCTATATAAAAATTGAATGGTAAGTGGGGGAGTTGACCACCAAAAGCTGTGCCATGTTTTTAGAAAATACTAGAGTCTTTTCCCAAAAGCAAGAGGCTATTCCAGGAAAAAATCTAGCGCTACTTGTAGCTTGGGCATCACTCTAAGCAGCTGTAGAACCTATAAATTGGCATAGAGTGCTCAGTTTTCAGTGCCGTCTGTTGCATCTACTACCTCAAGGCTATATGTATCTATTATACGGAGTGGTGCAAGCTTTTAATCACCATATCCATAAGCTCTTATCTTGAAAAGAAGAAGAAGAAGAAGGACAGTCTCTCTCTCTACTTGCTTATTATCTTCTCTCTCGTTTCACGGTCTACACGCTCTCCGGAAGCTTTCATGGCGGATACCTCTACGTAGCTCTCATCACCACTCTCTTGTGGAAAATCAAGAAGTCTTTTGATATCCTCTAATCGATTCTAAAGCACGGTCAGAAGCTCTAAACGTTATAGCCATCATCTCTCTCTCTCTCTCTCTCTCTATGTCGTTTTTCTAGGTAGTCACCTCTCGGTGATTGTTTTTTCGCATATGAGTGCATGTATGGATCAACCGAGTAAGTAAGAAGTTGCACCATAATTATTCATCATGTTTAACACGCTGATTTATGCACATGATGTGTTTATGGTCACGTACGTGCATAGAAAGCGCTTTTCGTTTCACGTCATAGAGGCAGTAGGAACTCTGTTTTGGTCATAAATCACAAACCGCTATGAATCAGCTCAAACCCTTTGACCAGAGATAAAACACATCATTTAGAACATTTTCTTTCTTTGGTGTCATGTGAAAAATACTCATGAGCTAAGAGATATGGTCAAAAAACAGCTTGCTGCCCATTGCACAACCAATTTTTTCGACTCCAGGCTCCTTGGACAACCACTATATAGATTCACCGGATGGGAAAACCCACTTAACCAATCAAAAATCTTGATGAAATTTTATGATAAATAAATTTAGGTATCCGTTATCACCTCAGGAATGCGAGTTAGTAATCGCTCTATAACCAATTTTACCTACATGCGTAGGGGTGCTACCGAGGGGGGGGGGTACCATATGACGTCGTGAGTTAACCGAGTTTCTTTTACATGTTTTATGTCTTGTTTTGGTGATTTGATTTCAACTATTAGATGACCATAAACTTATGTGGAGTAAATGTTTAAACATCCCGAACCGCATAGGCAGATATGAATAAAGTGGCTTTCTTTTGGGGTTACCGTTTGTTGTGTGAGTACCATATGGGTGAAATGATGTGATAGAGTGATAGTCTATATTATGGATCTGAGCTTGATGTATTTTTTTGAGGTCAAATACTTTCAATTCATGCTTTTCATGCATCCAAAAGTGCCAAAAAAAAAAAAATTGCATATGTGTGAAGTTATGGTTTATGGTTTACCTAAAGGTCGGAGCTGTTTTGCATCATCTTTATGATGATGGAATGTTATCATATGATGTATGGTAACTCATGGATTGATGTGGATGTCTCATATGCATTGTTGTGATTGCTTTCCACTTTCCTTGGTCAAAACTAGCTCTATGTGCTAGGGAGGTGAAGTGCAGATGTGATGCATCAACTTTGCATGGTTGGATGTGGTCAAAATTGGAATTTTATATCATGATTAGTTTCTCGTCGGACTCTTTTTATGCATGAAAGAATCACATTTTAAGGGTCACATGTGTGTAGACTCCGATTGAGTGCAGGGGATATGTCAAACTCCAAGTGTGGGAGTTGGTTCAGTCTGTGATTATGACTTATGGTTAAGGGTTGAGATTCCTTCATGGATTATGGTTATGGTTTTTATGGTAGGAGCGAGTGTGGCTCATGGTTTTTTCCTGGATAAGGTTATGCTGCCGAATTTTTTCGCAGCCATGTTATGTTCTAAAGTGGTTATGGAGGATTGGTCGTGCCTCACCCAAGTTGGGTGGAGTGATCGCCCGTGTGATATGATTGGATTATGGTTTATGGTTTTGGAATTGGACCATGAAGTGATTTGGATGGTTTATGGCAGACGTGTAAGGATAGAGACCTTGTACATTCTAACTGCTTAGAAAAGATTATTTGTGCATATGGAAAGTGCTATTGTGATTGGACTCACATGTTATGTTTCTCATGGCAGCGTCGCTACAAGACTAGGATCACCTACATTGCTTAGCTTTAGACTAAAGGATCGTTAACCTGGGGCTTTGCTGGATTGGGAGTGTTGTCTAGGTCTTCTTCTTTTTGTTAGGATCATCTACACGATTAGTGTATCGGGGGTTGAATGACCTACACGGCTAACGCATCAAGAATTTTGCCTTGGCTTTGCCTAAACACCCGGTGATGGGCATCAAAGAAGCGTGGTGCCTATCACCTATTGGTACTTGGGATCCTTTCAGAGCTCGGGTTCATGGAGGGAGGCGAAGCGGCCTCAGCTTATGTCCAGCTCAGGTAGGTTGGAGGTGTTCTGGCTTGCTCCCAGGAAAATGAAATTCTCTCTGTCAGTAGTAGAGCGAAAGTGGATGGGTGGACCGGTCAATCCCTACACAAGGTCCGATGCTCTGCTAGTTATTTTGTCCTAATCTCTTTTTTTGATGTTATGGTATACCCAGATTTTGTCATTGCATTAATACATGGTTGCATGTTCCATTCATTTAAAGATTCTTTGTTGTCATCTTATCATGTCTCTGTGCACTCTATTTCACCCTCCACTATATTCTCTCTCTCTCTTCCCACAACGCAGTGTACACATATATTCACCCTCCACAATGTTATATTTTTCTTGAGAACGCTTTCATTCATAACACCCATTCAGGGGTAGCACTAGTCGTCGCTAGGTACCTCTGGATGCAGTCTGGCTCATGGCCTAAACTCCATCCTTGGTCGAGCGCTGAGAACTCCTTCTCTATGAAAATGCTTCCACAACTCTGATGTAAATTGAAAATTGTATAAAAGTGTAAATTGTATATTTTGTGCATAGACCCCTGGCGAGGGGTATCTCTCACTTGGTATCAAAGTCAATGATTAAGGTTATGGGGATAGCCTAAAGACTAATACTAGTCGGGTTGATTACGCATCATGCACACATTCATGCATGTTGTTTGAGAAAAGATATTGTATTCATGATGCATCTATAAGTGACATAGTTGGTGATACTTGTTTGATTTGTCTTCGTGAGTGGGAGTGTTTGGTTTGAGTTATGGTTAAAGTGTTCAAACAACTTCGTTGTAATATCTTGGAATGTTTGTCTTGTAGTAACAAATGGCAGCTCCCAGAGTGACGTTTGAATGCTTTAGCCAGGGGAATGAGGTTTTGGCCATAATATTCAACAATATGGCGACACGATTGTCCAGGGATGAACGGGAACTCTTTTACTTAGAAATTGGGACCAAATTCTTTGGCATACCAAGGAGCACAACTTGTTGGAAGAGTGTGACCGTAGTTACCTTACCCGTCACCAAGAATCCTTCCGTCAATTCTTCATCTATATTGACGATAGTCCAAGAGATTAGTTTTCCAACCTCAGGCTACTTCAACTTAGAATATGGCTAGGCCTAGAAGACATGTTCTACGTTCCCAAATGTAAAGAATTGCCGAGGTCGCTAAGAAGTTCAAAGCTTTTACAACTATCATAGGAAGAGAAAAGTTGGAAGATAATTACAGACCACGTTGTCGTGTGGGAGGTCTGAGAGAATATCCTGTTATGAGAGTTAAAAGAATATTTAGCTAATTAGCTCTAAGACACCCATAATATTGTAATGAGATCATAAAAATCAAATTTTGATGAATAATAGAAGCGTAGACTCAGTTTTGGTTCACATGTGTACTAAGTTTTCTCTCTCTCATTGTCTTGTTTTAGATGGATCTTCTTAACTAGAACTAGCTCTAAGACACTCATAATATTGTAATGAGATCATAAAAATAAAATTTTGATGAATAAAAGAAGCGTAGACTCAGTTTTGGTTCACATATGTACTAAGTTTTCTCTCTCTCATTGTCTTGTTTTAGATGGATCTTCTTAATTGTCTAGATGAACTCCCAAGTGACTTTGCACATAGAGTCTTTTTCAGTTATGCGGCTGGATTCAATCCCCATTGGGTAATTGAAGTGGTTCAAGTTTCAAAGGGGACTAGAGATTCCCTTGTACCCAACGCTTACGTAGCATGGGAGTTGTATGTTGAAGCTCAGCCTGAACATCAAATTTCAAGTTCCTGATAGGTTTATGACCAACCCACAGCTTTGGGTGAAGGAAAAGATCCAAGAAGGCCATATTAAAGTGCAAGTATATGTTCTTTACCTTGACTTATGCTCTCTTTTGGACATAACGAGTCATGAACTCATTCTTAGTAAGAAAGCCCTTATGTTAAACCAAAGATACAGCTTTTGTGAGAAGGTAATAATCAGAGTATGGAAGAAGTCAAATGGCGGCAACCACTTCTATTATATACCCTAAGATTGGTTCAATAGAGTCTATGGACCTATCCTCAAATACAACCCTCACAATGTCACCATTACCTTTGATGACTACAAGAAACCAAGGTGCATTGTTGACTTTGCCCAAGCACAGCCAATGGTAGTGAACTCGAGTAGATATTTCTACAGAAATGATATAAACAAATGACATGCTCATGTAAACTGCTTTACTGGATTATCAACCAAGCATGTATCACAAGGGGAAGAATGGTACAAAAAGAAAGACATGACTTTTAGTGCACAGGTTGAAGTTCTAAACTTTGACACCCGAGATGTGAACAAATATAGGGGTAGAACTTCAGTTGTAGGAACCAAAAATTGGTTCATTGGACCCTTTTGTATTTATGTATCTCCCTAGAAACACTATATATCTTTTAGTCTTTTGTGGTTATAAAAGTTTGATTTTGATATAACACATATTGTTTTGAAGATATAATGATTGAGTTTGAATCTTGGTTTTATCATTCTAAGTAACTTGAGTGATGGGGTGTGTATGTAGATGACTGATATCTTACCTCGAGGGATATGGGCCGATATACTCTCGCCTTATGGTGGAGGAGCATTTCCAAACTAGAGTGGAAGTACAAAGACTTGTCACTACCACGCATAATGGGCAAGAGAAGAAAAAGTTGATGTCTATGAAGGGGATCGGAGAGCACCACAGACGGAGAGTGAGAGAGAGAAGGAGACACACGACACATAGATATGGGTGGGGAGACTCAAAGAGTGAGCAGCCCCCTATACACTTATGCTATGTATAAGGTATACAAGTCAGTGGGCGCCCAGATTCTGGGCGGTCGGGCAAGGCACAGGCGCCTATACCCCAACAACCTCCCACTTAAAGGCGACTGTGCCTTTAAGCAAGGGAACCTAGTCTAAAGACTACAAAAGGCGAGAGAAAATCGCTCTCAACCGATGCCCAATGGCTGGCTATGATCGTGTGCATCCGGCTGTCCTACTCCCGTGTAAGTCCATACACCATCAGACGTACCGCACACGTACTGCAAGTATGTACGCAGTGCCTGCATATCTCCCTCGTGCACTATGCCATCATCAGTCAACAAACGACTGACAATCCCAACTGCAAATTCTCCAACTGCAGCTGTGATATCCGGTCTCAAGATGAGCATCTCATACATGAGACCACCGAATGCCGATGCAATGCTAGAGGGCCCTACTAGCTCTACGGAGCATGCATCAACATATATATCCCTGGCAATAGGCATCTTTGACGGACAAGGCGTATCAGCCACATGCATCTCCTGACTGTCCGCAAAAGACGCATCAACCTGTCGTACAACCTCAAAGCAAACCAGCTGCTCTAGGTGTCTGCAGGAAAATATATCCTGCACAACTATACTCCCATGCTCACTAACGAGCATAGAAAGGAATGATTGCATAATCGTTGACGTCTCAGCCTCCTCTGCAATCATCCACTGCAAACATGACCACTCAATCTGTTGTGACTCACTAGAGCTCTCATGCTCTAACTCCTTATGCATAGACTCTTGCACAACTTCCTCCTGTCGTGACTCACTAGAGCAAGATCTCTCTACCTATCTATCCTGCATAGAATTATCTCGCACAACTGACTCTCTGCTTTGCTGAGTCACTAGCAAAGCATGCATGTCTGACTCTGTCACCTCTCTGTGTGACTGCTCAAGTCATGCCCCAAGTACTATGTGCACAACGAGCTTACTACTCTGCACTCCATGTAAAGCATCCTGCAACCCATGAGCAAAAGAGACTATTCGGGTCTCTCGCTCTCTGCATGGCTGTAACAAGATTGAGACTCAACCATCTCGCACCAGTACTACGTGCAATGGGTACCATGTGCTAACTCTAGCACCTCTCGCAATCACTAGCGAACCCAAATGCAACGCAAAAGATTGCTCAAGCTCAAGTCGTGCCCCAACTGTGTGCACAACGAGCTCACTACTCTGCACTCCATGCAAAGCACCCTGCAACCCATGAGCAAAAGAGACTGTCCGGGTCTCTCGCTCTCTGCATGGCTGTAACAAGATTGAGACTCGACATCTGGCACCAGTACTACGTGCAATGGGTACCATGTGCCAACTCTAGCACCTCTCGCAATCACTAGCGAACCCAAATGCAACGCAAAAGATTGCTCAAGCAGCGATACCCGACATTCACTATCCCTGAGCTGACCAACGGAGATCAAACTCATCGTCAAATCTGGCACATGACGCACATCTCTGAGCACGTACGATGCACCACTCGGTAATGATAGTCTCACATCTCCTGAACCAACAATCTCATGCAGTGACCCATCTGCTAATCGCACACTACCATGCACTCTGCTAGAATAGCTACAGAACCAGTCACGATACGGAGTGACATGAAAAGTAGCGTCCCTGTCTAGCACCCACTGCAAAAGAAGTGCACTATCCTCAGACATCAAAAAATCAGGAGTAATACAGGAAGCAAATGTGAACTCACTATCACTAGGGTACTCAGACTCTGTATCTGATCCTGCAACTGTTAAGTCAACGGAGCCTATAGCATCTACTGCATCCTTGAGACTAGCATGTCTCCTGTGCTGTCTCATACGACGAAAGCATCGCCATCTAATGTGCCCTGTGTGACCACAATGCCAACATCTCAAGTGTCGACACGAACGAGAACGCCGTTTCTCATGAGTCATTGTCCTAGACTCAAAAGTCTCACACATATTGACTACTATAAGTGAATGTCAAAACTAACCAAGAGCTGTAACTCTACTCTAGGTACGGTAGCAATGAAATGCACTCAACTGATCCAAAAGAAGCAACTTGCAACGAGAAAATTCTCTCAAAAAAAGAGCTCACTAGCACCTACAATGCTCATGCAAATCCACACATAAAATCTCTCGCAGTAGTGTAACCACACTGTGCTCCACAAATGGCAATGATGCAAATCTCAAATGCCAAGTGTACGAGGCTCCTGTAGAGTAAACCAAGCTCTTGTATGGCTGTAAAATATGGCTGCAAATCAGCCCCAAAACAGCCCCAAAATTCAACTCTTAAACAACTGCATAAATAAGTCACAAACGTGTCCCAGATCAGCCTACAATTGAGCCATACATGGACACCTGCAAAGAGGAAACAATGGCTGAAAATTCAGCGTCCAAATAAGCCCTCAAACCTGTCTGTAAACTTGTAAACCTGTAGCTGAAACCTGCTGAAAAACCTCAAGCCATTCATCCGGCTACCTAGCTCGTACCCACACAAGCATACATCACAATATTCACTCTTGTGAGTGTGCCAAGATAATTGTACGCCTGTCAAACCGTGAGCTAATCACCAAGCCCACATTGTGCGGTATCGATGCATACACACGCACAAATCTCCCACCTGTAGAGAACACCGCACACAAATATTGAGTGCAACCGGCAATCTCTACCTAGATCGCATAAATGATGCGCATAAAACTCCTGGGAAAATTTCATCAGAGTTTCGACGCACAATGGCTATCAACACAAAATAACCATTGTCCTACAAGCTCAATACAATGAGCAATCAATGCGCATCAAACTACACCCAACATACATGCATAAGCTCTGCAAACCTGTGTCCAGCAAATGCTCACAAAGAGTACCACAGATGACCATACATATCATCCACAACCAACCTCTGCACTTGCTCACAAGATCTACTACTCACCACATAAGCATACATAGAGCATTACCCGCTCAAAGACCATGTATGCAAGCCACAACACTGCAGAAGAACCACTCAACTGCAACTAACAACACGTGTGGGAGTACTAGACTCAACCTATACCTGGGAGTCACACCCAATCTTGTAACACCTCATATGTGCCTGCTACCTACAATGTGCACGGGTAAGCTGTTTGTAGCAAAGAAAACAACAGAGCCCAAAAGTGTCCTGAAAAACAGTCTCTGTGTTTTTAATTTCAGACCCACCTGCACTCCGAATCAGAAAACAATTCCTTCTATAAAGTCGTAGAGCTTGAAACCAGCTCCGTTTTAAACCAAAAAGTTTTGGAATCGGAGCTTTGTAGCTCAAGTTATGAGCAAAACAGTAGACCGCTGTCAAACTGCCAAAAATTGAACAACTTTCTTCTGTGCTTCTTTGAGCTCATAGAAAGGCTCAAACTCACTTCCCACCTCGATCGTGAGCTGAATGTATCAATCTCACAATGCTTCCATGTCTATAGAAGCTCCAAGCTCCAATTTGTCGCCGATGTAGCCGTTGCAAAGCTTGCCGAGAAGAGGGAAGATGCTGTACACAGTGGGCTGATCTGTAGAGGAACTGTGGACTGATCTGTGAGCACTAGGAATCTCCTGAGAGCTCTCCTGCAAGCCTCTGTATGGCTGTCCACAAGACTCCTCTATTTCTTTGCTCAGATCTGTGACCTCTCTACCATAGCCGACGAGTTCATCGCGAACCCGTCTATCTACGCTCTCACACATGTCGCTCTGATACCAATTGAAGGGGATCAGAGAGCACCACAGACGGAGAGTGAGAGAGAGAAGGAGACACACGACACACGGATATGGGTGGGGAGACTCAAAGAGTGAGCAGACCCCTATACACTTATGCTATGTATAAGGTATACAAGTCAGTGGGCGCCCACACTCTGGGCGGTCGGGCAAGGCACAGGCACCTATACCCCAATAGTCTACGGATTTCATTGTATCAAATACCTTCCGGGCTTGGTATCATTATGCTGCAAGGAATCCTGAGTTTAGACTACGTCAACATGAACCCTCGCCTATTGGGAGTATTGAGTGGATACAATCTAAGTTGGGGACAAAGATTGTAGTCACTAATCAAATATTGTACATAAATGCTTATGAACTTATCCTAAGACCGACAAAGAAAACGTGGATGGCTAGAAACATACTTCCTTTAGTAATGGCTACGGGATACTTTGACATTGTTATGTTTAATGTATGGGGCTGACAATGCAAAAATAATGACCGACATTCCTTTCGTCCAGTACCTTGGAAGTTATTCTTTGACTTATTTGGGAAGTCACTGATCTACAATCCTCGCAATGTAAAAACTTTATACAGAGTGCAGACCTTAGTGCCTTGCAGATTGTGCAAATATATGTAGCTCAGTGGGATGGGACACACCGTATGTGTTTTCAAAATAATCTGCTTTCTTTTATGACTACTTCGGGTACAGGAAGGCAATTATCCATACAGAAATGGGAGTATCTGTAACAAATAAATCTCTAACTCAAGAATGGTATGACTCACACGCCAACGAGGAAATGTTTCAACCAAAGATCATAAAGAATTATTGGAATCAACCATCAGACATACTCAAGGAATGGGACAACTATACTCCATTGGTGGAAGGATGTCACAATGGATATTACCACGTGCACTATGTTAGAGCCATTGAGATTTATTAGAAACTTTCAAGACACTTTGTAGACTTTTTGAAAACCCAAAGTTTTGTGATATAGAAATTGGATTAATCTATTCATTATTGTTTCTCCTATTTTCTTCTCATCTTATCTTTAAAAGTCTATTCCATCTCGTTTAAGAACTTCGAGCAAAATAGAATATTTTACTAAATGTGACCTTGGTTGATATAGTGCATTAAGTTACCATGCCTCCTAGAGGAAATGAGGCTGCTGCTAACGCAAATACACCTATTGTTCCTCAACACACCATCATCGATAGAGACATCAATGCTATGGTTCGCAAGTCTCAACCCAGAAATTTTAGCGGGGAAGGCAAAGATGTAGACAAAGTTCTTAAGATTGGATTGAGCGCATGTATGACTACTTTGACTTAGCCCATTCGTCAGCAGTAAACAAAGCTATTATCGTTAAGTTCAAACTAAAGAAAATAGCCAAGCGTTGGTGGAGAGACCATTGCACAGACAACAATGTTGATCCTAATGCTGCAACTTGGGGTTATCTTAAGACCCAAACTCAGAAGAACTATTAAAACAAGGTCTATCATTCAGATCTTATGAATGAGTTTCTTGATTGTACTCAAGGAACCAGAGATCTAGAATCATACTACCAACATTTCTTAACTCTTGTCAAGTATGCTCCAACAGGGATGACTCAAGAGGTCAAGGTAGCTGGATTCGTGTCAGGGTTACATAATCTTATGAATATTAGACTCCAAAGTCTTCGTCTTACCAATTTTGGAGATATCCTTGATGCAGGAAAACCCATTGAAATAGAATTATCTACTACCAAAAAGAGAAAACCAGAACCTGTTCCTGTTTGTGAAACAAAAGACATTGTCCCGAGGAGGAACAAAGATCTGGAAATCCACAGCAAAGAAGAGAGAACTTATTATGTATGAAAGCCATATAGGATCATTTGTGCTACAATTATCTTGATCCTGGTCATCAATTCAAGGATTTTCCATTTAACAATTCAAACTTCACAACATTGGTGGACAATTATGAACATAGAAACTTCAATCCAAATCGAAACTTTGGAAATTTTAGACAGGGACTTCAATCAGCAAAACTTAACCTAAACCAGAGACAGTCTCAAAACCAAAGGAATTTTAGGCCAAGCAATCCACCTTTTGTTTGAAATGGACCGCCTGTCAACAATAATAACAATAGGAATGTTAATCATCAACTTCGTCCAGGAGGAGGAGGAGGAAATCAAAGACCTCAAGGAAGACCTCATATTAACATAGCTCAAGGGGCTAGAGGTGAAGGAAATTAGGAAAACACGTATGTTCATGCTGCAATTGAACATCAAGGAGTGAATGAAAAATTTTCAGTAATACAAACCCCAGCGGAGTATCAAGGTAACCATTTTACCTTATTGATTGATTCACGGAGTACACATTCTTTCATATCTCCTAAGTGCATTAGAAACCTCATTTTGCCTGAACACCCTGATACAGACCTTATAGTAGAATTAGCTATGGGTAGGAAGGTTAGATCTTCTACTTGAGTGGGTAACTTGAATTTTGTTTTTGATGGTCATAATACTTCTGCAAACTTCAAAGTCTTACCCATAGGAATTTACTATGGAATTCTAGGAATGGATTGTCTTAAAGCCAATGATGCTCACATACATTGTAAAGATGATTCATTGACTTTCAAAAACGACCAAAACTCTAGGGTTACAGTTACTGGGAAACAGGGAAAGCCTAAGCTCAGACTAGTGAACTTTACCAAAATTATAAAGAGTCATAGGAAGAATGAGAGGATTTACACAGTGAAGCTTAACCCTAAGGAGAAGAAGATAGATTCAACCAAACTCGAATGGATATCAAAATTTGATGATGTATTTCCTGAAGAACTTTCACAGCTACCACCCAAGCGTAATGTTGATCATGCAATAGAGCTTACTTCACGAGCTCAACCAATTTCTTGTAGACCTTAAAAAATGTCAATACCTGAATCTACGAAACTCAAGGAGAAATGAACTCAATTCCTTGAGCAAAGCTTTATTCGACCCAACGTTTCTCCATGGAGTACTATTGTTCTCTTTAATCAGAAGAAGAATAATACTCTACGTTTGTATTGATTATTGTAGATTGAACCATGTAAGAGTCAAGAATAAATATGCAATTCCAAGGATTGATGAATTGCTTGATCGATTACACAAATCTTCTATCTTCACAAAGATTGATCTTAAGTCAGGGTATTACCAAATCCAAATCAAGGAGGAGGACATACCAAAGACAAGATCTGATACTCGTTTTGGACATTATAAATTTACAGTTATGCCTTTTGGACTTACTAATGCTCTTGCAACTTTTAATCATCTTATGAACGACATATTTTCACAGCGTCTTGATGATTTTTTTCTTGTCTTCTTTGATGATATCCTAGTTTACTCAAGAAACAGAGAAGAACATGAACAACATGTGCGGCGAGTACTTGAACTTCTCCATCAAAATCAACTTTGTGCCAAACTTAGCAAATGCACCTTCTTCAATGAGACAAGGTGGAATATTTGGGCTTTATTATATTCAAGTAAGTTGTCATAGCTTGGCCTACACCAAAATCAGTACGAGAAGTACGTGGCTTTCTTGGTTTGACAAGATGGTATCGCGTATATTTATTGAAGGATATGCTAAGATTGCATCTCCACTGACTAATATGCTTAAGAAGGCTAAAGTGTTTACTTGGAATGGACATGCTCAAGCTACTTTTGAGAAACTCAAAGAAGCCTTGGTGAATTCTCCCATACTACAGCTTCCAAACTTCTCAAAGACATTCACTGTGCTCACTGATGCAAGAGGACAAGCAATTGGTGGCATTCTTTCTCAAGAAGGAAAACCAATAGCTTATAAATATTCTAAGCTACGTATACATGCGTTAAATTATCCTACACATGACTTGGAACTATTGGCCATTGTGCATGCTCTTAAATTATGGAAACATTATCTTTTTGGAAGGAGATTTGAACTACATACCGACCATAAAAGCCTAAAGGAGATCTACACCCAACCTGACCTTAATACACGGCAACGAAGATGGATGGAGTTGTTATGCGACTTTGAGTTTGGAATTGAATATAAACCTGGGAAGGAAAATCTTGTGGCCAATGATTTGAGCAAGAAGAGTAATGTAGTGGCTATCACAACCTCTACTACTTCTTTAATTGACCTTATTTGAGAAGGTATGACTAATGACCCGTATTACTTAAAAATCCAGTACTTGATGAACTTAAATAATTGCACAGAGAAACAAGAAAGGCAAATCAAAGGCTTTCATGTTGAAGGTGATGACCTTTACTTTGGTAATCGTCTTTGTATTCCATATGAAGGTGGGAGTCAAACTTGAGATTACAAGAAGCTCATGATATACCTATAGCAGGACATCCAGGATACATTAAGACTTACTCTACTATAAGAAAGAGTTTCTTTTGGGCAAGACTAAAGCGCAATGTGTTGAAATATGTTACAATATGTTTAACATGCCAACATATTATAGCAGAACGTATTCGATACCCCAGTAAGCTTCAACCTATTGATGCTCCACAAATGAAATGGGAATGCATATCCATGGATTTCATTATAGGACTTCCTACATCTTTGAGATATGACTCTATTTTCGTGGTTGTTGATATGCTTTAAAAAATGACACATTTATTTCCAGTCAAGACAACATTTATGGCTAAAGATATAGCTCAAGGCTTCATGAAAGGTGTTTTTATGTATCACGGTTCACCTCAATGGATAATTTCTGATCGTGATGCGAAGTTCACCTCAAATTTTTGGAAAGCCTTATTCTCGGCTACAGGAACCCAGTTAGCCTTTAGTACTGCTTATCATCCTCAAATTGATGGGCAGAGAGAAAGGACAAATCAAATCATTGACGACATGTTAAGAGCTTATTGTATGCATGAGCAGAGTAAATGGACTAGATATTTGTATTTGGTTGAATTTGTGTATAATTCCTCGTTTCAACGCTCAATTGGAATGTCTCCTTTTCAAGCATTGTATGGAGAAGAGTGTCTTACTCCACTCAAATGGACAGACCCTCTCATACGAGTTTAAGCATCCAAAGAAATGTTGGATGAAATGCAACTACAAATAAATCTTATACGACAAGATATTAAGAATGCTCAAGATAGACAGAAGAGTTATGTTGATCCAAAACGATCTGCCAAAGAGGGCGATATGATATTTTTTAGAGTGAAACCCAAATGTAGTTCTTTATCAATGGGTAAGTGTAAGAAGCTAAGTGCCAGATATTGTGGACCTTTTGTAATCACAGAACGGATTAATGATCAAGCTTACAGACTCTTGTTACCACCACACATAAAGGTACATGATGTTTTCCACGACAGCTTGCTCAAAAAGTATGTACCTGGTCCGCAAAATATTCTTGATGATTCTCTATTATCTACATCTACTGATGGAACTTTCAAAGTATATCCCGAAGTAATACTTCAGAGCAGAACCAAGCCTCTACATAATCAGACCATTATTGAACACCTTGTTAAATGGTCAACGTATCCTCCAGAAGATGCCACTTGGGAATGTGATGCTGTAATGAGACTAAATTATCCAGAGTTCATGTCGAGGTAACGACACCTCAAATTTTTCAAATGTGGGAGGATGTAAGATCCCCAATTTTTGGGTCTCTTCTAAAAATAAGAAAAATAGCTTTCAATATTTATTTTGCCAAATTTTTTACTTAAGATGTTAGATTGACAGTATTGGAAGGTTCTAAAGTAAAAAGCAAGGTCGTTTCCATGTTCCAGTAGATTAGACGGACGTTTGGTTCAGTTTTGGAAAAATGTGCTATTTTTAGCTTTTTCATGCTTTTAGGTGCTTTTTTTGCAAAAAGCAAGGTCGAATCCTTAATCTACGTGTTTCGGGGAAGCTACGGTTTAATTTAATATAAAAACCTGCTTTTTGAGTGCTTTTTACTCTATTTTTATTTTTTCACGATTTTTAGTGCTTTTTAGTGAAAAGCAGGTCCGCTTTCTTATTCTAGTGGACGAGGGGAATCCATGTTCATTTTTAAAAAATTTTGCTCTTTTTTTTCTTTTTATGCTATTTTTAGCTTTTCGTGCTTTTTGGTGTTTTTGAAAAGCAATGTGCTTTTTATGATGACCTAAACCTAAAAATGTTAATTTTAGTCTCTGTCGGATTTAAAAATGATCACCTAGACCAAAAATGGGACCAGACCGGATTTTTACGGGATTTTTCATAATTATGTCGGGAGAGTACGGTGCGGCATAGTCTAGCTACGGTTTCCATTAATTGGCCAGATACTACTCAGATGGCCAATTTTGTTGTTAAAAAATTGAATGGTAAGTGGGGCAGTTGACCACCAAAAGCTGTGCCATGATTTTAGAAAAGACTGTAGTCTTTTCCCAAAAGCTATTCCAGGCAAAAATCTAGCGCTACCTGTAGCTTGGGCATCAATTTGAGCAACTACAAAACTTATAAATTGGCATAGAGTGCTCAGTCTTCAGTCGTCTGTTGCCTCTACTACCGCAAGGCTATACGTATCTATTTTACGGAGTGGTGCAAGCTCTTTATCACCATATCCATAAGCTCTTCTCTTGAAAAGAAGAAGAAGAAGAAGAAGAAGAAGGACACACTCTCTCTCTACTTGCTTATTATCTTCTCTCTCGTTTCACGGTGTACACGCTCTCCGGAAGCTTTCATGGCGGATATCTCTACATAGCTCTCATCACCGCTCTCTTGCGGCAAAGCAAGAATCCTTTCGACAGCCTCTAATAGATTCTAAAGCACGGTGAGAGGCTCTAAACTCCATAGCCATCATCTCTCTCTCTATGTCGTTTTTTTGAGTAGTCACCCTCTCGGTGATTGTTTTTTCGCATACGAGTGCATGTATGGATTAACCAAGTACGTACAAAGTTGCCCCATGATTATTTCATCATGTTAAACACGCTGATTTATGCACATGATGCGTTTATAGTACTGAGGCGGTTCGGGGCGGGCAATAAGAGAGGCGACCTCTAAACACCCCTCAAGGCTCCCATGCTGCTCAATTGGGACTAGGGAAACCACAAGCACAACACAACAACAAACCCACAACCAAACCCCAAACAAGATAAGAGCACCACCTATTTATGGTATGCGAACTAGGACGCGAGAGAGATTTTGTCACAACCAAGAAGATGCACCACAAAACACACACAAGCAACCTCACACCAAAACACACACAAAATGGACCAGCGAGAGCTAGAGCAAAGGGAAGAGAGAGAGGAATGGATATTGCATAATACCTTATTTAAACATTGCCAACACACTCACACTGTCTTAGGGTGTGGGAGACCTCTCACTACAATACCCTCTTACAATGGACACAAAATTGGCAATGAAAAACACACTAAAACACTTTCTAAAACAAGATTAAATGATAGAAACTCAAAATACACAAGTCACCTTGAATTCACTAAACCGTACCGCACAAGTGGAAGGACGAAGATTTGAACGTCGAATCACGCCTTTGATGCACCAAACCTCAATTTATTGATGATGGAGGAACATATACAATAGTGGTTTTGAGATTTTGAACTCACTCTCTCTCACTTGCAATGTGTAGCTTAAAAGCTTCTCTCACACCAAGAGTGAAGCTCACAAATTGGTTGCTACGCCTAAGTCTCTCCTCACACATAGAGTGTTGGGGTGTTGTGTGAGATATTGTAGGTTGTTTTACAAAAATGAGAGGAGCCTATTTATAGGTTGGAGACCCCTCATTAAGATTATTGAAAATTCTAATTTACAAGCTAACAAATCAGGATTATGATTTTTTATGAATATCAAAACATTGCGGGCCTTCTTTGTCTGCTTGAGTCATGATGTGGCTTCAAAAGAGAGCATAATTAATGGTAGATAAGGTGAAATTATAGTTTTAAGGAAGAAGAGAGAGAGACAGAGAGAGAGAGAGTTACTATGCACATGTCTTGAGGTGAGGTGTCTTTTATGGTTAGGTCCATGGCTATTTTGTGTTAGTATGTTAGTGGTTAGTGTTAGTAATCACTAGAAAGTTAATGTTATATTTACAATGGGTAGAATGAGGTGGATGGTTGAATGAAGTGAGGAAATCCTTGTAATGGTGAAGCTTGAAGAAGTTTTGGACTTACTTGTGTAGGTTCTCAAAATGACTACTGACCCTCTTCTTCTTCTTCTCTTCTTTATACCACCGTCACCAAGGTTGATTACCACGATGAAAATGGAAATTCGGTTGATGATATCTCTCAATTTGTAGACGTTAATCATGGTTTACATGCTGAATTTATGTATATAGAGAAGGGGTAAGATGGAATTGCACTTTGGAAGTAATAGAGAGAGGCATAGAGATGGTGTATGTACATGGAGAGCTCATATGAGAGATATGGAAGTAAGAGGGGAGGTTAATGGTGAAGAAGGTGAGAGAAAAAATAGAAGGTGCAGGTTTGAGTGAGGGATTGAGAGGAATGAGTGTGTGTGTGTGTAGAAGTGTGGGAAAGAGGTGAGAGAAGACTATGGACTACTTGTGAGGAATTAAGTGGGCAGACTGGGGTCCACTCAAAACATCCTAGCTCACTGGTGGTTCCTTCAAAAATCACCAACATTTTTGAGGTGATTATTCAGCTTTTGTTCCAGAGTTTATCTTTTGTCCACTGCTTCAAATTTGGAGTGGAGATGGATATAAAAAAACCCACCAAAATACGTGTTTTTCTTCACAAAAAAGTCTTCAGTGGCCCTCCTTTTGTTGAATTTGCATATGGCTCCAAAGGTGAGCCCCTCCTTGCATTAGAGCATTACCTAATTGATTCTTAGGGGTTTGAAAATATGCATGGTTGTGGATTATGCGTAAATAAAATACATGGATATGATGGGAAAAAACAGGTTTATATATATAAACAATTTATGGAATGTAAAATAGTGTCAGCTATATATAAATATAAAATGGAAAAAAGAGATATATGAAAATATAAGGAATCAAATGAGGGGATCCTCATTTGTTTTTATTGAAGTATATTTATTTACAAGAGGTAAGAAAAAATACCTCTAGGAAATAGGAATTTAGTGAAAGGCAATGACTGATGGTGAAAGGTATTTTTGAGGTTTTTCCTTGCAGTGGATTCTCACCCAAAAATAAGAGAAGCTTGCATGAAATGATTTTTTACAGAATACATAGGGAAAAAAGACTATGGTAATGGTGAGTAAATGTACATAGCATGCTTAGAAAAATAACGCACACCTAGGTAAAAATATTTAAATAAATACCATAATAATTATGAAAATTCCCTATTTTTAGGCCCTATATACGGTGAGATATTTACACACCAATGGGCCATAATATACTTTGGCTTTTGTTTTTTTAAGAAGATATGGAAAAAGTCCCCTAACTCACACACGCCTATGTGCAATAAAAAGGTAAGAATAGCCACAGTGTTTAGGTGATCTTGGTAGAGTGAGGTAACTCACTATGGAATTTTTGGATAGCCAGAAAACGGCTATCATTAGCCCTCCCCCAGGATGATGGTATATTCATGTACCATCATAAAGCATCTTTTCCCAAAGAGAGTGTTTTTGAGTCCTCTATGATATCTGGTCCCTTGACGTGATTTTGATTGTGTGGTTTTTTGTCACACTCATGCTTCATGCAGCAGAACTTACATGAGATAGTCGCTTTTTGACAGTCCTTCAGTAGATCCTTTGGTAGAAGACGACTCAAATAGGGCTTCAAGCGATACCCCTTTACCTTCCTGGAGTGATCTTTACCATTCAGGTCCATAAGCTGATAGTAACTTGAATTGAAAGCCTTCTTGACTATGTATGGCCCTTGCCATCTAGTTTCAAACTTAGCATCAAAACGATTGTCAAGTCGATTGTCATACCTTAGCACAGGCTCTCCTTCCTTGAAGCCTTTGTCCTTGAGTTTCTTGTCAAGCTTCTCCTTTGCTTGTGTAGCTTTTCTTTTGTAGCACTCCTAAGATGCTTCTCTTTTCCACTCAAGCTCCACTAGTGTAAGAAATCGATCCATCCATACCTCTTGATCATCTTGTGCACCTCTTCCATGAAGCCGTATTGTTGGGATGTTGAGCACGATAGGCTGCAAAACCTCTTGACCATACACCAAGTGAAATGGCGTGAACTCTGTTGCCTCCCTATATGTGGTTCGATATTCCCACAAGGCACCATCCAAGAAGTCATCCCATAACTTTGTTTTGTTTTGCACCATCTTTCTAATGATGCTTGTAATGACACCATTAGCCTTCTCCACCAAACCATTTGACTGTGGGTAGTAGGGTGTGCTATGACAATGTAGAATGTGAAGCTCTTCACAAACTTCTGTGAGTAAACCCTTCTTGAAACCAGGACCATTATCCGAAACAATCTCTAGAGGTGTGCCAAATCTACAACAAGTATTAGTGTAGACAAACATACTCACTGTCTTCCCATTTACCCTTGCCACACTTTGAGCCTCTACCCACCTAGTCATGTAGTCCACATCCCCACTAGAATGTAGAGTTTACCATTCTTTGTTCTAGGCAGAGGACCCATAGCATCAATGCCCCCTCGGACCGTGCACCAGCCTTTTATTTCCATTTACCTGACAGTTGTGACAACTTTTACACCAATGTTGGACATCCACATGCTAGCTTGGCCAAACATACCCCGCAAGCAAAATCTTCTTCACGGTTAATTCTTGGGCAAAATGACCCGCCACATGCCTCTTCATGCAAACCTTTTAGAATGGCTGGAATTTCCTCGATAGTTGGTACTCTTCTGTACACTTGATCCTTCCCTCTTTGATAGAGGGAGCCTTCTAGGAAGAGATAGAAACTTGCCTTCTTCATGAGTCTCCTCTTTTGAGCTTTTGTGAAGTCTTGTGGAAACTCGCCCTCCAAATGTAGCCAATAATGGAGCCAATGACTCCAACCCCTAGTATCTCGGTTGCTTGACAACTGTTGCCACCATGATGACCTGCACTTCTTTCTCAACACATGTAACTGCTTGTTGTGCAAGTAAATCGGCATCTTCATTTTGTTTCCTAGGAACATGATATAGTTGCACTTCTTCAAACTGATTAAACAACCTACGAATGGCATGAACCTTTGTCCTAAGGCTTTCATTCTTGCATGCCCAAATGCCTAAAATCTGCTTCACAATGAGAAGTGCATCTCCCTTTACCACGAGAGGCTGCATACCTTGACTAATGCACATCTTCAAACCATGAAGTAGTGTGTCATATTCTGCTTCATTGTTGCTAGTTGAACCTGGTAGATTGACCTTCTCTTTCATGACCACCTCTCCACTTGGGTTGAGAAACACACGTCCTCCTCCGGCTTTTCTTGTGACTCGTCGAAAAGCTCCATCAAAGAACAAGGTAAAAGCATTAGGAATACTTTTAGGTGGTGGCAATGATAGGGTCTTTACTTCAGGAACCTTAATCTCCTTTTCATGCACCCTATAAGTGAGAATCCATGCCAATTGTGCACGCACACTATCTTCTACCTTGAAAGAGTATTGAAACTCTTGCAACTTCATAATCCACTTTGAGATCCTAGTACTAAGATTCCCAAGGGAACAAATTTTTTGCAGTGAGAATTACAAAAGGTTTTGGTAGCAAGTAGGATCTAAACTTCCTCACCGCAAACATGGGAAAAAGCATCATGAGTTCTGCCTCCGTGTAGCCTCTCTCCAAAGCATTCATGACCCTACTAGCAAAGTAGATGGACCACATCCTGGTACTGTGGGGATCTTGTTGTAGCAAAACAGTACCAATTGTTTCTTTTCCAACACTAGAGCTAACAAAGAGTGTGTACTCCCAACAAGGAGACATAAGTGTTGGTAGTTCTGACACAATGATTTTGATGTTACAAAAATATCCTTCAAGATCATCAGACCAAACAAACTCGACTTGTTGTGTCAATTTTTGCAAGGGGTGAAGTAACTCCGAGGCTAAGTGAATGAAGCTTGACATATACTTCACCTTTTGAATGAATGATATGACCTCTTTGAGATTCTTGGGTGATGGGAGCTCAATAAGAGCCTTTGCCTTTGAAGGATCCACCTCAATGCCTTTATAGGAAACCTTGTGACCGAGCAAGATCACTTCATCCTCACCTATGTGGCACTTGTCTGGGTTGAGTTGACCTCCCATGTCATAAAGCTTCTTCAATCCTTCTTCTACCCTTTATAGATGCAATGATTTTGAAATATAAATGCACAAATCATCAATGAACACCCTAATTGACTTTCCAAAGAATGCTTGAAACACCATGTTCATGAAACGTTGGAAAGTTTCAGGAGAAATTGTCAGGCCAAATGGCATGACTCTAAGAGCATAACAACCCCAAGGAGTGATGAAGGTTGTTTTCAATTGATCCTCCAATGCGATACCTATTTGAAAGTAGCTCGAGTAGCCATCACACATAGTGTACTTCTCATGACCAGCTACCTCATTTAGTATCTCATCCTGAAATGGGAGGGGAAAGTGATCCCTTTTTGTTGCCTCATTGAGTGGACGGTAATCCACACACACCCTCCACTTGCCATTTTTCTTGGGAGTGACAACAACGGGAGAGACCCACTCCAAATTCTCCACTGGATAGATAAAACCTACTGCTAGAAGCTTTCTTACCTCCTTAAGTAAAGCCTACTCCTTGATGACTCCTAGCCTTCGTAGCTTTTGAGCTTTAGGTTTGGCCTCTGGCTTTAGCTCGATCTTGTGTTGAACATCATCTACTCCATGCACGTCGGTGTAGTCTTTAGCAAAGCTTAGGAAGTTTCCTTAACACGCCTTTGAACTCCTCTCTTTCATCCTTGGTCTCCTTTGCCTTCTTTTCTCATCCATGATCACTTTGTGACATGACTCCTTCTTTCTCCTTACCTTTTCCACGGCCACGCTTGCTGCCATTTTCTTCCATGTCCACCTCATTGGAATTTGTCACCTCTACCACATGCACATTTGGGTCTGGCAAAGGTGGAACTCCTTCCACTACTCGTGGAGGTGGTCATGCTCCATTTGGCCTTTGTAGAAGCCGCGGTTGTTGACTAGTTCCTTCACCTACATTCATCACTGGATAATTCAAATTAGGTCTCTCTGGCTCCCCACTGGGGCCAAGGACAATTATACATCCCATGTCCAGACTCTCCGCAATTCCAATATTGCAAGACTCTCCTAGGTCGTGGTGGCTCTCGCTCTTCTGACTTCTTTGCTTGTCCCTTTGGACCTATAGCTTATGCAAGGTGAATTGACAGGTTGCTTAAAGATTCATTTAACTTCTCAATCACTTCAGAGGTTACCTCAAGAATCTCTCTGAATGTTGATTCTTGAAATTTTCCCTTAGGTATACAACCAAAATGACTACCGACCCTCTTCTTCTTCTTCTCTTCTTTATGCCACCGCCGCCAAGGTTGATTACCACGATGAAAATGGAAATTCGGTTGATGAGATCTCTCAATCTGTAGAGGTTAAGCATGGTTTGCATTCTGAATGTATGTATATAGAGAAGGGGTAAGATGGAATTGCACTTTGGAAGTAATAGAGAGAGGCATAGAGATGGTGTATGTATATGGAGAGCTCATATGAGAGCTATGGAAGTAAGAGGGGAGGTTGAGGGTGAAGAAGGTGCGAGAAACCATGGAAGGTGCAGGTTTGAGTCAGGGATTGAGAGGAATGCGTGTGTGTGTGTGTGTGTGTGTGTGTGTGTGTGTGTGTGTGTGTGTGTGTGTGTGTGTGTGTGTGTGTGTGTGTGTGTGTGTGTGTGTGTGTGTGTGTGTGTGTGTGTGTGTGTGTAGAAGTGTGGAAAAGAGGTGAGAGAAGACTATGGACTACTTGTGAGGAAAGTGGGCAGACTGGGGTCCACTCAAAACATCCTAGCTCCCCGGTGGTTGCTCCAAAAATCACAAACATTTTTTAGGTGATTATTCAGCTTTTGTTCCAGAGTTTCTCTTTTGACCACTGCTTCAAATTTGGAGTGGAGATGGATATAAAAAAACCCATCAAAATACGTGTTTTTCTTCACAAAAAAGTCTTCAGTGGCCCCCCTTTTGTTGAATTTGCATATGGCTCCAAAGGTGAGCCCCTCCTTGCATTAGAGCATGGCCTAATTGATTCTTAGGGGTTTGAAAATATGCATGGTTGTCGATTATGCATAAATAAAATACATGGATATGATGGGAAAAAACAGGTTAGTATGTATAAACAATTTATGGAATCTAGAAAAGTGTCAGCTATATATAAATATAAAATGGAAAAAATAGATATGAAAATATAAGGAATCTATTAGACCTAAGTTGGGGCTAGTCTGTGCCAATAGTCTAGTGGCACCCCTTTAGGTATCATGAAAATCTCAATCGTGGTAAAACCAAGGGGACATTATGGTAATCTATACATGAGTGGATCAAGAAATACAACACCACAATTAAAAAGGGACTATACCTAAAAGGAATCGCTCAACCATCGGGTGGTATGATCCCTGACTTAGTGCCTACATACATGCATACACACACACACACACACACACACACACACACACACACTTTCATAGATACATAGAGATTTTTCTCTCCATCTTTCTAACTCTTTCTATGCCTATTCTACACTTGATTGACATTATTATGAAATTGGGCGTAGCTAAGTAGATATTAGAGTAGTTTACTTAATGGAGAGAGATCATTTTCACACACGACATATTATAGAGTAGAGAGAGAGAGAGAGAGCACATGATATACGTGGTTCACCCAATGTGGGCTACGTCCATGGGAAAGCAACCATTCAATGGCTTTAGTACTTCAACAAGAAGTAGGTTACAAAGGGATTATACCCTTAATGGAGCTCCCACTTTGCTTCACTCTCACCACCTCACATTAACTTCACAATGCACCATAGTACATTTTTTGTGTAGAGAAGGCCTTCTTCTATAGGACAGAAGGGCTGCCCTCTCTCATTAGAGACAGCCATGTGTAGCCACCCTTGTGTAGACAAGTCCAAGTTGGACTCTCCAATGCGACCATATGTGGCCGCCCTTGAGAAGACAAGTTCGCCTTGAAATTGGCCACCGGCCATCGAATTCGGTCACTGGCCATTGACTTTTGACCATCGACCGGCCGACCGTTTTTGGACCACTTTTTGATCGTCGTCCGACCATAGTATTCTAACAAAAAGGAATATTCTGGCGAACCCAATCTCGAGCAAAGCTCGAGACTAGGCATGAATTTTTTTGTTTTTTGGTGAGTGATTTTTCTTATTCACAATGGATTTTTCTCATAATGGGGGCCTTACAAATGTGCCGTTAAAGACTAAAAACTACAAGGGGTAAATCAGGCTCCATACTTAACAATATCCCACTTGGAGACTGATCTCCACACGAAACCTGTGACTGCTTTCCATCCTTGCTTCTTATCCTTGAATGCCGATTCAAGATGAGCAAAATCTCAACTTATCCTTGTTGACCACCTTTGTAATCATATGAGTCTATAGGATTTTCACTTGTGTGCAACTTTCCTAACTTTACTTGTCCCTCTTTCAAAAGAGTACGTATGAAGTGATATCTCACCTCAGTGTGCTTTGTCCTTGAGTGAAAGGATGAATTCTTTGTAAGATAAATGGAACTTTGACTGCCACTTTATAAGACCCATTTTTCTTGCTTGTATCCAAGCTCCTCCAAAAATCTGTGAAGCCACATAATATCTTTGCTTGCATCTGTTTTTGCTACGTACTCTACTTTCATGATAGAAACTAAGACCACTTTCTACAGTTTTGAAGCCCAATGTACTAATGTGCCTCCAATTGTGAAGACATAGGCAATAGTTCTCCTTTGAGTATCTTCGTCACTTGCCATATCTACATCAGCATACCCTTGCAAGAAAATATAAGTGTACATTATCTGGCCTTGTCTAGACCATAGCATACATTAGAGAACCTACCGCAGAAGAATATGGAACTTTAGACATATAGGCTATCTCCTCTTGCATCTTTGGATACATATATTTTATTAGTTTAAAGTGACTATCTAAAGGTGTACCCGCTTTGTAGCACCTAAATAGTTTGTTGAAAAGTATTAAGACAACTCCTCTTTTAGGTATTTGATATTTTGCATGTTAGCACTTGAAATCAGCATGTCATCAACATACAACATTAGGATGATGAACTTCCCATCTCCCAAATTCTTCGTGTAGATGTAGTGATTTGAGTTGTATCTTCTAAATCTGTGATCCAACATCCATCAATCAAACTTCAAGTACCACTGTCTTTATGCTTGCTTTAGACCATACAAGATTTTCTTTAATCTGCAAACCATTTTCTCCTTAACTTTACTTCATACCCCTTTGGTTGAAGCATGTAAATTTCCTCCTCTAAGTCACCATGAGGGAACGCAGTATTTACATCCATTTGCTCAATATTTAGGTCATGAGTAGCCACAAGGCTTAAGACAAGCCTAATTGAGTTTATTTTGACAACAGGAGAATATATTTCATTAAAATCAATACTTTTCTTTTGAGAAAATCCTTTCACCACAAGCCGAGACTTCTACCTTTCCTTCCCATCTTCTTCTTGTTTCAGCTTGTACACCCATTTGTTTTGCAATGGACGCTTATCTTTAGGAAACTCAACCAACTCCCATGTTTGGTTGCAATGTAATGAGTCCATCTCCACTTGCATGTTCTTCATCCATTCTTCTTTGGATTTATGTTGCATAACTTCTTTGTATGATTTTGACTCTCCAAAATTTGAGATCAAGAGATGGTTGAAGGAATGAAAAAACCTTTCTGGAGGTCTACTTGCTCTCCTAGATCTTTGGGACATAGCATTAGGGAAATTCTGGACTCTCAAATGGGCCCTATAAGGACTTTGACTTTCTCCCACTTGTCCAAAACGGACGCACGATAAAACTTTTACAAATAAAATCAAAACTTGTCGAACCTTTTGGATTTAGAATGTACTCATTGAGATCTTTCCGTTGATATATAACATGCCATCAGATTCCTTATATTCTAGAAGATTTCATTTTTTTATGTGACAACTTCGTCTTATAAATGGAATCTCTCTCCACATTTCAGCTTCAGTGGGGAGGCCATGACTTCTACAAATCAACTCCAAATTTGTCAAAGTTTGGGGATTTAAAACCTACTTTCTAAGATCTTTTCAATGATATGTTGGTTGATAAGGTTTTGACAAAGCATTTATGTAGTTCACTGGGTTGCCCACTTTGGACAAGAGAGGCAAAGTCAAACCTCCTTAAAGGGCCCCTTTGAGAGTCCAAATTTTCCCTAATGATTGAGGCTCCTCATTTGGTTGTTGTTGTTGTATGTTGTCAAAGCTTTCACTCCTTGAGTCTTCACCATCCTCAAGCTCCATGTACTCATCACCTATATCTTTTGTTGGTTTTCTTTCCAGGTAATCTTTGTACTTATTTTGTTTCTTGAAGATTACATCCCTACTTCTAAAGATTTTGACATCTTCAAAATTCCATAGGCGATACTCAAAGTTAGCTTCTCCATAACCAATGAAGAAACACTTTTTGGACTTTGCATCTAGCTTTGAGCTTAGGATTCTATCTATGTGCATAAAAGCCTCGCACCCAAACACTTTGATAAACTTCCTAACTCAGTCTTTTTCGATGGAGGACCCAAGGCCAACTTTATTTCATGTGAATTGGCGGAACGGCTTGAGATTGCGGTTGACAGGATGAGACCACCAACAGAAGCAATTTTAGCGGCACTCAAATGGGATATAGCCATTACGCCTTATTGCAAAGTGTGCTGACACACACGTAAGCAACATAAGTTCAAGGTAGAGTTTGTGACTATTTGTTATACTAGCATGACACCTGAAAGAAAACTTCTTTTCCAAGAGTAGCCTTCTCAACAGACTAGATCCGAAGTTCTTCAAAGGGGGAAGAAGGTCAAGTTTATAATTTTAAGGCCAGCCACAATAAAAGCTTATAGAACACACAAGAAGGGGGAGCACCCGGATGGATTCTCGACAGTCTCAATATTGGTCATGTTGACTACTACCAAGTGACACAGAAATATATCCTATTTGTCTTGCCATGGCTTTGTCAGACGTTGACAAAGACCCTATATCACCAAAATATAGAAAGATTTTGATTCAATATTGTGCACCTTATGCTAGAAAGAGTGGTATGATTGATTCTCAAGCTTATACCAATTGTTGGAAGGGTTTTTGGGCTATAAACTACAAGGACCCACAAGTGTGGGAAAACATTGATGCTATTGTTTGGTCTTAGAGACCAAACAACAAAGGGACATTTTTTAGAATTAAAATTCCTGAAAGGAATGCTCTAAAAGCCAAAGCAGTGTTGACCCGTGCACATCAACCATGTTTGAATCAAAGGCCTAATATGGCATCAAATAAGGAATAAATATATGGGAGTTTATAGTGTCATTGTACTACTCAATTTTATAAACAAGATATGTGGTTGTATTGTTTAATTCATGCGTTGCTTCTAATTCCTTCCTATGTATTCACTTAAGCTTTGGTGTTTATCAACACCGCAATTTACAAGATTATCATCTATAGCTACCAACCATAGATGAATATAGTTACCTCATTTTTTCCCACTTTAAGTGGGAAATTCCCAAATTACATGAATATGCTTGAATTGAAGATTCCCATAATGCAAAATTTTTACCATAATACCTAATATGGTCTTTACCTCTTGTTCACATGTGTTATATGCAATTTTTACATAGTGGACTCCAAGAGATTTTACACCATATTTGCAGGGTACATCCCCCAAGGCATGTACAAGCTAGCTAGACCAAAAATCTGTTTTTTGGACAAGTTGGGGTCAAGGATCACGATCCATGTTCAGCAACAGATTTTATCTATGATCATTACATTGCAAAGGCGCTTTCACCAGCATCATTCTCCATCAATTTCTTTTTGCAAAATGAGGTGGGGGCATGGATCATGATCCATGTTCCACCCTATTCTCATACTCTAATGGCATGGCCTAATTTTGCAAGAAATTTGGAGCATTTCTATGGACTTGTTTCTAAATTTGTATTTTGTTAGCCCTCCCAAATGTGCTCTGACAATTCTAAGAAATCTCTTTCCGCATTTGATTGATTCTCTTGTTGTGATTGTTTTTGTGCATATTTGACCATACACAACTGTTCATGCACTTATAAGGATCATACCAATGAAATCTGGCATGGTATGAGGATCTTGTGTGGCTGTAGCAAGCTAAAAGTAGGCTGAAAGCTCTAGGTCAGAAAGCTCTCCCTCTCTCCCTCTCTCTCTCTCTCTCTCTCTCTCTCTCTCTCTCTCTCTCTCTAAACTATCCGACTGCAAATAAGGGTTACCTTGCCCTATTTGCATATTTGTGCCTAGCTTGTTCCGAGTGCACTGTGCATACTTACCTTACTTGCCCACATTTCTTGTGCCATACCACATGTGGCTTAGATGACTCGTCAATTGGACACTTGGTCATTAATTTTCCTTGATTTTGTAGTTTTGCTCCATTGTAAGGTGGCCCACATTTTGACATGCACCAAATCCTTCCATATTTGACATGCTTGAACCTCTTGCTTTTTAGGTTTGGCATTTGCTTTCAGAATTTAAATCCAAATTTCCTAGCACTGTTTATTAATTTTGTATCATTATTAGGCTAAAAAGGAAAGAAAATTCTTGAAAATTATTATTAGTTGGCCAAACATTTTGCCAAAATTATTCCTCACACTCAAAATAATTTTGCCAAAATTATTCCTCACACTCAAATGTACATACTTTTTCCCTAGGCATCTCCTCGGTCAAAACTTGTCAATGTGGCTCAATCCTATGCCTAATAAGAGCAAAATTCTACTAAAAGTCGATAGAAGGCAAGAATTGTTTTGGTCTCCATTGCCATGTTAGTTCTTTGGCGGTTATGGACTTATCCACTTGGTATTTGGGAGTCGACTTGTACTTTAATGAGCTTGATGAATCATTGAGTGGCTGTTTGAAATTCTTCCACCGTTTGGACTTATGATTAGGTGTTCTGGCTACTTGGAAGCTTGGTTTAGTGGAGGTGGAAGACATATCGGAAAGCAATGCTTTCGATACCATATTTGTTGTGGTTTGGTTTCCATGATTGACTCTTTTACCCAAACTTGTTGAACCCTTCTCCCACGAATGCATGTAGACTGTTGTAGTTGGATAGCTAACTTTGGCTTCTCTTGCTCCGATTCTTCTAACCTAGACTATACAGTCCAAATGTGATCTGTTTGGGCCAAGGATGTAACATACAATGTACTCGTGAGGTTGTACGTTAGAGCATCATCTTGCCGATCTGGTACTACTTTGTAAGTGCGCATCCATAACACTCATAAGGTGATCCCTTCAATGAGATTCGTATCTACCATGATGTGAAATTGATGTGGGCAGTCATTAACTTCAATGTTGATTGAGACATTGGCTCGTCCCAAATTAACCATTGTACCTTTGGTAGTTGTTCTTAGCTCTATTTTGGTTTGTTCTATCATGGAGTAAGATAGTTTGAGGTATATAGAATACCGCACAGTATTAATGCTAGCTCTCGTATCTACAAGGGCTCTTTTTGTTGTTCCATCAACGAGTTGGACATTGATATGTACATCCATAACTCGAAGACACCTTTGCTTGATTTTGACTGCTACTATAGGCGGAGAAGGTGCTTCTATTTGACGTAGTGGAGTTGGATTTTGTCACTCTTTGTGCTTTAAAATCCACAACCTGGCTTCCTCCTTTGCTTTTTCTTGAATTGTTTGAGGTTTCTACTTCCTTTCCTTTGCTTCGTGAATCTTATCCAACATTAACGTTGTGAAAGATTGATGATAATTCTTCAGTCTGCAACCATTGATCCAATTAGGCATCACCTCTCCCTCTAATATTTCAAGTTGTATGGCACTATTGGGTGATATGTCATTGATCACATATGGTCCATTACCTTGATTTTTAAGTTTTTTGGAGTGTTGCTTCAAGGTGTAGACTAATACGTAGTACCCCTTCTAAAACTCCATTCTTATCACATATTGGTCATGAAATTCTCTCATTTGTCGTTTCTATGCGTTGTCGTGCTGTGACATGTACATAGTGGGAACACATGCTACAAGAGATATCTTGTAACTTTTTAGATACATAATTATATTTCCTATAATGTACATATGCATATGTAAGTATAAAAATAATCTTTCTATCTCATCTTATTATTTATCTCAAGGGTAATGTATTCTTACTTTACCATCAAAAAATACTATGGGAAAAGTGTCAATAGCTCCGCCTCTTTAACTTGGGGCAAAAAGCATTGATTCTTTATTTCTACTATTTCATTATCATCTCACACCCTAGCTAGATCCTATATCTAGGGTAAACTCCAATATATATATATTCTATGTATTTTTTATACTTTTCTTATATTTCTTTTTAAATAGCTACTAGCAGAGAATCAAATCCTAGTGGGACACTAGGTGGCATGATTTCAAAGATACACTTATTTTAATGCATTATTGCAAGCATGGTTACAAAACTTTGTCAAGGAGAAATGTCATGCTTTCATATGGCATGAGGTGTCCTTGGGAATTAAATGAAAGTCAAGGCTAAGGAGACCACATGAAGACTTTTGCTGCCATAAATGGACCCTATTTTGATGAATTTTTTACACAAGGTTCCAATCCGAATTGGAGAATGATTTTAATATGAAAATCGTAGCTAATGAGCTGAAGTTTCTGCCCATATTTTTATTTTTTTATTTGGAGCTACGGTTGAGGAGATATGATCAAAATACTAGACCCCAGTCTGCCCACATCATGCAGGGACAGCTCATTTCCAACTTTTCCAATTCCTGTTCACACTGGCTCCTCTCTTCTTGTGTAAACCCTTGTGGGTTCCCTTCACCTATAAAAGGGGACCTCTTCTTCCTTGGAAGGAACTCAAGCATTCAAGCCATTGATGAGAGGAATTCTTGAGGGAGTGAGTAGTAATGCCTAATTGTACTTAGCCCCATTAACATAAGCCCAAGCCTACACTTTCTCCTAGAGGAAAACTAGCCATTCTTGTACGCCATCCTTGGAGGATCAACTCTAATCAAAGAAGGTGTTGTACTTAGCGTATCAATCAAAGTGGAATTATCCACTCTTCTTCTCTCTCCATCAATAATGGTGCCGAAGGGTTTCAAGTAAGATGTGTTCTACATTGATGTTTTCTTGATTTCTTGTTGTTTTCATTTTCATCTCTAATCCAACATATATATATGTATCTAATCTCATCTCATTAACCAAACCTATCTCTCTCATTCATTCATCCTCTCTAGGTTCTCTTTGCTACAGGTACATCTCTCCCCGCAGTATCCTTATTGCCTACGGGCAAGAATAGGGCTTGGGAGGGAAACTTCTCATCTCTTCACTTCTCTCATATCTACATTTCTCACATACTATCCTAGATGAATAACCCACATGATGATCATTTCTATCGCTTTCACTCTGTACGATCTATTAGAATTAACGTATGGATTAGCCGTAAAATACACTTTCAACAACGTATAGTGTTTCTCTTCGGCCCTGAAAGGCTCAATGAAATACTTCTATCACCGGATCCCATCATACTACCTCTCATAGACTATAATTTTTCTTTTGATGTAAGCGTAGTTATCTTGCTATGAACCAAGAGGATTTGTACACACAATTAATCCCAATCACTAGACAAAATATCTATATTATGGTAAGCACAAAACTACAATTCCAAAGAACAATTCGTAGCCTATTTGGTCAGCCAAGATTGAATGCCATTAACTCATCCATTAACCCTTTCATATTACCCATGATATGATATGACCATAGCCTTGATGTTTTCATCTTCATATTGTTTTGACATTCTCTTTTGCGTTCTTTCTTTGTGTGTGTGAATGCAAGAGAGAAAGAGTGAGTCTTCTTTGATTGCACTTCTTTCCAAACCCTAGTCTTCATGGCATCTATGGTTTAACTCCTTCATATAGTTTTTGTTGAGTTCTCTCACAAACTCTCACAGCCATAAGCCCGGTGCTTTCCTGGCAAGACCGCAAATTTCTCGACATATTTTTGGTGAACCTGACGCGAATCTGCTAGGGTGAGAGTTTGTGGGTAACCATGGGTGATCATGTTGAGCAACAGGGTATGCATTTTGACCCAGCAACAATGCAAATGTTTCAAGCATTTGCAATGTTCATGCAACAACAACATGCTACTGAAAGAAGGGAGATGTCAGCAACGAAGTCCATACAAGCGGTCGTCAATAGAATGGATCAGTTCAATGACAAAGATGTAACCAAGTACTTACACGAGTATGTGAAGGAGATGGAGCTGCATCGCGTGTCAGAAGGTGAGATGATTCAAAGCTTTGAGCTAGTTGTTGCTCCAGAAATTAGGGAGCATATTAGGGCAATTAAAGATGGGCATGGGAGAAATTGGGAAGAACTCAAAGTAGCTTTAAAGGAGGAATATTTCATGGAGGACTCTGAGAGAGTGACCAAAAGGACATTCTTAGAATGGGTAGTCAAGCCAAAGCAAGGACTATCAATAACAGAGCTACTTAGGGAATTTGAGCGGCGCTATGCACAACTCACTAGGACAGAAAGGGCCACACTAGATGCAGAGAAGACAGATCTTTTCTTACAAGCTGCAGGTAAAGAGTTTCAAGAAAATTTGGAGATTCTTCTTGAAGATAAAGATGCTGAGCAAGGACTAAAGACCGACTGGAATGAGGTTGAAGGTGCTGTCTCACTGCTTGCCAAACGACAAAGAAGAAGGGACAAGATGGTAGTAAACACTACAAGTCCTTCCACCTCAACTTCTGACAAAATGGTAAAGCCTACTTTTATCGCTCCTAAGTTTGATGAGTCCATGCTAGATGAGCTTGTGAAGGGAATGCGTGACTTGAAGGTGAAGTTTGCAAAGCTTGAAGAAAAAGGCCAACCATCAGGGCCACTTCCTAGGCAAAGACAATAGCCCAAAGAAGGGTTTGTTAATAGATGTATTTGGTGTGATAGTACAGACCATGTAAGAAGGGATTGTGATGATTTTAGTGATGCTTTGTCAAAAGATGTTGTCTTTTTTAAGGATGGTAAAATCCACTTAAGAGAGATAGGTCTACCCTTGAGAACTAACTTTGGGAAGGAGGGAATGCAAACCTTAGTTGAAGATATGGCAACCAAGCATGCCACCTCTTCAGTTGAGGCAGCTACTTATGGAGTAAAAATTGAACATTTTTGTGATGAAGAAGTGAGTGACCATCATGGTCAAATTTGGCCAAATGTCATGCAATTAGCTAAAAAGGGAAAGCTTACAAAAGAGATTCTACATGAAGCAGGTGATTGCATACGTCTAGAAACAGGATGGAATGATCCAGTGGACTCATTGTCAGTGCATGCCTACATTACAAAATGCCAACAAAATGAGGCAATTGTAGAAGAGAAGCGCAAACGTGAGAATGTTGATGAAGGACCATCAAAAAGAGCTTCTAGAAGTGGGGGAAGAAGCGACTCAATGCCTTCTCAAACACCCTCAACACAAGGAGCATCTCCACCTGAAGTACTCATGGAGGAGTCTACAACAGGAAAGAAGAAAGAGCCAACGAAAGGTAAAACAAAAGGCCCAACTTATAAACTACAATCTAATATTGAGGTTGCTACAGATTTAAAGAAAGTCTTGGAGGAAAGGATCTTGAATAGTAAGATTGAGTTTACTCTGGGAGAAGTTCTTGGCATTGCAAAGCGTGAATTCCATGAGGAGATCATTGACATCATCAAGAGGAAGAGGCAAACCCTTGCTGAAGTTTCTCGTCCACAGGTTGAAGAGGAAACCTCAAAGACACAAGGGATGCAACTGCAAAATAAGGAGAATGATGGAGCTGTGGTAGGATGCTACCAATCTAGTGGGAGAGTGAAGCAAGTGTATTTCTCAAATGATGATGAAGAAGTTGAAGATATTCCTAGGAGTTACTATTCACGAAGTCATTGGGCAAGGGCTACTACAGAAACTTTGGTCAAGGTAGGTGATCTTGAAGAGCCATTTGTTGCCTTGATTGACCATGGTTCAGAAATAAACATAATGTCAAAGAGTCTCTACAACAAGTGCAAATGGCCAATGGACACAGATCATGGTTGGATGGTAAAAGTGGCAAACAATTCATCCGGTGAATTGTATGCAGCATGTCCAGGTGTGAAGGTGACAATAGGTGATGTAAAGATTGACCAAAACTTCTTTGTACAGGATACATCTTCATATCATCTCATCCTTGGACAACCCTACATTGTGGGAGTTCGAATGGAAACAAAGGTTATGGACGATGGTTCAGCATATGCTAGAATACGTAGCAAAGATGGTAAACGAGCTGTCCAATTTCTCACAGTCTGTGTAAACCATGAAAGAAATCGTGACAACCTCAGAGAACATCCTCTACCAAAGGTAAGCAAAGAGTTTCATGATCATAGAGAAATGATGGGTTTTGGCCAAGTACCATTGTAAAGCGGGATTGCAATGGTACAGAAAGAAAAAGGGTCTCGCCTGATCCAAAAATAGGTGAAACTTTCTCGATGAGCTCCTTGGTAACAAGGAATGGATCAGTATGTTTTACAAAACTTGAAGATTTGAAGAGATATGAGAGGCAATATGTGCATAATGTACAAATAGGCATGAAAAAGAGTGGGTTGCTAAAGCCTACTGAAAATGTTTTGGGTTTTTGTGAACAAGTTTCTTTTGTAGATACTATGGGTGAGCTTGATGCTATAATGAGGTCTAGTTTGCATCTTGAAAATGAAGTTGTGGAAGTTTGCTCTATGGAAATGTATCAAGTAATAGAAACCTTTAAAGAAAGCCAAACAGTAGGCCCAGAAGTCCATGTTGAAACTAAATACAAGAGTGTAGCAAAGAAGGTGAAACCAGTAGCTTCACCCTTACCACCCAACAACAGGGAAAAGATTGAACAGGCTTCTTTACAACCAAGTTTGCGGAATCCTAAAAAGATCGGGCATACCTTCACAAAGGAGTCTTTTCAAGAGTTGCAAATTGGTTGCAAGGAGTTTCTAACACAGGAGGAGACAAAGTGCTTCAAAGAAATGCTTTCAAAGCATGGTAAGGCTTTTGCATTTGAGCCACATGAGATAGGATGTGTTGATCCTTATATTGTAGCTCCTATGGTAATTTTCACAATACCTCATGTGCCTTGGAATCTGCGGCCTATTCCGGTTCCAAAGGCTCATTTGCCAAAGTTAGTAGAGCTACTGAATGAGAAAATCAAAATGGGAATCTTGGAGCCTTCTTGTGCTCCATACTCAAACAGGTGGTTCACAGTTCCAAAGAAGAATGGTTCTCTACGCTTCATCCAAGATATGCAACCAGTGAACAAGGTGACAATTAGAAATGTAGGAACAGGTCCAATTGTGGATGAATTTGCAGAGGCATTTGCAGGGAGGGCAATCTACTCAATGGGGGATCTCTACTCAGGGTATGATCAATTTCAGCTTGCAATCGAAAGCAGAGACTTGACAACCATGAGGACACCTTTGGGTTTGGTAAGGATGTGTACCTTGCCACAGGGAGCAACCAACTCGGTTGCACATATGATGAATGGGATGAATAAGGTCTTACGTGACTTTATTCCTCAAATCACAATGCCTTTCATTGATGATTTGCCTATCAAAGGATGTGAAGAAAGTGACAAAGATGAAGCTTTGGATCTCAAGGGATGTCGCAGGTTTGTGGTAAATCACATAAATGATTGTGATAAAATTTTGTCTAGGTTGGAAGAAGTGAATCTTACATTGTCAGGGAAAAAGTCTATGTTTGGTGTCAATGAAGTGCTCATTGTGGGGCACATGTGCGGGCCATATGGTAGGAAACCTTGTCCATCAAAGGTAGATGCCATCCAAAGAATGAAAGAAACATGCACTAGCATCATTGAGGTTAGAAGGTTTCTGGGAGCATGTGTCTTCTATGTTATTTGGATTCCACATTATGCACATGTAGCTGATCCTCTTTATCAGCTACTTAGAAAGAATCAAAAGTTTAAATGGACAGAAGCACATGTAAAATCCATGAAAAAGCTAAAGGAGTTACTCCAGTCAGCAACGACTTTGAGAAAGGTAGACTATGAGTGTCAAAGGCCAGTGATTGTGACAGTAGATACCAGTCCTACAGGGATTGGATGGGCAATAGGGCAAGATGACAAAGAAGGACACAGGTATGTGGTAAGATTTGGAGCAAATGTACTAAGTGCTCGCCAAAGAAACTATCCACAGATAAAGAGAGAGTTATGGGGTATGGTTACAGCCTTGACAAGTGGAAAAGAGTACCTAATTGGTGCATGTGTGGTTGTAGAAATAGATTGTCTACCACTTCTTGGGATGATTACAAGCTGCTCAACACCAGACATTGCTATGTTGCAGTGGATTGCCTACATTAAGTCCTTAAATCCCGAGTTTAAGCACATTACAGGTAAAGACAATACTGTGGCAGATATGCTATCAAGGGCAAGGTATGAAGATGAGTCACAAATGATTGATGAGGGAGATGATGTAGGCACAAAATTCTATTCTATCTCTCATGTCAAAGGTAACAATGTCAACATGACTAATCCACTTGAATTGTTCTTGAAAGATCTTTATGAAGGTGATTGGCTTCTTATTGGAAGCTACTTGAGTACTCCAACAAAACAGGATAATTGGTCTGAACATGAATTCAAGAGGATACGCTGGAAAGCATATGGTTACTTTTTGAGGGATGGTTACTTGTGGAAGCATCCTAAACAAAAGGGTGCTACACCACAAAGGGTTATATGTAAAAAAGAGACTCAAGTAAAGCTCATGCAAGAGTTTCATGAGAGTCTATGGGCTGGACACAGGGGTGTGTGGGCAACCTTCTCCAAGTTGAAAGAAAAATACTGGTGGAAGTGTATGTATAAAGATGTATCTCAGTTTGTAGAGTCATGTGTAACTTGTCAAATGTATTCAAATGTTCGACATCGTGACGGATTGCACCCTACATATCCACTAGCCATGCACTATAAATGGGTTGTGGATCTAGTCACGATGCCTTTAGGACTCTGGCAGATGAGGTACTTGGTTCTTGCACGAGAGGACCTAACTAATCAGGTTGAAGGAAGAGCATAAAGAGCTAAAACCACAGAAGCTGTGTGCAAATTCCTTCTTGATGAGGTGATTTGCCGTTATGGTTGTGTGGGAAAGATCACTGCAGACAGAGGTGAACTGGATGCCGAAGAAGCAAGGGAGTTCTTTTCTAGATTAGGAATCAAGCTTTCTCTTACTACAGCTTACAACCCTGAAGGCAATGGAAAGAGTGAAAGAGGGCACCCTCCTATCATCAAAGCTTTGGCCAAGGCTTGCGAAGGAAGAGTTGGTGAGTGGCCAAAACTGTTACCATACGCTTTATGGGCTGATCGTACAACACATAGCTCAGTAACTGGCTACATGCCTGCGGAGCTAATGCATGGTCAAAAGCCAGTGATGCCGATTGAGGATACAATTCCCACATGGAATGTACTACCTTGGCAAGAGGAGCTTAGTAGGGAAGATCTCCTTGCATTGCGCATAAGGCAACTAGAGAGAAGACCTGGAGACATTGAGGCTGCAAAAGAACGACTCAAAAATGCAAGATCGAAAAACAAGGACTACTTTGATAAGCGACATCGGCTCAGGAGCAAAGCAATTGAAAAAGGTGACTGGGTTTTAGTGTATGATAGTAGCCTTGATAACCAACACACAGTCATGCGTAAGTTTTCAAAAAGATGGTTTGGACCATATGTTGTAAAACATGTGCATGAAAATGCTACTTACAGCTTGTCTGAACTAGATGGCACAGAAGTAAAGATTCCCATTGCAGGAAAAAGGATCAAAATGTTTAAGAGAAGAGGAGACAATGATCCAGAAAATGCTGATGAGGAAGAAGAGCAAAACACAGGTGAAGATCAAAGTGAAAATGAAGCTCTGGAATCATCCAGTGAACATGAAAGCAAGGAAGATGTACAAGAGGGCTGATCTTACAAAGAAATAATTTGGCACATACCGGAGGATGTCCAGGTTTAGAGGGGGTGGATGTCGTGCTGTGACATGTACATAGTGGGAACACATGCTACAAGAGATATCTTGTAACTTTTTAGATACATAATTATATTTTCTATAATGTACATATGCATATGTAAGTATAAAAATAATCTTTCTATCTCATCTTATTATTTATCTCAAGGGTAATGTATTCTTACTTTACCATCAAAAAATACTATGGGAAAAGTGTCAATAGCTCCGCCTCTTTAACTTGGGGCAAAAAGAATTGATTCTTTATTTCTACTATTTCATTATCACCTCACACCCTAGCTAGATCCTATATCTAGGGTAAACTCCAATATATATATATTCTATGTATTTTTTATACTTTTCTTATATTTCTTTTTAAATAGCTACTAGCAGAGAATCAAATCCTAGTGGGACACTAGGTGGCATGATTTCAAAGATACACTTATTTTAATGCATTATTGCAAGCATGGTTACAAAACTTTGTCAAGGAGAAATGTCATGCTTTCATATGGCATGAGGTGTCCTTGGGAATTAAATGAAAATCAAGGCTAAGGAGACCACATGAAGACTTTTGCTGCCATAAATGGACCCTATTTTGATGAATTTTTTACACAAGGTTCCAATCCGAATTGGAGAATGATTTAAATATGAAAATCGTAGCTAATGAGCTGAAGTTTCTGCCCATATTTTTATTTTTTTATTTGGAGCTACGGTTGAGGAGATATGATCAAAATACTGGACCCCAGTCTGCCCACATCATGCAGGGACAGCTCATTTCCAACTTTTCCAATTCCTGTTCACACTGGCTCCTCTCTTCTTGTGTAAACCCTTGTGGGTTCCCTTCACCTATAAAAGGGGACCTCTTCTTCCTTGGAAGGAACTCAAGCATTCAAGCCATTGATGAGAGGAATTCTTGAGGGAGTGAGTAGTAATGCCTAATTGTACTTAGCCCCATTAACATAAGCCCAAGCCTACACTTTCTCCTAGAGGAAAACTAGCCATTCTTGTACGCCATCCTTGGAGGATCAACTCTAATCAAAGAAGGTGTTGTACTTGGCATATCAATCAAAGTGGAATTATCCACTCTTCTTCTCTCTCCATCAATAATGGTGCCGAAGGGTTTCAAGTAAGATGTGTTCTACATTGATGTTTTCTTGATTTCTTGTTGTTTTCATTTTCATCTCTAATCCAACATATATATATGTATCTAATCTCATCTCCTTAACCAAACCTATCTCTCTCATTCATTCATCCTCTCTAGGTTCTCTTTGCTACAGGTACATCTCTCCCCGCAGTATCCTTATTGCCTACGGGCAAGAATAGGGCTTGGGAGGGAAACTTCTCATCTCTTCACTTCTCTCATATCTACATTTCTCACATACTATCCTAGATGAATAACCCACATGATGATCATTTCTATCGCTTTCACTCTGTACGATCTATTAGAATTAACGTATGGATTAGCCGTAAAATACACTTTCAACAACGTATAGTGTTTCTCTTCGGCCCTGAAAGGCTCAATGAAATACTTCTATCACCGGATCCCATCATACTACCTCTCATAGACTATAATTTTTCTTTTGATGTAAGCGTAGTTATCTTGCTATGAACCAAGAGGATTTGTACACACAATTAATCCCAATCACTAGACAAAATATCTATATTCTGGTAAGCACAAAACTACAATTCCAAAGAACAATTCGTAGCCTATTTGGTCAGCCAAGATTGAATGCCATTAACTCATCCATTAACCCTTTCATATTACCCATGATACGATATGACCATAGCCTTGATGTTTTCATCTTCATATTGTTTTGACATTCTCTTTTGCGTTCTTTCTTTGTGTATGTGAATGCAAGAGAGAAAGAGTGAGTCTTCTTTGATTGCACTTCTTTCCAAACCCTAGTCTTCATGGCATCTATGGTTTAACTCCTTCATATAGTTTTTGTTGAGTTCTCTCACAAACTCTCACAGCCATAAGCCCGGTGCTTTCCTGGCAAGACCGCAAATTTCTCGACAGCGTAAATGGCTGTAAGAGCCTTGAATCGCAACTCATCTAATCTATTAGCTATAGAGCTACTTAAAGCTCATTTTATGAATGAATAAACACAAGTCTATTTTGCATTACATCTCCCTTGTTTATGGTGAGCTTGTGATGGCTTAGCAAATACTCAAGATCGTGGTTATGAGTCCAAGTTATTGATCTTGGAACCTAATTCGCTTGAGTGATAATCTAGCCAACACACACTCACTTGTGTGCACCATGTTTCTCTTTCATTCACCCTAGCTAGCACGATCCCATTCCCATCAAGTGGTATTAGAGATTTAGGTTATGCTAGTTAGGTTTGTCGTTATGCATTAGTGTGTTAGTGATTAGCATCTCCATTAGATTGATTAGCATTCCTTAATTATCATTATGATCCATTGGCATTTTCCATAAGTAGTTGCATCTCTCACTAATTAAGCCCTAATCTAGCTATGTGTGGGCATGTCCTTGGGACACCCAAGAGGCCACTACCCTCCATGGTTCGATAGGCTTGATTAGGGAGAGGTTTAGTATCCAGTTTGTTGTTTATATTTAGTTTGTTTTGTGTCAATTTTCTCCTAGCTTGCATCTTCAATTAATCTCTCCACCTTCACAATCACCTAATGATATCCACCTCATCTCGAAGTGCTCGACACAATGTCTCCATAGAACCTTCAAGTGCTCCATTCTGACATTGGGAGCACATCTAATTGAATTTCCCGATTTAGGTGTGTGTGCATTTTGTGTCTGTAGCAGCAAGGTCAAATCCTAAGTGTGTGTGTGTGGTGCATTTAAAGCCAAAAAAAGGAAATTCCTTTCTTTTGTTTTGGGAAGGAAATTTTTTGACCCAATAGCGTGTGTACCTCCTATTTTATAGGAGTTGACCCTTATTCTTTGAGGGGCCATACCACAAAAGCCACCTAAACTTCTAAAGGAGGGCGCCCACTATGGGCAGATTTAAAAAAGGAAATCAAACTCATTTCATAAGCGTGGCGGGTCGGGTCTGGACCTGACCGACAACACTAGAACACTATTCAACGGCCGTGAACACCCTGATCGACTGCCGCTGGTGCCCTTTTTAATCAGATCAACCGACCGCGGACTTCAACCCAGCGGTGAAGCGTATTAAAAGCATAGTTTGGCTCCGCAGGCGAGGGTTCCCACGGCACTGCATTGACCCTGTCGACAGAAACGAGCTTGAATACAGTAAGCTTTTTGGCGACTTTCGAGTCCGCTAGGGTTGAGTCTTGTTGGGGTATAAAGCCCAATGTGGTCGCCCAGGTAAGTGGGCGGGCCGCCAGGTATGTACACATATTCTTTTGTAAAAACCTAATAAGAACTCACTATGCTCTACACATTACAGTAGAGCGAGTTCACCATATTGTCGTGCTCTTCTTCTCGCACTCTCTCTCGCATCGCACTTCCGCTCGTACTCCTTCAACTGGTATCAGAGCTCAGATCGAGGCTCGGGGAAGCATTTGCAGGTAGCCAGAGTCACGTGCTCAGATTGGAGTGAGATTCGACAGGCGAAGACACGGCCCCAATTCTTGTGGGTGAGCCCGAAGGGCTCGGTGTTCTCAAAATTTCATTCTGAGGTCATCTCGGCCACCGTTCAACTTCGACAAAGATCTGCGCAGGCCATTTTCGACTACGTGGTCTTGGCGGGTGCAGATCCGACTCTGCAAATTTGGGGTTTCGGTCTACGACTGCAAGTGCTGAGGATATCTGCACTTCCAGAGTGCTGATTTGTGGCTGTCTACACAACGAAGGACGGCTCACAGTTCTTGGAGGCGTGTCACATACGACACGGGCGCACCTACACACAGACTGTAGGCAACATCCACTAGTTTATCAGGTAGCTTGTGTTTGCTGCTTGATATTCTAGATTTCATCTTGACATTGTAGGTACTTCCACAGGGCATGTATTGTCAGAGATGATGTATGTCTGTTGAGGGTTTGCTGGCTGTGAGTCACGCAGCAAACAACCGCCGCAACAGTTACAGCATACAGTGGGAAATTTGTGGATGTATGACTTTGTGGGAAGTCTATGTACTATCAGATTTACTGCAGCCTTTGTTGAGGGTCGAGTGAGGTTTTATTGAGCTGGGGGATTCTCGAATGTTGAGATCCTTTCGGTGATACAGGTCTTGGAGCGATCCCTCGAGCACCCTTAGTTAGGCAACTAGGATGTATTAACTGTGAGTTAGACAGTTGGGATTGCATCTTTGCTTTACTTCCGTTGAGGCATTGTCGCAGTCTATGCTTACAGGACAGTGAGAAGACAGTGAGAGATAGTACAGGTGCAGGACACCCACAGCTTACAATGTTAGAGAGATAGTGGTTTTTTGAGATGTTTTTGGTCTGTTTTTTAGTACACCAGAGCCATTTTACAAAGGAGACTCTGTCAAAATTTCTGCAGAATCTGAAGCTTTCTTGGTTCATTTGACAGGTTGATATTGGTTCAGAGGACAGTTTACAGGGGAAACTTTGCCGAATTTTTCCCAGGAAAGTAAACTACTGTGAAGCGTAGTTATGGCTGGATCACGGGACATTGCTCTTTACAATATCAAGAAGCTGGATGGAACTAATTTCCCATTGTGGAAGAAGCAGATTTGGCACGTGTTGGTACAAAAGAAGCAGATAAAACCTATAAAGCTCAAGGGGATAAAACCAGAAGATATGGACGAAGATGAATGGAGCGAAATGGATGAATTTGGCACTTTCTACCATTATGCTGACTTTGGCAGAAAGCGTTTACTTCAATGTAGCAGACGAGATGTCGGCTTATCAAGCGTGGACAAAGCTGAGTGATCTTTATGAGAAGCAGAGTGCAGCTTCACACGTATACTAGCTTAAGAAGCTTGTTGACTTGAAGATGAAAGAAGGGACACCTATGTCCAATCATCTAAATGAATTCAACACCATCTATAGTCAGTTGTCAGCTCAAGGTGTCACGTTTGATGAACTTGTTAGAGCTATGTTCCTGTTGATCACATTGCCGAAAAGTTGGGACACTTTTTGCACAGCTTTGAGTAATTCTGCACCTCCAGATGGTTTGACCATAGCAGGTGTAGAAGGCAGTCTGCTTACTGAAGAAACCAATAGAAAGACAATGGACAAAGTCAAAGGAACAACCTTAGTTGTCAGGGGAAGGACCAAAGAAAAGTACAAAGGTGAAAAGAGGAATCAGTCTCGTAGCAAGTCCCGCAGTGCTAAAGGCAAGAGTGACATAGAATGCTACCATTGTGGCAAGAAGGGTCACATGAAAAGAGACTGCAGAGAATGGAAAGCAGAAAAAGGCAAAGAGAAAGCTGAAGACCATGGTGAGAAGAACAAGTCCTCAGTGAAGATTCAAGAAATAAATGTGACAAACACTGTTGCAGAGGATGACAGTCTAGTGTCAGGAGACATCTACTTCTTGAAGAATACAATGGACTCAGCTCTTCTTACAGCATCTGATGGAAATGCACTGAGTGACTGGATTATAGACTTAGGGGCATCACTTCATGTGTCTCCAAACAAGGAGTGGTTTACCTCTTATGTGACCACTAAGGATCATGTTCGGCTAGGCAATGGGCAGACATTTGAGATCTTAGGTGTTGGAGATGTTCAATTGAAGTTTCAGAATGGCTCTTCTTTCATGCTGAAAAATGCGAGACATGTTCCCGCAATTACAAAGAGCTTGATCAGCACAGGTTTACTTGATGATGCTGGCTACGTCACCACTTTTGGACAGAACATGTGGAAGATATCCAAGGGTTCTTTGACAATAGCACATGGAGTAAATTCTGGAGGACTTTACATGATTTATGTATCAAATGTCTCTAAAAATGTAATCAATGTAACCGAGCAGCCGAACGTTTCTTTGTGGCATAGCCGGTTAGAACATATGTCCAAGAAGGGAATGGAAATCTTGTCTCGTTTTGGTTATTTGCCTGGCTTGTCATTTAATGATTTTGAATTCTGTGAACATTGTCTGTATGGTAAGCAAACACAGCAGCCACATAAGCATAGAAGCAGTAGAAGAGATACACAGTTGGCACTTGTTCATAGTGATTTGTGTGGACCTATGCCTAACCTATCTCTAGGGGAAGCTTCTTACTTTATGAAATTTATAGATGATTACTCGAGGAAAGTATGGGTTTACTTTCTCAAGCACAAGGATGAGGAAAAAGAAAGCTCCTACTAGCACTAGAACCAAACAAGAAGGGGGATGACAAAGATGTACCAGTGTCAACAGATTAGGTGCTCGCCATTGGAAAACCAACACCTATGTTGCAAGAAATGGTTTGAGAAGCAGCCACAAGACGAAACCGTTTATCAAAATGTGCCTCAACACCTTAGGATCGACCCTACGTACTACCCAATACTAAGACCACGATCCTGGGAGAGTTATGAAGTTTGACAGAGTCGAAGACCATTAGTGCTATACTACCCAGTTCTATCAAAGCACATCAACAACTACAGGCCGACAGAGTCATACGTGGTACACACTTTATAGGTAGTGATCTCACAAATGCGAGATGTCCCCAACCTTACATGCCAAATGTTGCTGAAGATAGAAAAAATGATCATAACCTGCATCATTGCATTTGAAGATATTGAATTATCAAAACACCCATGGCAAGTGTTCCTTGAAGGAACAAAGGAGATAGCTTGGAACATGGAGACGACAGTCGCGACCAATAGTATCATCATGGGGATGTACACAAGAGTCATGTTCTTGCCCTCACATTATCTGCAAACATTAGAGGAGGCATTCATGCTAGGGTTCTTTGAGATAGACCGCACCATCTTTAGCCCCATGATGAAGAATATTTTGGCTCACCATATTGCCTATCAGAGCCCAATCATGAATAGTTATAAGGCTGCGAGCCTATGGTGGGTGAAATCGTGGAGAAGCCATGGCGATTGTAGGGCGAGCATGCATAATAGAACGAGAGAGAGAGAGAGAGAGAGAGAGAGAGAGAGAGAGAGAGAGAGAGAGAGAGAGAGAGAGAGAGAGAGCAGAGCTCGAAGCCAAAAGCAACACAAAAGTATAACGCTATATGTTTGATTAATTGAATCTACATATATAAGAAAAAATTGACTAATACTAGTCATTCCCTTTTTTTTTCTTTGCAAAACTCACAATTGTGAGTGACTAATACTAGTCATTCCTAACTAGACTAACCATTCTCATGATGCTTCAAGTTTTTGGTGTACTTGTGAACCGTGACGTTTAGGTTTTCTCACAACCTAGGGTTTTGGTACACCCATAACCTGGTACTATAAAAATAAAACACCCCCCCCACTTGAACAGATAGGGTGTAGGTCAAAAATAGCTACCAACAAATGGAGTTTTTGGTTCACTTCCAAATCTTGGGTTTAAGGTGTACTCAATAACCTCATGAGAATCTGTTTTCAAAAAAGAAGACTTGAACAAAGCTGATGACTTGGAAGGTCTTACCACTTATGTGTGTGTGGCAGTGTCTACAACCTATACAATTTATTTTTGACTAGGAACAACATAAAAAGAGTTTATCTAAAGAACATCAATGTCAATAGAAAGTATATAGGATTTTGTATCCCCATCAATGATATGGATCTGAATTTTACCCTTTTTGAAGCACTTATTTGAAGGAAGATTTGTCTTACCGCAGTGAATACAAGGATTCTTCTTGAAATAGTACTTTGTGTGGTGATTGTTGGGCCCAGAAATGGCACAAGATCTGGTACCAATGGATGGTATGGATGGAACTGAGGTAGAGGCACAACTCGGGGGCGGAGGGGGGAGGGGGGGGGGGGGGGGGGGGGGGGGGGGTCACTATGTATAACTTGTGTATATCACGTGCGTTCAAGGATCATTTCTAAAGCTGCTTATCTGTGAATTTTTTATAAATAAACTACACCCTTCTCCTATTTAGTTATTTATCTCCCAATTCCATTCTATAGTACCCTTTTGTATGTAAAAATGTGAGAAAAATAAAATTTAATAACGTGCACTTATGTGATAGTCACATAATTATTAAGTGACCCCCCCAAGAAGCACAATTACTAGCTGCATAGGCACTAGGAATATCAAAAGAACTGGCACAGGTTACTCTTTTTTCTTCTTCCTACAATGAATTGATGATGCCATCCAAAGAGGACATCATATTTTTTTCTTTTAAAACAGTGGCAATTTGATGGAACTCATTAGGCAAGCTTTTTAACAAAACGGCTATCAGATCTTCATCTGGCACTGGGGCTTCTACATACACAAATTGAGTTTTGATGCTCTTTTGTCTGCTAGCTAAAGATCTTGTGTTTTCATCGGCACGCTTAGCAAGAGAGTACAACTCCATCTTTAGACTCATCATTGAATACTTAGCTTTAGTACCAAAAAGTTTTTCTAGCTTTATCCATGTAGCACTAGAAGAATTGATATCATCGAAATAATGAATACAGTCATCTTCCAGAGATGTGAGAATAATACCTAATGCTTGCTTTTCCTTGCTTTGTTGCTCGACAGATAACACTTTGGTAACTGCAGCCAATGTGCCTGCTTCGTCGCCTTGAAAGGGGTTTCATGACACTCCAAAGATTTTTTCGCATAAGATAGCCTTTTACCTTTATTTGCCAAGTGTGAAAGTCAGACCTATTGAATTTGTCGACTTTTGATGCCATGTTTGATATGATTTTTCTATGACTGATGTTAAAGTCAAAAAGTAATACTGAATTCAAATGTTGAGAATAAGATCAATCGCTAAATATAAAAGTTGATGTCGAATTATTGTCGAAGTTGATATGTCTATGGGAATCAAGCTTGAGTATTATTAAGGGATCAATAATCAGGAATGGGAAAGGCTTCTGGTTTTATAAAGCTAAATTTTTATTCACACAGCACGTCGATGTTGACGAAGGTTGCATTGGACAACAGAAGGTTCACAAGTGCACAAAACACCAACGAGTGAGTATGGGGCGTTCCAAAAAAGTGTGACTGGCCTTGTAATATTGTTTGCGGCTACTACCACCAAACAAAGGGTTGGAGAAGACCGGCTAAGCATGTATATAGGTATCATCACTATAAGCAACTTACGAGCTCTTTATTCTCTATGTGTTGAGCTCCCTCAAAGAGACACCCTCCAACAAGTGCTCTATTCAACGGCTGTCACTTATGCACGCTCCCAAGAATCGAGCTCACCAAAGCTTTGATACCACTTTGTAAGGCTACGAGTCTATGGTGGGTGGTCGTGCAGAAGCCATGATGCATGTAGGGTGAGCATGTAGAATAGAATGATAGAGACAGAGAGCAGAGCTCGATGCCAAAAGCAACACAAAACTATAATGCTATATATTTTGATTGATTGAATCTACATATATAAGAAAAACTTGACTAATACTAGTCATTCCTTTTTCCATGCACAATTGAGCGTATCATCTACAGCTATATGTCACACCAATGGTAGGACTGGGTAGCAGGCCAAGGGCCAGGGGCTGACTGGATTAATACGGCTAGGAGCCGAGGGCCAGCAGGCATGAACTAAGGGGACCTACTTGCAAGGGACAAGGGCTATAAGTAGGGAGGTTGGGAGGAGAACCACATGCCACTCTACCCTTTGGCCTTTCATTGGTATCAGAACCAAGGGAGAGCAGCCATGGAGGGGAGGGAAAGGAGAGTTGCATGGACTTTCTCTCTCTCTCTCTCTCTCTCTCTCTCTCTCTCTCTCTCTCTCTCTCTCTCTCTCTCTCTCTCTCTCTCTCTCTCTCTCTCTCTCTCTCTCTCTCTCTCTCTCTCTCTCACACACACACACACACACACACACACACACACACACACACACATGCGAGATTTGCATGGCTGGGTCGACCATGGTAGCACAATCGTGTGTAGCTTCCCTTGTACAAACAACCGAGGATGATGGAGGCCGTGGGAGCAGCCCCATGCATGAGGGAGGACTCATGGCAGCAAACCTGCACCAAACCTGGTGGGAGTGGCTCCAAAATTGGATGCCGGGGGGTGAGGGTCAACTCTCGCTTCTACAGGAGTCCAACCGCAGCCTGTGATGCCAAGCACAAGAGAGTGTCTCTCTCTGCATCGTCTATGCAAAACCGCCATTGCTGCGTTTTCCTTTCATATGGTTTACAAAAGTGGGTGCCCAAGGGGCAATCCAAGGAGCCCTCCCCACCATGGGAAGCCAAAACCCAAATTTTGATCGTGGACTTCCAAGCCATGGGGTACAACGGGCATGCTTCTATGATGGCAAAAAATTCTAGATTTACAGAGATAGTAAATTAATGGCTGGCGTGAGAGCATAAGACCACAAGCATGCAAGGGCATGCAAGACCGCCATAATTGTGCCATGCAAGGGCATGTAGGCAAGCATGCTACATCTCAAACTTCTACATCGAAAACCCTTCTTGGAAAGGTGGAAGCTATTGAGACATCTTTTGATGTCACATGTGCTACATTTATTCCTCGAAACACCCATCATCTCCTTCTTTCACATTGCATGCTTTTGTTGACAAATTTCTCATATGCATATAGAGTGTCCCATAATTGGCACTTGCATCAGGCACTCTTTTCGTGTTTCACCCAAGCACTCACCTTTCATGAACATGTACTTCACGTTCAACTGCTCAACTCCAATAAGAGCGTATACCAAAGGCATTTTTTTCCCACCGGGTTTTTTCCCTTTCGTCATCCAGGTTTTAGACCCTAATCTAAAGACAACTATCACCATCCTCTTGTACATATTCCTTCTACATCAACAATAAGGAAATGCTACTCAAAACAATTGACAAATGAATTGGAGCACCAATTTCAGATCATAGCATACTTCTCCTCAATGGCGAGTCGAAGAATGGCCTACAATGACAAAGCTGCAGACAACACTAACAACATGATTGCACAGGAACAAAGAAGTCCCCAATGAAGAAGAGCAGGCACAAAAGTAATCAGAGGATCTCAAAAGATGAATGGTTATGATGATAGATCTCCGCTCTAATGGATCATAGTTCTTGTTGTGGTTCGACAAAGATACAAGCAATGCAACAGATGAAGCCAAAACAACAGCAAAGTGTTGACCGTTGGTCAACAAAACAACATAACTCAAGAACAAAGAAGTCCTCAATGACAAAGAGCAGACATAAGGGTAATCAAAGGATCTCAAAATCTTGTCCTTGATAATGCGCATAGAATGCTCGGCAGGGTTTTGAACCTCAAATTAGAATAATTAAGTCCTGGATTCGGCCTGACAGACAAAGTTTGCATTGGAGTGCAACTTGGCCTAAAGAAGTTAAGGGTTTAGCCATACAATTTCTACAAAATCCTTACAAAGTTGTCATTGGCTCACAAGATCAGAAAGCCAATCACTCAATTCTACAGATTGTAGAAGTTGTTTCTGAGAATCACAAATACTCAGAATTGACAGATTTGCTGGAGCAAGTGATGGATGGAGCTTTCTCTATCCATGATGATAAGAGTCAAGTTAAACGAAATTGGGTTCTTTTTGAATTTAGATCTGGCAGTAGACCTATAATGACAGAAACAGATGCTGCAGCTCAGAGCGTGGAAAAGAAACACATAAATTTCATCATCAATTATGATTTTCCTGAATCATGTGAAGACTATGTACATCGGATTGGACGAACAAGACAAGCTACTGCAAAGGCTATAGTCTATACTTTCTTTACAACAAAAAAACGACAACAAAGACCACATCGCAATCGACAATCAGGTCATGTCGGGGACGACATGAACGCGGAAGGGGGGAATGTTGACCGTTGGGTCAACAACACAACATAACTCAAGTTTCGTACCAAAGTCTTATCTTTTGCGAGTTATGAAATGCTACGGATTATGGCTATAAACATCATTTGTAATGAGTAGTTATTCTAGTTTCAGAAGCCGGGGTGCAATGGCACTTCCAGATTGTAAATACAAAACCATTTGACCCTTTCAACCCCATTTTTGGTTAAACCTAAGGTAGCCTTAGTATATAAGGTACCTAGGTCATTTTGTAAAAGGAAGGGCTTTAATCATAATCAAAACATAGCGCTGCCGTCTACTGTGTGTGAGAGAGAAAGAGAGTGAGCGTGAGCTTCATCCTCTTGCTACGCCCGGCTCGCTCAACACATTGGAGATCCGACTGCACCATTGTTGTAGGCTCGAGGAGAGCTACGCGACAACGCCAAGCATTCCACGCAAGATGAAGTGTCATAAAATCTAATATCTAACCAACCCAAATGATTTTCTCATATTAAATTGATCACTTAATGTGGGAGAATAAACGGGAACAAGTGTTAAGATATAGATATGTGCTTATAGATCTATCTCAACACGGGGCCAATAGTAAAGGGGCCCAAATGGGAGATGGTCTATCAAGAGCAAGGCTAACCAATGGATCATAAGACCTTAGGGTTAGCTTCATTGAAGACCTCCAATAATGTGTGTAAAAGTCCTTTGACCTTAGGTAAGCTAGGGCTGAGCTTGAGGTGGGAACCCGGCCCAAACTTGAGGTGCTTGTCGTGCTTGAGGTGCTTGTCCTGCTTGAGGTGCTTGTCATGCTTGAGGTGCTTGATTAAGATGCTTGAGGTGCTTGACTGGCTCCATGCTTGAGGTGCTTGACTTGGTGCATGATTAAGGTGTTTGAGGTGCCTTGAGAAGCTTGCCTGAGATGCTTGTGGGAACACCCCATACTTCAAGTGCTTAGTCATGCTTGATGACTAAGGGGCTTGCTCATCCAAAGTCAAAAAGATCCCTACAAGGAGGGGGGCGAGCCTACAAGGGGGGGGGATGAGAGAGAACACACACACACACACACACACACAAGGGAAGCCCCAACTTGAAGAGGCAGCAAGGACACTTGTCAAGTTCCTCCTCATGTTGCCCTCATGGTGTGCCTGAAACCTATTGGTTGGCCACCCAAGGGGTCCAATGATAATAAAGGATATTTAATTAATTGATTTTGCATTTATCAAGTCCTCTCTCTCAAAGGGGAAAGGGGGACACTTGTCCCAAGGCTATCCCTGTTGCTTGTAATGGCTCCTGCTTGTGATTGGCTAGGCCTGGAGGGGTCCAATGAGCTTCAAGCATGAGCTACAAGGGGGGGTCCACCCAAGCAAGCTAGGGGGGTGCTTAGGGGGTATACTCACCCACACACACTCAAAAACACTCTCATTGTGTACTATGCAAAGTGCAAGAACTCCCTCTCTTTCCTACACCAACACTCTTGGCTATGGAGTGCAAATCCATCCAAGAGCCATGCTTCAATGCTTGAGCTTGCCATCTATTTCTTCTTCATTACTATGCTATTATGTATGCTAGCACAAGAGTTATGATAAGTGAGGAACTAGCTCTTTCTCGTATGAAATGTTTCTTCTTCCTCTTCCCTACCCTCATTCCCTGCTAGCTCTCTCCACCTTAGAAGGTGTTTGAGGTCTTGGGACTGAGGCTTGGTATAGTTAAATCTTTCTTCAAGTTTAGGTTATGCTATGATGATGATGCATGAAGCTTTCCATCTTCATTGCTTCACCTAGGTCACAAGGAACACAAAGAATGTATTGTAACAAGTCTCTCTTTATGGGAGAAATCATAATACAAATGCCTATTGGAGGGGGGACCGGCTCCACATAAATCTGGTCCTCAACTGTTGTCATGCTCTCTAAATTCTCTCTCTTGCAAAAGTATTGTCTATGCCAAGTTAACTAATTGCTATGATTATGTTGCTATCTTCAATTATTTCTACCCGCTATGCTCACAAAATCATTTCTTGAAAGTACTCTCATTAAATTCCGCTACTCTCAAATTGAATAGGCAAATTCCATTACACTAGTATCAGAGCATTTGGTTTCTCTTTTCTTGCTTAAGAAGAGAGGTCCTTAAGTAGCCTATAAATGGTTGATGTTGTTAATTATAATAGAGTAAGTGGAAATGGGATCTAATATCGGTTTTGTTAAGCCCCCTATGTGGGGGATGGTGCACACCTCGGGAGCTTTGGACTTAATAATGGAGTCATTTTAGACTTGCCTACGGCTTTACCATTATTGAGCCATAAGAATTTCGAAAGGAGCTAGCCCTTGGCAACTCTGCTATGTTAGACCTACTCCTCTACTCTCTATAATTAACCACTTTGAGCCGTGGGTGTAGATATTTAAGAGCCGATTTTCAAAGGCTAAGAGGAGTGGCAACTAAGGTTTTGTATTGCCAAAGTATACACTAAGTATAAACATAAATTTTGTTAACATGGGTGACAATAATCAAGAGAGTAGAATGAACATTGATAGCTTTGATTTTGCACATGAAGGTGCTAATGATGATGCTCCCATGTTTGTGAATTATCTCGTCACTAGGTTGCAACAAGCTATGGGCAATCCTGTTTTGCAAGCCAAAGTTACTCAACAACTTCGTGCTTATGGAATTTCCCTTCTTCTCCGAGAGGAGAGAGAGCTTAGGAGGCCTCTTGAAGAGACCCCCAAAAGAAGACTCTCTCCCATTCGAGAGGAGGAATCCAAAGAGAAAGAAAGCAATGACAGTCTAAGTTCTTCTGAAGATGTGGCTCCACGAAGACGGCGGTCTAGACGATCGCCTACTCCTCCCAAGAGGAAAAGAGCAACCCATAGTCCTTCTCCTCATCCCTTTGAAAGGCAAGAGAGGAAACAAAGGAAGAAAAGGGCTAGGAAGCGGTCACCCACTTCTCCTTCTTCTTCACCTTCCTCCTCTTCCGATGAAAGTTATGGCTATTCTCCTAGAGAATACAAGAGGGGAGGACATCGCAAATCATTTCCTGCATGCCGAAGGTCACAAAAGCTAAAGAAGTTCAAGGAGGGAGGAAAGAGTATCTCTTTTCTCACCTATGATGGCACCTTTGGTGCTACCGACAAAGTGTTGGCCTTCATCCAGCAATTTGATGCGGCCTTTGGGGACGAGGGCTTCACAGAGTCCTCCAAGCTACGCCATGTAGCTATGCACTTCCAAAAATCAGCTCGTCAATGGTGGGCTAGCCTTCGTGGCAATGGAGAAGCCCCAAAGACATGGAAAACTCTACGAGTTTCCATCATGAAGCAATTTCTTCCAAGTGATACTAAAGATAAAGTTCTTACCGAATGGCGTGGCTTGAAGCTTCTCTCTCATGAGTCTATCAACAAGTATGTAGACAAGTTTTGGGATTTACATCTCAAATCTACTGTCTTTCAAAAGATAGACTTTGCCGAGCAAAGACAGCAATTCTGTGCGGGATTACCAAAAGAGATGGCCGAATACATCAACTCTCAACTGCCCGGTACTATTACCGAAGTAATCCACCACACCATGGTTGCTTCACGCATCAATTTCCATCAAGGGGCTAGACGTAATGTCAAGCCCATGGAAAACAAAGATAAAAATGATGCAAAGGGGAAATCCAATGCTCAAAATAATTCCCAAGGCACTTCCAACAACAACAATAACAACAACAACAATCGGTCCAAGGAGAAGGGAGTTTACAAAGGTAAAAACAAACTCTCTCCTGAAGAGCTTGAAGCTTTTCACAAGGACCATAAGTGTTTCAAGTGTGGGGAGCAAGGACATGGCTATTGTTCTTGCCCCAAGAAGAATACTCGCAATGAGACTCCTAGGGCTTCCACCATCGAAGCTCCAAAAGAGGATGCTCATTGCAAAGGATCATCACTTTCCTATGCGTGGGGAAAGGTAAGAGATCATGATGCCTTCATCTTGTTTGACCCAGGCTCTACTCTCAACTTCATATCAATAGAGTTGGCCACCAAGTTGGGCATTCAAGCTTTTGAGATGGGAGATATAGTAACAGCTGATGCAGCTTTCAAGGGACAACAAGCCTCCGTTACTCCCTTGATTGGGAAGTTGAGGCTTCATGTCCAAAGCTATGTCGACAAAGAAGACTTCTTCATCTCTCCTCTCCAACATCAGGATGTTATCCTAGGGGCACCATGGTTTGATCGCATGGCTGCCAACATGAAGTTCCCTGAAAGGAGAATTTACTTCACCTACAGGGGAAAGAACATGTATATAGATGCTAGTGAGCGTGGTCGCACTATTCCACTTGTAGATCCTCTTTCTTTTGATAAATCAATGAAGAGCTCACTTTCTGCGTACATGATTTATGTCAAAGAGTCTGTAAAAGCTAATAATGTTTCATCAAATGAAAATGATAGGAATCAAGAAGAGTTAGACTTGTCTACTTTTCTAAAAGGATTCCAAGATGTGTTCATCGATGATATCCCTATGGACCTACCTCCAAAACGAGGGGATGATGACCATCGTATTGAGCTCCTTCCAGGAAGCTCACCGCCTAACAAACCTCCTTATCGAGTCTCACAAGCTCAACAAGAGGAGATTATGAGGCAAGTACAGGAATTGGTAGACAAAGGGATGGTGAGGCCTAGTTCCTCTCCCTTTTGTTCTCCAGTCCTTTTAGTGCAAAAGAAAGATGGTACATACCGTATGTGTGTGGACTATCGAGCACTAAACCATATCACTGTCAAAAATAGATTTCCCGTGCCTCGGGTAGAAGATCTGTTTCATAAGCTACAAGGCTCTACCTACTTCAGTAGGATTGACCTTAAGAGTGGCTATCATCAAATAAGGATAGTGGATGAAGATATCCTAAAGACCGCGTTTCGCACAACATTTGGTCTTTATGAATATCTAGTCATGCCTTTTGGCTTGACTAATGCACCAGCTACTTTCAATCGTCTCATGGAGAAAATTTTTAGACCATATCGTAAATTCACTGGAGTGTTCTTTGATGATATCATCATCTACTCCAAGTCTTTGGAGGAACATAAGCAACATCTCCAAGTGATTTTTCAAGCCTTGAGGGAGAACAAACTTTTTCTCAACCAAAAGAAAAGTGAATTCTTCCTTCAAGAGATTCAATATCTAGGTCATATTATCTCTCACGATGGTATTCGTATGGATCCATCAAAGTTAGAGGTAATAAAATCATGGCCTAACCCAAGGAATCTACATGAGCTAAGAAGCTTTATTGGTATGTGTGCATACTATAGATGCTTCATAGCAAAATTCTCTCAAGTAGCAGGACCACTACACGACTTAACAAAGAAGAACGTTAAGTTTGTATGGACTGCTAAGGAGCAAAATGCTTTTGAAAAACTCAAAGAGAAGCTTACTTCCCAACCAGTCCTCGTGCTTCCGGATCTCTCAAAGCCATTTGAGGTCCAATGTGATGCGTGTGGTGATTGCCTTGGAGCGGTTTTGCTTCAAGAAGGGCATGCCATAGCATATGAGAGCCGAAGGCTCAATAGTGATGAACGAGTCTTGGGCATTTATGACAAAGAGCTTTTAGTTGTTCTACATGCCCTAGACACATGGAAGCACTACCTATTGGGGACTCCATTTATCCTACGAACCGACCACCAAAGTCTCAAGTATTTCATGACGCAAACCAAGCTTTCCGACAAACAAATGAGGTGGGCAAATTTTCTTTCGCAATTTAATTTCCATATTGCTCACATAGCTGGTAAGCACAATCAAGTTGCCGATGCACTTTCACGACGACCAAAAGTTAATGCGGTGTCTATAGCTACTCACAATGATCTATCCTCTATGATAGATGAGTATGCTACTGACCCTGACTTTAGAGACATAATGTCAGCCCTTGCTTTGGGGAAGAAAGAGGAACCATTCACCTTGCAGGATGGTTATCTTCTCCACGGAAATAGGCTATGTGTTACCCATTCCCTTCGTGAGAAGGTTATGTATGAATCCCATGCTCCTCCATATGCAGGGCATAGAGGTATTCAACCTACTCTCCGAGGAGTAGAGACGTATTTCTATTGGCCTACGATGAAAGTGGACATACAAGAGTATGTTTCAAAATGTGTAGTATGCCAAAAGACCAAGTATGATAGAGGGAAGCAACCTGGATTACTCCAGCCATTGCCTATTCCAAATTCACCATGGGAGAGTATATCCATGGATTTCATCTTTGGATTACCCAAGTCTATCCATGGGAATACAGGAATATGGACAATAGTCGACAGGTTTAGCAAGCAAGCACATTTTATTCCTGTCAAAAAGACTATTAAGGCACATCAAATGGAAACTCTCTTCATATCTCAGATTTTCAAGCACCATGGATTACCCACGTCCATCGTGTCAGATAGAGATCCTAGAATGACCAGCAATTTCTGGAAAGGTCTCTTTGAAAATCTAGGAACAAAATTGAATTTCTCTTCGGCCTATCACCCACAAACGGATGGCCAAAGTGAGATAGCCAATCTTATGATACTCGATCTACTCAAGACTTATGTTACCGAAGTAGATCAACGCTCACAATGGGAAAAGTATTTACCTCTAGTAGAGTATGCCTACAATAATACTGTCCATACTTCTACGGGGAAAGCACCTTTTGAGATCATAGAGGGAAGACCTAAAAGTCCCTTGCTACTCAAAGTACATGAGAAGATCTTCGCCACCGATGAGTATAGCCGTGACCTACAAGAATCTTTTCAAAAGATTAGGGAGGCTATAGCCATCTCTCAAGAAAGGCAAAAAGCTGTTGCTGATAAGCACAGAAGATCCTTAATGTTCAAAGAAAATGATTGGGTCTTACTCAAGTTTCCTAAGGCTCGATTAAGGCAAACGACGGGCAAAAATCCTACGGGCCATCAAAAGTATTATGCTAAACTAGCAAAAAGATACTATGGTCCTTTCCAAATCTTGAAGCCCATCAATGAGACGGCTTATCAACTCAAGTTGCCCAACCATTGGCTTATACACAATGCCTTTCATGTAAGCCTATGTAAGCCCTACAAAGGAGATCCACCAACTGAACCAATTATTGAAGACCCTCCCGAAGTTGAAGACCAATAAGAGGTGCTACAAACCGAAGCTGTCCTTCGGCATGAAGACAAGGTACTACGACATGGTAAGATAATCCGACGGTATCTTATTAAGTTCAAAAATTATCCTTTTGAAGATGCTAGATGGATGCAAGGAGTACAACTTAAGGATAGTATGAACCTTGTCAATGCTTACAATGCTACATTAGAGTAAGCAAATGTACAAATTTCTTTTGAATGACTCATGTTTTTGTCTTATAAGACTAGTCCTCTTTTTAATTGTGCACAAATTTAACTAGTATGCATGCTTAGAATCATGTTTGTGATGACGACGTCTCTCAAACACCAAGTAGAATTTGTCACTCTACTTTGGGAGAATGAAATGGACTAAAGAGCAGACATGCTTGCGGCAGCTATGTCTCCCAAGCACCAAATGGATTAGTCATCCATCTTGGAAAGATGTCATAGGGTAAAAAAGGGATCCTCTACCCGCTAAGTACGATTGACTAATGACTAAGGCTTTATCTCTTCTACCTCATAGTCGAGGACGACTATGATTTCAAGAGAGAGGTAATGTCATAAAATCTAATATCTAACCAACCCAAATGATTTTCTCATATTAAATTGATCACTTAATGTGGGAGAATAAACGGGAACAAGTGCTAAGATATAGATATGTGCTTATAGATCTATCTCAACACGGGGCCAATAGTAAAGGGGCCCAAATGGGAGATGGTCTATCAAGAGCGAGGCTAACCAATGGAGCATAAGACCTTAGGGTTAGCTTCATTGAAGACCTCCAATAATGTGTGTAAAAGTCCTTTGACCTTAGGTAAGCTAGGGCTGAGCTTGAGGTGGGAACGCGGCCCAAACTCGAGGTGCTTGTCGTGCTTGAGGTGCTTGTCCTGCTTGAGGTGCTTGTCATGCTTGAGGTGCTTGATTAAGATTCTTGAGATGCTTGACTGGCTCCATGCTTGAGGTGCTTGACTTGGTGCATGATTAAGGTGCTTGAGGTGCCTTGAGAAGCTTGCCTGAGATGCTTGTGGGAACACCCCCTACTTCAAGTGCTTAGTCATGCTTGATGACTAAGGGGCTTGCTCATCCAAATTCAAAAAGATCCCTACAAGGAGGGGGGCGAGCCTACAAGGGGGGGGGATGAGAGAGAACACACACACACACACACACACACAAGGGAAGCCCCAACTTGAAGAGGCAGCAAGGACACTTGTCAAGTTCCTCCTCATGTTGCCCTCATGGTGTGCCTGAAACCTATTGGTTGGCCACCCAAGGGGTCCAATGATAATAAAGGATATTTAATTAATTGATTTTGCATTTATCAAGTCCTCTCTCTCAAAGGGGAAAGGGGGACACTTGTCCCAAGGCTATCCCTGTTGCTTGTAATGGCTCCTGCTTGTGATTGGCTAGGCCTGGAGGGGTCCAATGAGCTTCAAGCATGAGCTACAAGGGGGGGTCCACCCAAGCAAGCTAGGGGGGTGCTTAGGGGGTATACTCACCCACACACACTCAAAAACACTCTCATTGTGTACGATGCAAAGTGCAAGAGCTCCCTCTCTTTCTCCAAGCAAGTAGAGGTTGAGAGCCTACACCAACACTCTTGGCTATGGAGTGCAAATCCATCCAAGAGCCATGCTTCAATGCTTGAGCTTGCCATCTATTTCTTCTTCATTACTATGCTATTATGTATGCTAGCACAAGAGTTATGATAAGTGAGGAACTAGCTCTTTCTCGTATGAAATGTTTCTTCTTCCTCTTCCCTACCCTCATTCCTTGCTAGCTCTCTCCACCTTCGAAGGTGTTTGAGGTCTTGGGACTGAGGCTTGGTATAGTTAAAGCTTTCTTCAAGTTTAGGTTATGCTATGATGATGATGCATGAAGCTTTCCATGTTCATTGCTTCACCTAGGTCACAAGGAACACAAAGAATGTATTGTAACAAGTCTCTCTTTATGGGAGAAATCATAATACAAATGCCTATTGGAGGGGGGACCGGCTCCACATAAATCTGGTCCTCAACAATTGTCATGTTCTCTAAATTCTCTCTCTTGCAAAAGTATTGTCTATGACAAGTTAACTAATTGCTATGATTATGTTGCTATCTTCAATTATGTCTACCCGCTATGCTCACAAAATCATTTCTTGAAATTACTCTCATTAAATTCCGCTACTCTCAAATTGAATAGACAAATTCCATTACACGAAGCGCACACGCCGATGCATCTACGAGCTATTTGTGGTTGTAAGTGTATCAAACGATGTCTGTTTTCTACGTGCTAGTAGTCTATAGAATCGTGGCAACATAAGCTACGCATAGGTACTCATAAATTTCAGTTTCGGGCACTTTCAAAATTCAGCTCTGTCATCCTACGCATTTTCCGCAGATGGGTTTAGAGTGAGGGTTTTGAGTGTAGAAGCTTAGGGACAGGTATATCCTAGTGAGGGGATGGTGTTCCTTAAGTTTTGTATGAATCTGGCATGATTAGGTGAGTTACCTTCCATATGTGTGTATGTGGCTAGGTGGTGTAGTTGAGAGCAGTGAGGTTCTTGATTGTGGTTTAGTTGGCCTTCCTGAGTGTTGTATGTGTAGGATGGTCTCAGCCTGACAAGCTAAAGATATTTCCTCCATGTGCCTATCGTGTCATCTGTGTCCTCGATTGACATTATGTTGATCTAGGTAGTGTTTGCATGCACGTCATGGGTGTGTGAGTCTCTCCGTCCAACAGGCATCATGCAACCCATGAACCTAGGTAGTCAATTTCACTTGAGAGTGTTTCTCTTGCTACAGTTGCCTACTTTAAGGCATATGTGAGTTGTGCCAACGTATACTTGCAACAAAAGAGGAAATTGAGGATGAAATATCCTTTAGATACATGTTGGTATATATGCATGCTAGTGATGCACACTTCAAAAAATGGGGAGGTCTAGCTAGCATGGGAGGGCAAAGAAGCTTTAGGTTGTTCTTTCTAAATGCAATGCAAGTGCCTCTCTACAAAATTCAAATTTGAGCACCTGTGCTTGCATCTTGAGGACCCTTGTCAATGCATAGAAAGCTAACATGGGTGAGGATGGATTTTATGGGATTATTAGTCAAGGACTATCAAAAAAAGATAGAATGCTTGGTTGTGCTTTCGTTGACATGCCTCAGCGGGGTCAGTATATAGAGATCTTGTATAGCACATGCGTTTAAGAGGTATTTATAAAACCCCCTATTCCACATTTTTTGAGGCATATAGAGACCCCTTGTGTACCACTTTTTCAATTAAAACACCTTTCTATATGTATATTTTTTGTGTAAGTTCATAAGAGAAACTAACCCCTTCTGTTGAACTCACGTGCTATTCTACAAAGTTTTGAGTGAATCCCCCCACTGACATGCATGCTAAATGATGATCTCACAAAATCTCAAAATGTGCTTGCCAAGAGCTTCCTATTGGGGATGTTGTCCATTGGATTGCTTACATCTTGAAGGTATGTGTTGTTTGTACCAAGGCAACATGATATATATTGATGACCACAACAGGGGTCATTTGAGAAGGACAAACACTTACAAAACATGCTAGCTTTAGGTGTTTGCATCGACTACATGGTATGTCGAATCAAGGAAATTTAGGGAAGGTTGTTTGCAGCAACTGTGGAGCAAGGGTTTCTCTTCGAATGCAACCTATGAATATATTATACTCAATCCGTAGGCCCAAGAAATGGCATCACTCATGCAACTATCGCGTCGATGCCAAGATGAATAAGAAGATGGTTTGATAAAGAGCCTTGAAACACAATGATCAACATAAAGAGTGTAGTATTCAATTGAGCAAGAAAAGACATGGACCACATCTGCCACTCCTCCACGTTGAGTCCCTTCCACCATTCTCACATAGCTTAACTTGAAATTGAACTGTTCTTGCATCAGAAACCATCGAAGCAATACACAATGCATCCTCATGACAGGTAGTAGGAAGCTTCATTGATTGCGGCCCAAACTCCACCTATAGGCTTGATCTAGATGAAACACAGATTAGGAAACATTTTTCTCGTGTGTGTGTGTGTGTGTGTAAGTGTGTGTGTGTGTGTGTGTGCGCACGCATGAGAGAGAGAGAGAGAGAGAGAGAGAGAGAGCGTGCACGCATGAGAGAGAGAGAGAGAGAGAGAGAGAGAGATATGATACTTCTTGTGGTGTCCAAGAGGCCTGCCCACCCATGCCAAAAAAGGGAATCGAGCAGACAGCTTTCGGTGACGTGCATCCAACCTTAGCTGCGTGACGTGCCCTTGAATCTTGGAGCCGTTGTTGATAATTGACGCGTCAGCGGGCCGCGGCGAAGGAGCTCTTGCGTGGGCGTTGGCCTGGTCCTGCGGGTTCTCTTAACGAGTCGACGATTCCTGGAGGCTGCGCAGTCAATCTCCTTCATTTGAGGCCACACACAGACACACACACTCAACTCTCTCATTGCGGCATACGCACGCAGAGAACTCTGCACCCAGAGAGAGAGAGAGAGAGAGAGAGAGAGAGAGAACTCTGTATCAGCTGATCATGGTACTGTGCATCCAAAGGGTGCTGAAAGTGAGAGTTCTTCGCATTTCTGGGTTTTTGAAGGACCGCTTCACCATCGCTCGTGTGCGCCTGCACTCGGATCGCCCCATTGCAGCATTGCAGATGTGTGTGATATGCGCAACAAGCCACACAGAGAAGCCTCCAAGCAAGGAGCTTGTGAAACTAGTTCTGAAAGCAGGCACTGGCTCCCGCATGTGCGTCTCGCACTGCGTAAGCCTGCTTATGCACAGATTGAACAAAACCAAGAGCTGGATAGTTGCTTTGAAATGCCTCACCCTCATCCACCAAGCTCTCCAGCATGGGGGCTTCATTTACCAGGATCAATTTCTCAGCTTAAACCCCAGATCTGGAGGTAAAAACCTCCTCAATTTCTCACGATTTCGCGACAGGAGCTCGCCGCTCGCATGGGAGGCATCGTCTTGGATCCGATGGTATGCTGGCTTTCTGGAGACTCTCATCAAAGCCTCTGCAACTCCCTCTATAGGCCATGACTTATCCAGCTTGCAAAATGATGCAGTAATAGCAGGCATTCTACCCTTGGAAGCACTTTTGCGTGAGATCGGACATTGCCCGTTGATAACTGACATTTTGCAGCAGGGGAGCCATGTTCTGATCAGCGACGCATTTCGGCTTGTTGTCAAGGACTGCATCACAAAGCATAATGAGCTGAGGATCCACATGAAGGAAGCATGTGAAAGGCTGGATGGTCTCACAGTCTTGCAGATAACGGAGTTGTTGCGGGTGTATGAAATAGTGAATAGCGAGAGAGACACATTTGTAACACTTACAGAACATGCGGTTTCCATGAATCTCCTTCATCCTAAAGCATGTCTGGATCACAGGATCCTCAAAGACGACGAGCTCATGAATATCAAAGCAGCAATCGCAGAGGCAGTCCGAGTTTCGAAGGCAGCGGTGGCACAAATGAGCAGGAGGAAGGATGCCTCTCTAGGCTCTTTTGTCTCTCCTCTGAAATTGTTACCTCTGGGGATTTGGAAGAGCTCTGAGGGAAGATGACTCTTCTATTTTATTTTATTTATTTATTTTTTTGGGGGGGGGCCTCTTCTGAGTGCCTTTGTATTAGCCATTCATAGGGTTACATCTCTAATTAATGTGCAGCTAGCTAGCCTTTTATAATCTGCAGCTTGCACCTCGGATTGTATATTTTGCAAAGGATGGAGGTAATACTGCACCTCGCATTCGATTTTGTAAATTTTGCACAGTATATATTGCTCTCTTGAAACCATGGCTCAAAATTTCTCTCAAGATTAATGGGCTTCCTTGAAAAAGTCCTGCCAAAATTGGAATTCAAAAAGATTTGTAGATCTATTTTCAGTCATTTTTCCTTCATCATTTTATGCGGGATTAAACCTATATTAAATAGTCATAGTGGCCTAGCTGAGTTGATGGGAGAGTAGCTCCCCAAGTTAATGCTCCCTCTTAAACACTATACGATAATGAGAGAGACTCAATAGCACCCTAGTTAATGCTGTCAAAGTTGATGATGCGGAAGCAATGAACGAGAGAGAGAGAGAGAGAGAGAGAGAGAGAGAGAGAGAGAGAGAGAACCAACCTTGGCAATGAGTTAGTATGTCTTACAATGAGGACTAGGTGTGCTTATATACTCACCTTAGCAAATTGCCCTACCCAAGATTTGACAAATAAGTAAAATAAATACCTAAATCCAAAATAAATATTGGGATCTCATTGAGCTATTCACTTGAGATGCTATAAACTTTAACACCCTCTCTAGATCTGCAGCTCATAGTGGGCATAAATTGTGATCAAGTTGATGAAGAAGCTACCATGGACACTGCCAGCTACAGATGTCATGTTGGATACACATTGGTCAATCTCTCACTTGAGAAAAATGCCATCTTGAGCACCAGCATGTGCATTGAACTCCGACCCATGGGTTCAAACATCGATAACTTGAATTCCAACACATGGGTCCAAATCATTTGTAGGGAGCAATGTTTGCCTCTCTCTGCCACTCACAAGCCTCTCCCTTGCTGAAGCTAGTGGCGACAATGCATCCACTTGACTATAAGGTTGGAGTCCTTGTCAGTATAGTCACACCCGCTGACTCCTTATTGTCCTTCTCTCAGTCATTATCAGTGCCTTCCTCATCATGCTTACCTTTTCCTTTGTCCTTTGTAGAGCTTTTGTCATTGCCTTTGGATTTGCAACCTTTAAACAAGTGACCATGCTTCCCATAGTTGTAACAACGACTACTAGACTTCTTTCTAGAATTCAAAGCAGTAAGTGCTTCACCACCTTCGTCAAAAATTGGAATTTCATCTTGAGTGATTAACACAACTTCCTCCTCAATGAGAAAGGAGATAAGATATCGAATTCTAGCTTTTCCTTTGTGATTTGTAGTTGCAGTGTCCTAGACACCATTTTGTACTCCTCAAGTAATTCCGTGAGCAGTAGTACACTTTTCATAGCCGATAGTTGATCATGAATAACCTTTGCATTCATAAGAAAAGACTGCATGGAACTCCTCGTTGGAAACTTGATGGCAAATAACTATCCAAAAAGGATGATTGCTCGCATCGTAGAATCTTGATCAAACATTGAGACAAGCTTGAACCACATATCATTGGTAGTCTTCAAAGTCTGCATGGTTAGAGAAATTTCTTTGCAAGAGATTCTGCAATGGCCGACATTGCCTTCACAATGCTCGAATCACTTAATAGTTATGTGACTATCACGTGAGTGTAGCAGAAGGTCATCTTAAATTTTATTTTTTCTCACATTTCCACATACAGAAGGATACCGTAATATGGAATTAGGAAAAAAATTACATATTGAATAAAAAAAGAGTGTATTCACCCCTCCCCCCTTGGTCCTAGACTAGGACTAGTTAACATCTTTATTGTTCAATGAATACAATGAAAAACTCATAAAAGGAAATCTCCTCATGCTCTACAAAAAAAAAGGTGCTACATATGCTTACATCAAAGTGCTTAGGGTTGCAAATGAGATGATAGAGTGTATTCTATTTGTCTAAAATTCAGAGATAAGGAGTTTTATAAGTAGTCTTGAACGCAGGCGATATACACTATTTATACATAGTGACCCCCTGAGATCAAATTCCAAGGAGCGTAATTATTGTTGTTTGATTTTCCCTAGCGTTCAAGCAAGGGGGGGCATGTTGTTGGTACAAGGTCTTGAAAAATCTCTTCTTCCTTCTCGTACTTCAAAAGGGCCACACAGTTCCCAAGCCACTCCACAAAATTATGCATTGCCTTAGAGAAAATTGGGCTCCAAAATTCCTTCCTCCCAATCCATCAAGATTGTGTCAATATCCACCAATTTTGCTACCCTAAACCGCCCAATGGATCTCTGTTCATAGTGTTTTAAAATGTTGAGGCATCAAAGGGGGGAGGGGGAGTACGCCTTGGACATTCCTACCAAGCACCACTTCTAGGAGTGTTTTAAAATGCAATCGCAAGAGGTGTGCAGAGCACTACCGAGGAGAATCTTTAAAACTAGCATTTCAAAATGATAAGAGCAAGGGTGAAGACTTTCCACTGTGCTCCAGGAGAACTAAGACTCGAAAACTACATGTGTTATAAAATATCATCTATGTCATAGCTTCTCCTCCTTCACCACATGCTCTTTTGATCAACGTACGTTGGACTCCTCTAAGGCTCTGATAGCATCTCAAAGTTGATAATGCGGAAGCGATGAACCAAGAGGGGGGGTGGGGAGAGAGAGAGAGAGAGAGAGAGAGAGAGTTTTAAACCAATCAACCTTGGAAATTGTTAGTAGGTTGCCGCGATCGGACGTCTGCAACATAGCTGTTTGGCACTAACATAATGTCAATACACAGGGAAGCGACCCAGGCACGAAAACTCTTTGAGGGCATCAACCTCAAGAAGTGAATGCACAGAATGAAGCCATCTAAGCACTACCAAATCTATCACTCTCTACTCAGGCAATCTGCCTATGTCCTATCTCACCGCTCTCGGTTGTCATGCTAATTGAGAATGATTACACTTAGCTTAAAGAGCACAAGACAAGAAACACAATGCAATAGTCGAAAATGAATTTGGATTACCAGAGCTCAAGAAAAATCGATTACAAGTTTCTTGAGAGTAGTCACTCTCATTCATACGCTCAAAAGCTCCAAAACTTAAGATAATGTTACAAAGGGTGTGTTCAAACTCAAAAAACTGAGTTTTATACCTAGGCTTTTTTGGACAGTTGCTGGCTTACAAGGCTCAAATCTCATAATCGGACATTACAACTCAGGTTTACAGAAGTTTGGCTCAGTAATCACCCGGATAAATAATCAGAGTTTCTCATATTTACAGAGCTTTTTGTGGAAAAATAATGTGAGTACATTGACGCCTTTATGAGGAATGGCCGGCTTTGGAGGGTGCCCATTTGGTTCATTTGCCAACATTTTCTCCTTCCTAGCCGTTGCACGTCCTCGTGCAAGCTTTGTCTTCAGCTTGATCATCACTTTGACTTCAGTAGTCAAAGGTTCGCTTCTCGAGGGTCTTGGTGATGCTTCTGAATTTTTCTACCTTGGCCACTATATTTGCTTGGACTATTGAATCTTTGAAGGGATTATTGATAGGTTTTCAAGCCCATCTATGGGAGCAAACCCTATAGTGAAAGGCCAAAGAGTAGAGTGGCATGTGGTTCTCCTCCCAATCTCCCTACTTATATCCCTTGGCCCTTGCAAGTAGGTCCCCTAAACTCATGCCTGGCCCTCGGCTCCTAGCTGTATTGAGCCATTCAGTCCTTGGCCCTTGGCCTACTACCCGGTCCCACCATTGTCCTAACATTACTCCCCCCTTGGAGAAGCGTTTTCGTCCTTGAAAACACAAGTGATCATATCTTCATAAGAACACTAATTTTTTCCACCGTGGCATCCTTCATGGATACAACGGTTCGTTACAGTGGAACCCGATTCAGTAGGAGGTTCAATGAAATCAAGAATAGCATCTTGATTTTTCACATTGTTGTCCCTGTTCAACTGTCTTGGTTAACCGACTCATAATCAACATAGCGTGAAGACTCCATGTAGAACTCATTTAAGAATGCTAAATGAGTTATCCCAACTAAGAGGTGTCTAAATACAAACCCGGGTTTCAGACCTTCTGAAGGTTCTAGAACGTGTAATAAAACCTCTGCTCAACTTTCCATGAAAGTAATATGCTGACATACTCATCAGCGGCAACCAAGTCCTTGACTTGCTGTTGTTTCTTGCCATTATCCAACCTCATCGAAACTGATGATGAAGGTTGAGAACTTGAGAATAACAGGTAGAGACTAAAACTAGTCGCAACATGCCTTTCATCATATGAAGCAAACTCCAAACCGGAAAGGTAACCAATCCAGTTGTGTCCCGTATGCACTTAGCATATTGTTTAGGGTGGTTTACTAATGTGTGCACTAAGCATAACTTTTAGTACTAAATAGAATGCTTGTAAGCTATCCATAACGCGGGATGAATAGCAGAGAATAAGCATGAGGTGATTTTCCCAATCAATTAAAGACAGTCTTCTGTGGCTGACGATAACCTATGACTAACCAAGTGAGGTTCTAGTTGGATACTTGATGTGAATTTGAGCAAAAGTAAACTCATAGAGTTTAGATCATCCAATCACAGACACCCATACTAAACCATTATCGTATATGGCCGGGTGTGAACTCATACTAAATCTGCTAGAGAGGTTGCACTTGAAGTGCAAAAACTTGCAGAAACAATAAAGTCCATGAATTTGCATGCCACTCCAAAAAAATCTATGCTAAACAATAGGGCCCATAACACCTAGTGTGCATGCATTTAACACAAACAAATTTGAACCACAATTTCATGACAAGACTTTCCACGGTACCTACATGAAAGCCTTGCAACATAAGTTGGGCCATAACAGAATGTGAAAAATGCAGTCACACCTAGGTACCAGCCATGAGACATTCTCATTAGCATAGCATACTTGGCTAACGTAGAAACAACCATCCATTTCTTGGTTGTTTCATAGCACTTGTAATCTCAACAAGTCTATACTTAGTACCCGACAATTTCTGGCCACTGAAATTGTTCTTGATACTGTGTGCTCCAAATGATCTAGCAAATGGATGCGATCAGCACCTAGGAACGTCGTCCTAACACATCATTAAGAATTAGGTGCCAGTGTCAGACCCAGAGACTCATATTCTCCACATGTGGAATATATCTCAAATGAGGATGTCAGAAAAAGTGACATCCATCAAGTACGAGATGTACTTGTGTGTGGAGGTAACTGTAAACACTCTGTGACATGAGTGAGAGGGACCCTCATAGACTTGCTCCACACTGACTAAACACTCTGTGATGTGAGTGAGAGGGACCCTCATAGACTTGCTCCACACTGGCTAAACCGAACTCCGTGAGTTCCTAGACCATGTTGTATCCCATGTGACAACATGTGCCAGACAGAACGCTACCATGTAGTTTTGTAACTGTTTCAACAAGAATTAAACCTATCATGGTATCTTGATGAACAGTGAAGAGAGAAAGTGACAACACTTTCTCAAAAGGCTATGCTCTTACATGACTTCTAGCTTAAGCATCCCCTTGTAAAGAGCAAGCTAGATGAAAGACTTCTACCTTAAACATCCCCTTCTAAAGAGAAAGTTGGATGAAAGACTTTTAGCTTAAACATCCCCTTGACAAAGATAAAGAAATTGAAACTTCTACCCTTGGGTGTTGCCTTTGCAATCCAAACCCATTGGTTAGAATCTACGTAGTCAAACCCCTTGGCAAGACCCTTGATAGAAACTGCTCAACTAGCAGGTAATGGTAACCAACATAGTCGATCATTTCAAGTTGAATTTGTCCACTACCTCGTGGTAGATTGTGGACTTCTTTCCTTGAAAGTATAATTGGAATAGATCAAACTGTGATCCTCAATGCCTATGGAGTGATTTAGTGATCACCCGCTAGGTCTTACCCCAAAACTGTGTTTCCATGGACACTCATAGTGCCATAGAGGGAGCAGGAGATCCACACAAGTGAGATGCCTAGCTCTTAGGGTCAGCCATGCTGTCTCAACTGTTTGCTGCATCTAAACTGCGTGGTATAGATCAGCTGATGTGAATTTGAAATTATCAGAAACTCAAGTCGAGCATCGCACTAAAAACTTGTAGTGCAAAAATGACACCCAAAACAGCCGTAATGGCAAGAGTCTTGCGTGTCCATTAACATCGATGGGTACTCCACTGGGTATATATGTTCAAATGTGAGAACAAGCACCCAAGAAATGCCAACAAATGGGTCTTACCCTAGGTCTAACAATGGCTCTTAGCCTTTGTGGTTCATAGCCCTTATTTCAATAACAAATTAGTGTTCAATCGACAAGCTGATGAAGACTAATTTGGGTGGCATCTTGGCCACTTTCTAGCAGAGAGTTAGAGCACCTTGGCTCAAGCTGACTCACAAGCAAAACATGTATCAAAAGCTTCTTAGAAAGTTTTCATTATTCTTCAAGTGAAAGAAGAAAGAGAGAGAAAGAGAGCATGCTGGGCTGCGGAAATTTCCTTAAGTTGCTAGAGTGTATACCCAATCTACATGATCTTATGCATCTTATGCCTAGCTTGCAGCTTATCCTATAAGTATGTAACAAATTGCCTGTATGATGCTCTCATCGAGAGAGGTAACAGAGAACACGAGTCACATCTTGACCCATCTACCTTGTAGGGGTCGTGACTATACGAGGATGACTTAAATAGGGCACTTTTCTTGTGAATAAGTCCTAGATTTAGGTTCCTTTTAGTGTTGTTGTGTGTTGACAGCAACCAAAAATCATGTTAAACAATCCATCACTGATATTGTCCTTGACAGAGTTGCTAGTGTGATAGCGGAAGCGTAATTCATGAGGTGGTAGAATTGAATTCACCTAGCTAGCATGCCTTGCATGCAAAATTGTAACCCCTTGCTGAGAGTGATGGCCTCAAACGTGAGAGCCAAAACAAAAGTGCCTTGCACAGTAGCGTGTACTGTTAGAGAGACATCCTAACTTGATGTTGCCACACATAAAATGGGAGCAAATATACGTATTTTACCAATTCTGCAAACGTTATACCAATGCCCTTGATTTGAAGTCAATGGGCTATATCGTTGTACACATTAGAAGCGTGGCTTCATGTGAAATTGTCAAAGCACTTTGCTTTGTACAACATACAATATTTTCCAAAATAAATGTGAAAACATGGAAAAACAAGCAAAAATTAAAATTGTCTAACCTGGTCATCCTGCTGTAACCAATTGTCTTGAAATCCTGAAGGACAAACTCGCTAGAAGATGGCTCATAGCCATAGCTGTTGCGCGAGAGAAGAGTTGTAGCATATATTATATACACCCTCTTTGCATGTAATGAAATAACACGCAGACACTGACAAATTTCTCCAAGTCTTTATGCTCACAGAATAACCCAAACGGGAAAATCTCAATGCAAGATGCTGAACTAAAATCCTTGCTTCCCTTAACTTATGGAGTTCCTAAGAGCTCATAGCTAAAGGATATTTATGCTAACAAACAGATATCATAACAAAAGAAAGTCGACCCTGTCGATCATTCACAAAAAATAGATCTTGTCTACTTGTAGATTTGCTGCAAAAATAGAATTATATGTGCAAAGTATGTGCATCTCGTACATACTTGAGTCTATGAATGATATCCGTGATCAATTGTAGACGCACTTTGCATACCATAGTTATTAAGCACATGCTCAATAAACAAATATCAACAGTGTACCTCATTAAGTACACCTACCACCGTAAGAATCGAATGAGTTGCCAGCAAGAAGAAAACCGAGAAATGATTTTTCAGTTACCGATGTTTGGTTCAATAGACATTGCCGATAGTGGATTCAACTTCACCATTTCATATCGCCTGCTTCTTAGAATTCAATTAATGATCGGCCTTGCCAATCATCGTTGCCTTATAAGGCACAGGCCATGCCTGAGTTGCCTCTACTACTAGACAACCGTGCCCCGTAGAAACCCGTGTAGAGGTTATCTCTATTCAAGCTGTGCTCCTTAGTCCAAATGACGGTAATAACTTACCAAAATTGGACGTAATATGTTGACCTTGGTCATACTGGACCCATAGTTCATCTCGCGTGGCACCATGCACGATTAATATAAGAACATACTCTTGCAATACAAATTGTATACATAAAGCTATGAAAATTGCAAGAACCATGGGAAAAAACAAAAATATCATTCTTTTGGTAATATTGCCAAGCATTGCTATAGCTTAACACAAGCCTTGCTTGTCTCAAATGATGTGCCAACATATCATATATGCATAAGCTATATGTTAATTCTAGAAATGAACAAATGTTCTTGAGGAAAATAACAAGCAACAATGAAATATATTGCTTACCTCCTAACTCGTAACTACTTGAACTGGTACAACATTTTCATTTTCTGAGCTACTAGGTAGCAGAACAATCCCTGATACATTTGTCATGATTTTCCTGATTTGGTTTGGTTTTTTCGGGCAATCGGGGATTAAGTGAGTGATGCCACACTCAAGACAATAGGCATTTACTTCAATGATCTCCGTATGAGGACATTGTTTGACCAAGTGGTTGTCACGACTTTTGTGACAATCTATCTCTGGTTGAGGAGATTCTTTTAGCATTTCCTCTTGGTTATAAGCAAGCTTTCCTCTTGACCTAGATAAGCCGCTATTTGCAATGAATCGCAATGTCCTTTCATCCATTTCATACCTTCTTTCTCTTGATTGAAACCCAGGAGGTGGAGGTTGTACCGGCCTCACCATTCCATGTGTTTCTCTCACATTTTGTTTCTCCGAAGGGTAGTATCCACTTTGGTTGCTATACCACATTGTAGCTGGTACTGGCATTGGTTAATTTGATGCTTCCATCATTGGCATGTATCTCATGCCTACCGGCATTCTAGCACTTGGCAGCAGCGGAGGTTGTTGTCCTAAGACAAGCTGTGGCCTTAAAACTCCTACTGGTCCTGGCGCATTCCCCGTAATGTATCTAGGGTGAGTAGGTGCTTCTGGAACAGGTTGTACATACCTCTCCCTAGCATTTTTCATGCCATAATAACACTCTTCCTCCATATGGTTCGTCCATTTTCTCTCAATTTCACACCACTTCAGCTCTCCCGAATCAGACCTTACAAGAGGAATCAACCTCTTGACCAAGTCGTCGATAAGCTTTTCTTGATCAATAGGTGCCGTTGGCTTGGCAATGGACTCACTTGTCTGTGAAACACTATGCTGAGAGTATGTGTCATCTCCTTGACTCTTTAAGTCCGTTTCTTTGTTTGCCTCACAGTTATCCACTAGATAAAGAGCTTCTTTGATCAACTCGTTTAGCGTCATCCTCCTTATCATATGCAGATCCTTCTGAATGCCCACGTGTCTCATTCCCTGGATAAAGATCAACATCAGTCGTGCTTGCGTAGGTAATTCCGCTCTCGGACAGAGCTTAACATATCTCTTGATCCGTAATGATGCTTTGCGTACTGATTCATTCTCTTTCTGTTTGAATCTATGGATTTGCGAGACCGTGTTGTGAGCAATGCCTTTTGGCGAGAATTCTTCAATAAACTCTTCAAACAGCTCATCTAGGGTCTCAAAATCCCATTTTTCCACCGAATCGAACCATGTAGCTGTATCATCTTCTAGAGTCAATCCAAATCCCGCAAACTGTGTCGCAAAATCTGAAACTTCCTCTGCTCTAGTCACTCTTCTAAAAGCCGCTACGTGATCTCTTGGGTCTTTATCTCCGGAGTATTTTCTGTTTACCCATTTCTGGACTTGGGATGGTCTAACTCGTCGATTGTCTACAAGTCTAACCAGAGACTCTCCCAATCCTTCCCTCGTTATCGCTCTTGAAGGGAATCCTGGTGGCTCTCTTTTTGGAATTCCTATAGGAATCCTCGTGTTTGGTGGAGGCATTTGTGGTCCTTCATTGACCAAATATCCACCTCTTTCTAGTACAGTCTGTGGATTTGTTCTTTCTACAACTCTGTATTCTCGTCCATACTTGTCGACAACTGTAGATCTCCATTGACACTCGACTCCGTATGTGTAGACATATAAGAGCTTCTAATCCGTTATCTCTTCTAGGTATGGATCTGAGCACCTATAAAGATTGACCTCGTTGTCGTCAATGTTTCTATATAGTCCTTCACTCTCATGACCAATCATCCAAACTCTCTCAACAAGATGGGTCTTTATCAATTGCAAGTTTGGAAGATCCATTGTGGGAGGATATTCCTCTATCGTCGGGATCTCCAAGCTTGTGTAAGTTGCATTTGAATCTAGGGTACACATGATTTCTGGGCTTAAGAGCTTTTGCTTGGTTCAAGTAGACTTAGTCCACTGTGTTCAAGGGCTTTGGTTAGGGAAAAGTCGAAACTATGTCCAAAACCGCAACCGTTTCGTCACAATTCTCGCAAATTGTCGCTTTTAGACACCCCTAACTTGCGGATGAATTTTGAGGCCTCAAACGATGTTTTTTTCAAAGTTGCGATGGCATCCATTTAGTTCAAGTTTTGCTCTAAGATCTGTAGAGCCGCTCTCAGGCTACGTTTTGATATAAAAACTTTTCCGATCCGATACCGTTTGTGAAAGTTATGGCCAAAACAGTGAAATGCAGTTTAGAATGGTCAAAATGAGTCCAAATTCAATTTTGAAAGAAGATTTGGGATCTCTGTGACACTGTGAACACTTCTGTATGGTCAAAATTACAGTTGGACCCTAAAACTGGCCTAGAGACATCCTACGCGTAGGATGTCTGTATGCTCAGAATTTAACAAAATTTGGTCCAAAGACTCACCTTAAGTCCAGCAACACAATGGTATGCTCAGAATTTCTTTTGGGCCTAAAAATGGCCTTGAGACATCCTACGCGTAGAATGTCTCAAGGCCATGAAACATCCTACGCGTAGAATGTCTTTTTGCTCAGAATGACTTGAAATTTTCACCCCAGATTCTCCTTGATGTGCTGATCCCAGTGGTGTGCTCATAGGTTGGTTTGGAGTCCTAAATCAAGCTGGAGACATCCTACGCGTAGGATGTCTTTTTGCTCTGTTTCAGCTCAAACTTGCACTGTAGCTTCCCCTTGATGTGCTTAACTCACTGCTATTTTTACTTTTTGATTCTGACACCTATAGGTTGGTCAAATGCTCAAGAATCTGTTCCAAAATCCTGATGTCTGTTCTAATGAATTCTCAAGTCAAATCAACTCCAAATTGGACCAAAATTGACTAGGAGGCTTGCCTAAGGCTATACAACACCTTGCTATGTCCACAGTTTGAATTTGGCCTCTAAATCATGCCTTAAACATCCTACGCGTAAGATGTCTAACTGCTCAGAATTGCCCCAAATTTGAACCACAGACTCTCCTTAAGGTGCTGATCACTGTGGTATGCTCAGAATTTTGTTTAGAGTCCAAAATCACAAAGAAAACATCCTACGCGTAGGATGTCTTTTTGGCCTGTTTGACCTCAGACTTGTCCCACATCTTCCCCTTGATGTCAGTAACCCAGTGGTATGCTTAGATTTTGGTTTGGATTTCAAAAGTCCCAAATTTAGCTATTCTTGCCTTTTGTCTGTCCAAAAACGCTAAAGTCTGTTCAATCTTCCTTTCAATGACCCAAATGAGATGAAATTGATCACATGCACTCAATACAACATTTATAACATGCCTATGGAGTCATCCTATGGTTTGGTCTCAAAATTAGGCCTTGGACACAATTTGGGTAGGATGTCTGGCAATTCTCGTCTTTTGACTTTGATCTGTCGAAATTTGGTCAAATTTCCACTTTCCAGGTGAAAATAGGGTAAAACCTACCTTCTAAACACACTGGTAACCTCATAATTTTAAAAAAATGCCCAGATCGCCCTGATGTCTACTGCTGATTTTTTGAGACTGAAGTGTCCCTGATGCTTCCTTATGCTCTCACCAAGTGCAAGTATGCTTCAAAATTGCAAAAAAATGCAAAAATCACTCAATTAAGCCTTTGCTGAAATTTTACGTTTTCTGACTCCGCCTTTTGGCTTTTGGTCAACAAAAATAGGGAAAAACATCCAAGTCAATATGAAAATAGGGTAAAACCTACCCTCTGAACCCACTGGTGCAGTCAGAATTTTCAAATTTGGTCTCCAGAACCCCCTTGAGACATCCTACGCGTAGGATGTCTATGTTTATAGAATTGCAGGTTTTCTTCACAGAATCCTTGCAAATGCTGTTTTATATGCACAACATCAGTCAGTCATACAAAAATATCCACAAAAGCTTGTTTAATGCATTTTTACCCTCAACAGCACACTTTTCTGTGATTTCAAATGCAATCAAGCACTTTAGCAAATAATTCAGTGCTGAATAGCTCTAGATCAGAATCGGATCACTTACCTAAAGCTACTCCTACAAATCATATGGGGTTTTGCATCTACGAGTAGAAAAACGCTTCACTGCCACACACGGACTAGTAAACGCTTTTATCACCTCACAAATCACTCGACCACCAACAACTACTCTAATCCACAGATCCTAACTAAACCTATCTAGTCGTAGACCCTCGGCAAGACACACGCTTCTTGGCTATCCACTTGATCGCGGAATATCCTCTTCCGGATCCACTTAAGAAAAACGCTTTCTTTAGCCGAAACTAAATCAAGCAACCATCACACAAGTGTTAGTAGGAAACCTACTTAGGTCAACTAAACCACAATCAAGAACCTCACTCAAGAAGGCCAACTAAACCACAATCAAGAACCTCACTCAGGAAGGCCAACTAAACACTCAGGAAGGCCAACTAAACCACAATCAAGAACCTCACTGCTCTCAACTACACCACCTAGCCACATACACACATACGGAAGGTAACTCACCTAATCATGCCAAATTCGTACAAAACTTAAGGAACACCATCCGCTCACTAGGATATACCTGTCCCTAAGCTTCTACACTCAAAACCCTCACTCTAAACCCGTCTGCAGAAAACGCGTAGGATGACAGAGCTGAATTTTGAAAGTGCCCGAAACTGAAATTTATGAGTACCTATGCGTAGCTTATGTCGCCAAGATTCTATAGACTACTAGCACGCAAAAAACAGACATCGTTTGATACACTTACGGCCACAAATAGCTCGTAGATGCATCGGCGTGTGCGCTTCGTCTCGCGTGGAATGCTTGGCATTGTCGCGTAGCTCTCCTCGAGCCTACAGCAATGGTGCAGTTGGATCTCCAATGTGTTGAGCGAGCCGGGCGTAGCGAGAGGATGAAGCTCACGCTCGCTCTCTTTCTCTCTCACACACAGTAGACGGCAGTGCTAAGTTTTGATTATGATTAAAGTCCTTCCTTTTACAAAATGACCTAGGTACCTTATATACTAAGGCTACCTTAGGTTTAACCAAAAATGGGGTTGAAAGGGTCAAATGGTTTTGTATTTACAATCTGGAAGTGCCATTGCACCCCAGCTTCTGAAACTAGAATAACTACTCATTACAAATGATGTTTATAGCCATAATCCGCAGCATTTCATAACTCGCAAACGATAAAACTTCGGTACGAAACTTGAGTTATGTTGTGTTGTTGACCCAACGGTCAACAATGCCACATGCCTTCAATGCAAAAGCATAGGTGATCACATTTGTTGAAGACCACTTATTATGTTGGGAACACACCCTGCAATGATTACAATCTCAGAGACTTCATGTCAAACACGAAGAGTATTGAGGACTTTGTGTTTTCAAAAGTGTATTGCACTTTAAGTACATGTGAATTGAAGCATTGCTAAGCATGACACAATCTTGACTTTTGTTTTCCCAGATCAACAACTCGCATGATGCCACATGTCTTCAAAGAGCAAGCATGGTTGATTGGATTTGGAGAAAAACTTCTCACCTTTGCATTTGGTGAAACATTTTTAATAGTATGGATCTTCCTTTACTTCCCCATGTTGTGGACGTTGCTTGGGGATTGGGATAATACATGGTGCCACATGCCTTCATAATGCAAGCTTTGATAGTCGCATTTCGAAAGAAGCCCTTTCTCCACATCACTGAAAACAACTCGTATCTCTACCCATCTTGGACATTCCTACACTAAGTGCATTCTCAGAGACCACATGCGAGGTAGGTAGCTCTTCATGAACTCGTTCACTCATATGTATGCCACAAAGTATAGATGAACCTAGATGAGTGTCTTGCATCTTGCCTCATGCCTTCATTCGGGAAAGTTTGAGGTCATTTTTTCGCCTTGTTAGAAATGGTAGAGAGAGAAAATTATTTTCATGTTTGAAAATGTGAACAAGAAATTTAAAAACCCAAAATTGGGGTTCAAAAAACTCCACCTTTTTACTTGGTGCACTTGATGTCACTTTCGGGGACCCCAAATGTAGTGTTGTTTTCAAATCTCTTGGGAATGCCTCCCTTTCCCAAAAATTATCTCTCTCAATGAATTGTTTTTCTCTTTTGGTCCAAATTTCAAATTTCCCTTTCTCTACACCTTTCTTTGAACTATATCCAACCCATCATCTTCCCCATATCCAAGCTTTGACCATGAATCTTGCTAAGAGAGGTATCTATCATCTCCATGTTGAGGTGGAAAATGAATATTCCACTCTCCGAAAAGTGATGGGAATGGGATCATTCTAGCTAGGGTGGATGAAAGAGAAACATGGTGCACACAAGTGAATGTGTGTTGGCTAGATTATCACTCAAGAGATTTAGGTCCCAAGATCAATTAACTTGGACTCATAAACACGATCTTGAGTATTTGCTAAGCCATCACAAGCTCACCATAAACAAGGGAGATGTAATGCAAAATAGACTTGTGTTTATTCACTCATAAAAAGAGCTTTAAGTAGCTCTATAGCCTTGCACCACTGCATGTGGGATAATTCCACCTTTCCTCTCCTTGACTCATTCTCTAGGGCACTAGGACAAAGCTCACACCTTACAATCCTCCCCTTGAGGTTTAGACTAGGAAGATACAGTGAAGGTTCTTTATCCACTAAGGAAGACATATGGTATCCACTAAGGATGTTAATACAAGAGGCATCCTCCCCTTGAACTTTGGAGGCTACAACTTGATGAAGAAAGACAACACTCCAATCCAAGAGCATAGACAACATACATCTCCAATCTAGGAGACAAACAACATAACACTCCAATCCAGGAGCAAAAGACAACACTCTAATCCAAGAGCAAAATTATGAAAAGTGTCTGCTTCGCTCTAATCCAAGAGCACCTTCATCTTCTTCAATGCTTTGTCTTCAACTGCTTCATGGTCTTTGTCTTCACATCCTCCTCTCGAACAAGTACTTCTTTTCCCCCTTTGGTTGTGCAATCAGACTATATTGGAAAAACAAGTGCAATGCAAAAGACTGATGTAAAAGAATTGCTTATGTGGATGCTAATGATGTTGTTGCCGATTTTCCCTCCCCATTTTCTCTCCTTGACTTGAAGCTCTTCCTACAACGCTTGGTCTTCTTCATCTTCATGGCACGCTCGATGTGAAAATTTCTTGAATGCTTTGGGAGAAAACCTTTAAACTTTGTGAAGCTCCTCTTCACCAGGGTGCAGCCCCTCTTCACAATAGTTGCCTTTGGTTGATTTATTGGATGCATGGATGCTAGTGAAATGGGTGAAATTGGGGGTCTTACAAGCTGAAGAGACTCTCTTCAAGGCAATGTCTACCACCCAATGTAATTCACAGTATGCAAACCTTTAATGCAACAATGCAAAATGTAAATTACAATGGGTTAAGTGAGCTTGTAGTCTTTGGAGAAAGAGACTCATGTGAAACTCGGTGTTCACCGGGGGGCCTTGGTGTTATCTTTGTTTCTTTTTGCCTGTGACAAAGGCTTCCAAGGAGTGGCCCTCTCAGTACACGGGAATGGACCCTCTGCAAAGGCTTTGAACACGTAGGACTTGAAGAAGTACGAGCGGAAGTGCGACGCGAGAGAGAGTGCGAGAAGAAGAGCACGACGATATGGTGAACTCGCTCTACTGTAATGTGTAGAGCATAGTGAGTTCTTATTAGGTTTTTACAAAAGAATATGGGTACATACCTGGCGGCCTGCCCACTTACCTGGGCGACCACATTGGGCTTTATACTCCAATAACCTCCCACTTAAAGTCCAATATGGTACTTTAAGTGTGAGAGAAGCTACTATACAAGCTAATATACAAGAGATGTAGAGAAGTGATGTACTACCCTACACCTAACTGCTTGCGAAAATGCACAAAGCTCTCTGAGGGAAGTCCTTTTGTAAGTAGATCAGTAGGATTTTCTGTGGTGTGAACTTTGACAAGCTAAAGTTGCTTATCCTCGAGCATTTCCCTGATGAAATGATACTTCACATCCACATGCTTTGTCTTTGAGTGATAAACTGGATTGCGAGCCAATTGTATAGCACTTTGACTATCACAATATAACACAGGCATCTCTTCTTTGATTCCCAAATCTGTTACTAGTCGATTTAGCCAAATTGATTCTTTGTATGCCTCTGATGCTGCAACATATTCAGCCTCTGTAGTAGACTGAGTAACACAATCTTGTAATCTAGAACGCCATGATACTGCTCCACCAGCCAATGTAAAGACATACCCTGACGTAGACTTTCGGTTTTCTAAGTCACCTGCATAATCTGAGTCTGTAAAACCCTTTACACTTAGCTCCTGACTCCCATAGCATATACGCATACTCTTTGTAGCTTTCAGGTATCTCAATATTCCTTTCACTGCCTCCCAATGTTTCTTGCTTGGGTTTGACATGTATCGACTTACTACTCCCACTGCAAATGCAATGTCTGGGCGAGTAGCAATCATTGCATACATCAAACTACCCACTGCAGACGCATATGGAATCTTATCCATTTCAGCCTGTTCTTCCTCAGACACAGGACAATTTTGTTTGCTAAGTTTCACATATGGTGGCAATGGAACACTCAATGCCTTTCCCTTCTCCATATTGAAACATTGCAAAACCTTGTCAATATACTCTGTTTGAGATAACCAAATCAACTCCTTTGATCTCTCTCTCTCAATGCACATACCAAGTATATGACTTGCCTCACCCATGTCTTGCATGTCAAATGATTTTGCCATCTTTGACTTCAAAGCTGAAATTTCTTCCAGGTGCTTGCCAGCAATCAACATGTCATCCACATACAAAATAATGATCAGCCAACTGCCATCCTTAGCCTTCTTTGTATATAGACAGTGATCGAACTCACCACGTTTGTAGCCTTGAGAAAGCATAAACTTGTGGAACTTATGGTACCATGCCCTCGGTGATTGTTTTAAGCCATAAAGACTCTGGCATACCAAATCTTCCTTGCCTTTCTCAACAAACCCTTCTGGCTGCTGCATGTAAATTTCCACATCTAAATCACCATGCAAGAACGCTGTCTTGACATCCATTTGGTGCAACACCAAATCTAATATGGCAACCAATGCAAGAAAGCATCTCAATGTGGTCATCTTGACCACCAGAGAGAAGACTTCATCAAAGTCAATGCCTTGTTCTTGCTTAAAGCCCTTGGCAACAAGCCTTGCTTTGTACTTTGGCTGACTATCATGAGCGGTGATCTTATACCTGTAAACCCATTTACAAGGTAGAGCCTTTTTGCCCTGTGGTAATTTAGCTAGCTTCCATGTCTGGTTTCTATGCAGAGCTGTCATCTCTGACTGCATGGCCAATTGCCAATTCCCGGAGTCCTTCATTTGGACTGCTTCCTTGTAACATGAAGGCTCATTGCAATCAGTCAACATGACATAGTTCATAGATGGAACAAACCTATCAGGAGGTCACGTGATACGTCCAGATCTACGCACAATAGGTGGCTCAGGCTCAGCCACAACCTGTGGTTCCACTCTATCCTGTCCTTGCTCCTCTTGAGCTCTGACATTTTGTCTTGCACGTGCAGGTCCATCTTCTTGGAAGACAACTCTTCTAATCTCCTCAACCCTCTCTGGTTTAGAATGATATTTGGCTTCATTAAAGTGAACATCATTGCTGCGGATAACCTGTCTGGATTCGGGATCCCAAAGTCTGTACCCCATCTCACCAGAATTACCATAGCCTAGAAAGATGCACTTTCTACTCTTTGGCTCAAGTTTGTTCCTAAATTCCTTTGGAACATGAGTATATGCCTCACAGCCAAATACTCTGAGATGCTTGTATGAGGGCATTTTGCCAGACCATACCATCTCTGCCATTGAATCCTTCTGCAAAACCTTGCTAGGAGATCTATTTATAAGATGAACAACTGTTGATACAGCTTCAGCCCAAAACCCATTTGGCAGTTGTGCATTAGACAACATGCTTCTGACCTTCTCTTGTATGGTCCTATTCACCCTCTCAACAACACCATTTTGAGGAGGATTGTAAGGAGCAGTAAGTTCACGTTTTATACCTTTTGACTCACAAAAGTCCTGAAAGGCCTTTGAAACATACTCTCCACCATTCTCAGTGCGTAAGCATTTAAGCTTCTTGCCACTCTGATTCTCCACAAGTGTCACAAACGTTTTGAAAACACTAAACTCTTTCAAGTGTTTCCTTCTTCATTAGTGGTAAAGGGATCATGTCATGGCCAAAGTTTTGTACCACCTCGTCAGGCTTGATCATCAGCAGGGCCATAGATTCCAATATCTTCAATTCTTATTTCATGTATTGTTTGTGTGATGGGTTTGGAATATCCACTATCCACCTCTTAATTTTGTCTCTAGCATCTATAAGCTCCTTTGTTTCCTCAAAATCATGTAGACCACCCTTAGTAGCTGTACTTGGTAGATCTACTGGGGGTAAGTCTACTCGTGTGCTCTCTGCTTATGGAGATGGTTGAGCTAGTATCACTACCTTTGATTGTTGCACTGATTGCCATTTCTTGTCTTTGCAGCTCTCGTGCGTGCATTTAAGCTTGAGTAGCTAGGTCTGCTTGCACTTTAGCTAGCTACTCCTTTAAGGTTTGGATCTCCCAATCATTTTGAGATTGGATGGTCATATAGACAACAATCATTAACTGTCTGTCAAATCTTGCTTGTGCCATCTCCGTTTTTATAGTATTGAGATCCTTGAGAACGACAGTTGGTGCTTGGGAGGTAGAAGCTGGATCCGGGGTATCTTCTTGCACGGTCAAGATTTGTGATAGGGTGTGCTTGACCACACCCTATCACAAAGATTTGTGATAGGGTGTGCTTGAACACACCCTATCTTATGGTGTGCTTGACCACACCATAATATTCTCCAAGCTTTGTATATCTTTGTTGCTCCTTTTCCAGTTGTTCCTCTAGGGCTTGCTTCTCCACTTGCATATGATTGTTGACTGCAACATTCTCCTAAAGTACCTTATAATAGAGAGCATCTTCTCTCTTTTCTTTTTCCAACTCCTCTTGCAACTTTCTTTGAATCTCTTGTAGGATTTCTATTTACTGTTGTAGTCTTTTATTTTCCGCCTTTGTTGCTTGAGCCCTTGCTTTGGAATCTAGGGCATCCATCTCCAGCAGGTTGGATACCGCTCTTTGATAGTGAAATTACAGTTTAATGGCTTTGAGATGATGCTCCAAATCAAATTCTCTTTTAAGTCGGTCAACATCCTTGATTACAGCTTGAGAGTGCGGTGATATTGGGACTCTCTCTTGATTGGTTCATTATTGAGAGGTCCCAATCTTCGACTCTTTCTTCTATTACTGATCCTGAGATTTTCCTTGGTCTTTCTCTTCTAGTTGTCTTTGATCTATCTTTTCAGCTTCTTTGTTCTATTGATAATCATTAGCTCCCACAATATCTTTTGGCTCAGGAGGATCCTACTCTTGATTTGCATCTTTCTTTTTAGATTCTTCTTTGTTTTCTTCACTAGATGATGGTGTTGACGGCTTGGGAGAAAAAGTGTTGCTCAGTATCCATGTAGGTTTCTTGAGTGTCTTCTATCATCTCCTCCCTTGGCAATTCGTCATTTTTTTTGTCTTGGCCCTTGGGAGAGTGCTCTAGAGACTCTAAATCATCTGCTTTTTGTTTTTTTTAATCCTCTTCTCTCACTAATTGGCCTTTCTATTTAGCACATTATGGATGTGTTGCCACAATGTTCTAGTGTCTTGTTGAGGTCATCATTGTCTTTGTCATCAGCTTCAAAATCTTCTTTATCCATTTTCTTATTCTCCTCTGCCAGCTTCTTGTATCGTTCCTCTTGCAATCTTTGAGCTTCCTCCATAGATCTTTGTGTTTGAGTTATGGGAATCTGTTTTTCCGGCTTACATCTATTCCTTACCAAGGGAATGGTGAGGCTGTCTTCTTCTTCCTCCTCAGTGGTCGACTGGAATTTAGATGGCATGTCCTTATTCCTTGGCCTGACTTCACCACTGAATTCCACATCAGACTCCATGGCTTCAGTATTTGTTACTTTTGCTTTGGAGCTTTGGCCTCTCGTTCTTATTTTTGTGGGAGTCAAGGAAGATCCCCATACCGCTCTAACATAACGCTTTGCTTTGTGTAGAAAGTCAAGCTAGGCTTTTGCAAGTGGTAGTTGGTCTATCATCCCAAATGCTTGGTAGGTGATCCGTGTCAATACTGGTCCAACATTCATGTAGGTTTTGTTGCGGGCGCTTCCTTTTAGGTTAGCTTCTACTTGATTTTCCAAGATATAGTTGCCGAGGTTACATCTTATCACCCTTTTCTCGGCTAGTCCCATAGCCATGACCACTGCAATATGTAAGTTGGGCTTTGTGTATCTTGGGGGATTCTGAACTTTTAGATGGTGAAAAATAAGCCGCAAGGGCATCTCTATGTCTGAATCAATGAGGTCCTTGTATGTAAACTTATGCCCTTGTTGATTGATCAATTTGTCTATTCTTTTGACCTTCACTATAGCTCCATCTTTATTTGTTAAGGTGTCTCCTCCATTGTATTGGATTGAACTCATCAGTTCATGTGCCCTTTGGAAGTCGGTTCCCCAAGGTGGAAGCTACAAGAAAGGATCTAGCTGCACATCTTGACCCTTCAATCATCTTCCTTGCGGCTGGTACAATGTCCATAGTTCTTTGGGGAAGATTGTGGTCTTTACTTTGGTTCCATCAATAGCTTGTAACCTGCTGATGAACACGTTGGCTGGTATTTTTTCCAACTCCTTTTTAGAGATGTGGGCATCTCATTTGATAATATTTCATGACTTTTCAGAGATGTGGGCATCTCATTTGATAATATTTCATGACTTCATATGGTGCAGCCTCCCACTGCTTCTATGGTTTTATGTGAGTCATTTTGCTATCAAAGAACCAACAAGTTAGCTCCTAAATTTGATCAAAAAGTTTTCAAAAAAGTTGAGAAAATGCAAACTTGATCATAAATTTAAAGAAATGAACATAACTTGATCAAAATAAGTCCAAACTTCATCAGTACATCTACGACAACTACATGAACTAGGACATGTGGTTACAAGTCAGATTTGGCTCTGAGGTACATGGATCACTATCCATGTTGGAACACATTCTAATGACACCATCTCATTTAGCATGGTATGGGGATGCTATGGTTCAAAACGTTTTGAATGTGGATCACTTGCTAGAGATTTATGCCAATTCTTGGGAATTTTCCACAGACATAGAGAAATCTCGCACTGTGGCTAGGGTTTTGATATCTAGATGGCATGAAACTTTAGGGTTAGGATTCTTAACAATTAGGACCTGATGGTATGGTTTTGGCTGAGAAAATTGAAAAATATACATGGATCACGATCCATGTTTGGCAGCCTTTTGAGGTGAAACTTGGTGTACATGTTCCTATAGCCTATCCTAATACATTCGTGAAATCTTTTCAAATTTGGACAAGAACTTTCCAAGTTTTCCCAGTTTCTCAATTTATAGCCCAATTTGGTCCGACTTTGCCATATTTGGTTTTGGATGTCATCTTTGATCCCTCGTGGTGTTTGAGATTTTGCCCATGTGATGATTGAGAGCTAGAGAAGGGTCCCAATCCTAACTCCCTGTTGGTTTTCACCAAAATTTGACCTCCCATGCCTTCTTGTAATTTTGGCCCACTTTTCAAGCATGTTTTGCATTCACTGAGATACTTTAACATTGGCACTCTGAAACTGCTCAACTTGACATGTGACTCACTTTATAAGACCAAACACTAAAGTTTTGACATACATTACAACCATTAACCTTTACCAAGAGTTTGCAATCAATTTCTAACAAATCTGCTCAAGGGAGACATGGATCGTGATCCATTTTGGTGACCATTTTGGACAAAACTTTATGAGGTTGGTTTTGGGCATGTTCCCTATGCTATTTATCCACTTTTCTCTAATTTTTGATATTTTTTTATCATTATGGGTCAAAATGACCATTTGGGAGCTAACTTTTCTATATTCCTTGAAGTTTGGTTGATCCTTGTCCATTTTTCCCAACATTTGTTGGGGACACTCCCCAAGGAATTGTGAAACTGTCTACATGGTATTTTCCTTGTTCTGGCATGTTGAGGGGGTATGGATTGTGATCCATGTCCAACAACATCTAAAAATTGTGATTATACCAGTGCAAAGGCACTTTCAAGGGCTTCATCTTGCACAAATTCTATTTAAATTCTAAGGTCGGGGCATGGAGCGCAATCCATGTCGCACCCCTTTTGAAAATTGTGATGACATGTCCAAATTTTGCATACTTAGGGGAACATTTTGATGAAAAATATTTGAATATGGACTTGATTCCCCCCCCCCCACACACACACACACAATTGACCTCAATTGATAGTTTACACAAATCCCCACTTTGATTTGCTTGATACTTTTTTTTTGCTAGTTTTTTGTGCATTTTTCAATCGAAAGATGTTCTTGCACTAAGATGAGCTTACATATAAAGTCTGGTGAGGTGCAGGTGTCCGATGTGGCTGTAGCAAGAAAATCCCCAACGATGTGCCCTAGGTCACAAGCTCTCTCTCTCTCTCTCTCTCTCTCTCTCTCTCTCTCTCTCTCTCTCTCTCTCTCTCTCTCTCTCTCTCTCTCTCTCTCTCTCTCAAAGTGTTTGGCTACAAAACCTAATTTTCTCCTTTTCTCTATATGTGTCCGGCCTACCCCAAATGCTAAATGCATTCTTACCTTATGTTCTCACATTTTCCATGGTATACCACATGTGGCTTAGAAGGCTCATTAATTGGATGTTCGGTCGTTAATTGCTCTCAGTTTTGTGATTTTGGTTCGTCATAAGTTGATCCGGATTTTGACATGTGCCAAATACTTCCATATTTGACATGCTCAAAGCTCTTGTTTTGTAGGTTTAGCGTTTTCTTTCAAGACTTGAATCCTACTTTTTTGAGATTTTTTATTAAATTTTTATCCTTATTAGGTTAAAAAGAAAGAAAATTATTGAGAACTATTATTACTTATTCGGTTTTAAAGCTTGTAGGTTTAGCATTTTCTTTCAAAACTTGAATACGACTTTTCTGATAGTGTTTATTAATTTTTTATCCTTATTAGGTAAAAAAGAAAGAAAATTACTGAGAATTGTTATTACTTGGCCAAAAATTTAGCCAAAATTATTCCTCACACTTATATATACACAATTCCACTCTAAGCATTCTATCTATCAAAATTTGTCAATATGGCTCATTTTTATGCCTAATAAGTGTCAAATTCTATTGAAATGCAATAAAAAATGAAAAAATAAAGCGATAAAACAAACTTTATCCACTATACACATGATCTTTTCTCATCTTGTACCTTGAAATCTTGCAATATGCTGCTCCAGTTACTATTACTCCCCCCTTCCCATTTTAAGTCATCTCATACGAAAGTTTGTGCAATGTGCATGGGCGCGAATAATGTGTGTATGCAAGGCCGTGAAATGTGGCCCTACTATGTGTATGGAAGAGATGCAATGAATAACACTAAAATGTGCAAGATGCGGATATTGAACTGATTGTTCATTGGTTTCCATTGGCAAGGTTCCATCTAAACAATGGTTTCTGAACAAAAAGCTTTTGAAGATGGTATGCCCGTTCCTTGATTGTTGGTTTTTTAATGGGCATGACTTGGCTTTGGGTGACCACTTATAGACTTGTTTTGGAGACTACAAAAAACTCCTTGGTCATGGAACTCTTTCATTTTTTATTTTTGTGCATATGATTGCAAAAGCCCTGAGTCACAATTCAACTAATTTGGTGAGTTGTTCAACCCTACCTGTCAACTCATGTCCATCATAAGTCATCTGCCACTTGTAGTGCGGGAACCAAGAATTCTAAAGGTAGTATGGCATTGATCCCAGACACCAAATTCAAAGATGTCGCTCACAGTGTCATTTTGTATGCTGCCCTATATGCCCATATACTTGAATATAATTGTTGGTCCCAATTGGTTCTTGATTTGTTTATAATTTTGGTGACCACGGTGCATAGAATTTTTCTTGTGCTCTAATCTTGTCCTTTTTCTTGAGGGTGATATGGCCCTTACTTCAAATAAGCACCAGAAATTCCCACAATAGATGGTCAATCATATCGTTGATGAATTGAGTCCCTCTATCACTCACTATTTCAATTGAAAGTCTATATGGAGTGAATATGTTCTCATATAAGATCTACATTGTCATGCTAGCATCATTTTCTGCCATTGCCTTGGCTTCTACCCATTTGGTGAAATAATCTATGGCTAGTATGATGTATTGAGTGTGCTTCCTACAAGTCAGTGTGGTGAGATAGGTCCAGCAAAGTCTATCCCAATTTGACAAAAGCATCATTGGTCTTAACGGTATTTCATCATGTCACATTGGTGCTTTTGTGCACTGGCAATCATATATTGTTTTACATATTGCTCAGCATCCATATACAGAGTCATCCTCCAGATGCCTATAAGAAGTATCGCTTTTGTAGTTTTGTCTGGAGAATAGTGACCTCATGCCGTCCGACATGTGCTTGCTCAAGAATTGGTATGTGTTCGCATTTCGCGAAATAGATTTGTAAGTTGTTATTGTTTCCCCTTTGATAAAGGTGAATTTCAATTATGACATAGTTTTTTGCTTCTCTCTAGATTGAGCATAGTTAAGATCAGCTCATGTTAGTTGACAAGACTCTTGTTTCTAGGTAGTCCACAATGTATTTACTCCACTTGTTTGCTTCTGCTACTCTGTACAGTGTTGCATGTTTGATTGGCATCCGAATCACACAAGTATCACACAAACTAACATAGTCATGGACACTTTGCTGCATGTGAGGCCAATACATGGTGTTTTTGCATTATGAATTCTCGTCATTTGTACATGAGCTTGCCTCAAGTATGAATATTTCCCCGATGGCTCTATACATAGCCTAAGTATTCCATTCTTTCCATGCTTATATAGCCTTCCTGCCATTAGCACAAGCGAATGTGTATTCTCAATGACTGATGGATTCCTTTCAATCTATAGAGAACTAATGGTGAGTAATGGTTTCACTTGTTTGCTCCACCTTGGTACCATCTGTATATTGAAAAGATGCGAATCTGGACGATCATTTGTCAATTTCAAGAGGTGCTTCCCCATGAACCAATCAAGACAAATGATCCACCCTTTGATACTTTAATTGTAGTCCTCTTTTTTACTACTGCAATGAAATCATACTCTAGCAATATAATGAAACATCGAACTATATGGCCCGTAATGCATGGTCTGTTTACTAAATACAATAGTGGCTAATGATCGACAAAAAAATACATATTTGTTTGCAAGGAGGTAATGTCTAAACTTTTTTATGACATAAATCATTCACAATCCTTTCTATGGTCGTGCAATTTTTGCTCCGCACTATTGAGTTGTCTCCTGGAGTAATAGATTGGAAAATCCATATTGTTCTCTAGGTTGTCATAAGATACATCCAATTGCATATGCCAATGTGTCTACATGGACATTAAAGATCTTATTCCAATCCGGAGCTTTCAAAATTGGAGAAAAAATTGGTCTCTACTTCAACTATTGAAATGCTTTGTCACATTCTTTAGTCGAGTCAAACTTTGTGATGAGAGCATAGAGAGGTTTTGCAATGACTGCATACATATAAATGAACCTTCATTAATAACCACAATGGCCCATAAAGGCTTGTACCTCCCTAGTTTTGGTGGGTTTTAGAAGAGAAACGATAACTTGTATCTTCTCAAGATCTGTGGAAATTCCATTTTTAGACACGATGTGCCCTAAAATCTTCCATTGTCTTACCATGAAGACACATTTTGTCAAAGATATTCTTCAAGTGCTCAACATGTTTATTCCTCACTAGAGAATTCACATACAACTCATCCATATAAATCTCTAAGAATTGTCTTATATATTCTTTGAATGCATGACTCATTAACCTCTGAAATGTGGCAAGTGAATTGGTCAAGCCAAATGGCATCACTCTATAAGCCAATATGCCTCATTCTATTGCAAAGGAAATTTTGTGTTGATCCTTTGGCTTTATCCTGAGTTGATTGTAGTCCAAAAAGCCATTAAGAAAGTTATAAGATTCCTTACCCATGACACTCTCAATCACTTGATCTGTGATGGGTAAGGGATATTGTCTCTTATCGTGGCAGTGTTTACCTGTTTGAGATTCACAAACACTTGCAATTTACTATTCTTTCTAGGTACTATCACAATAGGTGACACCAACTCTATGTACTCAATCTCGTAGATAAAATCCGCCTCTTTAAGCTTGTCTATCTCTTCTTTGATTTTCTTTGTAAATGTTTCATTGTAAGTATAGGGACATTTTTTGTGCGGCTTTGCATCACTCTTAAGGGGTATTATATGTTTACATATAATACCCTCAAGGGGTATTTTTTGTGCGGCTTTGCATCACTCTTAAGGGGTATTATATGTTTACATATGCTTGGTTCTACACCCTTAGTATCCTTATATGACCAAGAAAATTCATCTCTATACTACTAGAGAGTAGCTATCAAAATCTACGTTTCCTCTTCTATGAGATTTGTGGCTATGTAAGCCGGTTTTGTTTCTTCCTCGGGTTTAGCTAGGTCAATTTTCTTTGCATATTTAGGCCCATCATATGATGTTCTTGATTCTTTGAGTTCCATCATTGGCTTCTGAACCACAATCTGTCTATCTTGGGTGGTATACTTTTTATAGTGAGAGGGAGCGTTGAATTTTTCAATGTTGGACTCCTATTCACTTTCCAACTTTGTTGGCCAACTTGGTTTAGGGTTTTTTCAATTTTTGATTTTTGTTCAATTTTGGATATTTTTGTTGATGTTTTTTATGTGTACCTGGGTTTATTTTTTCTTTGCTTTTTTGGGTTTGCTCGTAGACACCCTGACTTCAATGGTTTTCTAGTGATTTTGTCTTGGACATAGTCATCTACTCCCAGAGTATGAGATACTGCATTTTTCTCATCAATTGAGGCATTGGTTTCTCAAGTTGGTTTCATTGTTTTCTCACTCGCTTTTTTTTATATCTTTGTTGTCTCCTCAATTTTTTGTTGAAAAACTCGTAGAAGATTGGCTCATCTTATTTTTGTATGTCTTCGTTTTCTAAGCTACTTGAGAGTTCATCTTTAGCATCATTCCTTAAGTCATCACTCTGCGAATCATGGAGCTCCTCATCATTATTGTCACTAATATCTCAAATAGAAACCTCGTCCACTATTCATTTGCAATCAACCATCTCAAGATTTTATGTCATCTCAATCTACACTTTCAATTCCAGGATAGCATTTACCATCTAGAAAGGCATTATGGTGTACCCATCTTTATCGCAGAATGTTGTGGGGGTTATCTCATTCACACAACATCTAGGGGTCATCAATATCTATTTCCATCCAAAGGGTTCAAATAACTCCTAAAAATGGCTCCTTTATATAGTGTTTATCCTCTACCGATCATTCTAGGATACAATATTCGTTTCTCAGGCTTTTGAATTCAAATGCTCTACACATCCAAACATGTGCTTTCTTCACAACCAAGCATGCAATTGTGTTTTGAATTTTGTAGTTACATTAAAGTCTTGTATTGGGTTTGATTTACATCTCTGTAACTATGGTTCTTTGTACTGACCCTTGTTGGTACACCCTTATGTCTCAAGTAGAGTGTCATAGCCCTAATCTTGAACCGTTTTGAGTTGACACATGAATGGTCATCCCAAAATAACCTCAAAGTTTTTTCCTTTTTTGAAGTCTAACACAACAAAAGTGTGCTCATACTTAATTCCACACGAGGATATAATTATTTGTTCAAGCATCCTTAAGGGTCTCTCTACAAATCCAGTTGCTAGCTACATCTTCATGCGTGTCTTACTGGGAGCTAGTCTACCCCACTTCTCCCAAATATCTTTCTTTTGTAGTGATGGCTACCCCAGCTCTACTATCGAGTATAGATATCATTTTTACTCCCTTGTGCTCAAGTGGCAAGGTGGTGTTTCCTTCTTCTCCCTCACAATAGTCACCCACCTTATTCACTGGTACTAGCTTTTCTTTTGGTTTCTCAGATTGAGTTTTATCCATGTTTTTGTCTGTAGGTCTATCATATGGTGGGATTTTCAATCCCATCTTTTCTAGGTTTTTGCTCATTTGACCCCATAAATGTGGTATGATCCCTAGAAGTTCTACATGAGTAATGGTGCATCTTATAGGAGATGACATTAGTTTGTGCAGGCTCTTTGTGTGGATTGTGGCCATAGCTCGTCCACTTCAGGAACTGGTTGTATCTCTAGAGACTTTGCCTCATCTGTAGTGTTTGTGATCACCCTCGTATCCAATACACTTTCATTTCCCGGTTTAGTTGGTTGGCCCACTTTGTTTTCTTTTAGCGTGCTTTTGTCTTCTTTTTCAGGTACAGGCACTACTTGTTTAGGAATATTCAATATTTTTGGTTGCATTAGAGCTTGAGTGGTCTCTATGAGCCTTTTGCACATTTCCAACCATTTTGTTTCAACTTTTGGATGCGGATATGTCAACAATATTTGTTCTAATGTCTGATTGTTTTCAGTCTTGCCTCGTAAGCTTGAATCATGGCATCTAAGTGCTCGTTTACTTTCTCAACCAAGACTTAACCACTCAATGCGTTTTTTGACTATTTTGCTCCCTTGGTATTTTCTTTGTTCTCTTGCTCACACTAGAGCTGCTCCTTAGTTTAGTTTAATTTTGTCTCTAAGGCCGTCTTTTCCCTTAGATTCTTTACATTCATTCTGTCTCTTTTTGCTTTCCATATTTTTCTTTGTCTTTTGCTCTTTTCACTTTCTCTTTGTTCTCTTGGTCACACTGGAGTTGCTCCTTAGTTTGGTTTAATTGTGTCTCTAAAACCATGGAGCTATTCCTAGCTGAGAAGGGGACGCTAGTAGCTGGCTTGGAGCTCACTCTTGCTTTTTGCAGAGCCTATAAAATCACCTGCAAGCCTCATTTTTCAGTGCCATCTGTTGCGTCTACTACCGCAAGGCTATACGTATCTATTATGGAGTGGTGCAAGCTCTTCATCACCATATTCATAAACTCTTCTTTCTTGTATGCAGGAAGAAGAAAAAGAAGAAGGATATTCTCCCTCTCTACTTGCTCGTTTCATGGTGTACGCGCTCTCCGAAAGCTCTCGTGGTGAAAATCTCTACCTAGCTCTCATCACCGCTCTTTTGCGGCAAATCAAGAAGCCTTTCAACAGTTCCTAATCAATTCTAAAGCATGGTGAGAATCTCTAAACTCCATAGCCATCATCATCTCTCTCTCTCTCTCTATGTCGTTTTTCTATGTAGTCACCCCCTTGGTGATTCTTTTTTCATATACGAGTGCATGTATGGATTACCCGAGTACGTATGAAGTTGCAAAAAGAATGTATCATATGGAAAAAGTGATGTGATAGAGTGCTATTCTATATTATGGATCTGAGCTTGATGCATTGGTTTGAGGTCAAATACTTTCATTTGCATGTTATACATGCTCCCAAAAATATCAAAAAGTTGTTTTTTGCATAGGTGTGAAGTTATGGTTTATGGTTGACCTAAAGGTCGGAGCTGTTTTGCATCATGTTTATGGTGATGGAATGTTATCATATGATGTATGGAACCTTGTGGATTGATGTGTATGCTTCATGTACATGGTTATGATTGCTTTCCACCTTTCTAAGTCAAAACTAGCTCTATGTGCTAGAGAGGTGAAGTGTAGATGTGATGCATCAACTTTGCATGATTGAATGTTGTCAAAATTGTATTTTTATATCATGTTTACTTGCTGGTTGGATTCCTTACATGCATGAAAAACTCATGTCTTAAGAGTCATATGTGTGTCGACTCCAATTGACCACAGGGGATGTATCAAACTCCAAGTGTGGGAGTTGGTTCATTGTGAATATGATTTGTGGTTAAGGGTTGAGATTCCCTCATGGATTATGGTTGTGATTTTATGGTGGAGGCCAGTGTGGCTCTTGGTTTTTTTTTTGGATATGGTTATACTGCCAAAATTTTTGCAGTCATGTTATGTTCTAAAGTGGTTATGCAGGATTGGTCGTGCCTCACCCGAATTGGGTGGACTACTCACCCATGTGATGTAATTAGATTATGGTTTATGGTTTTGGGATAAGATCATGAAGTGATCTGGATGGTTTATGGTAGATGTGTAAGGGTAGAGACCTTGTACAGTCTAACTGCTTGGAAAAGATTGTTTGTGCATATGGAAAGTGTTATTGTGATTGGACTCATGTGTTATGTTTCTCATCGCAGAATCGTTACAAGACTAGGATCACGTATATTGCTTAGCCTTAGACTAAAGAGTCATTGACCTGGAGCTTTGCTGAATCGGGGGTGTTGCCTAGGTCTTCTTCTTTTTGTTAGGCTCATCTACACGGTTAGTGCGTCAGGAATTGAATGAGCTACATAGCTAATGCATCGGGGATTTTGCCTTCGCATTGCCTAAACACCCGATGCTAGGCATCCAAGAGGCGTGGTGCCTAAACTGGTATGGTTGGTGTTGATACCCTACCACCTACTAGTACTTGGGATCCTTTCCGAGCTCGGGTTCATGGAGGGAGGCGAAATGGCCTCAGCTTATGTGTGGCACAGGTAGGTTGGAGGTGTTTTGGCTTGCTCCTGACGAAGTGAAATTCTCTTTGTCCATAGTAGAGTAAAAGTGGATAGGTGGACCGGTCGATCCCTACACAGGGTCCAGTGCTCTACTAGTTATTTTTTCATAAACTTTTTGATGTTATGGTATAGCTAGATTTTTTTTCATTGCATTAATACATGGTTGCGTGTTTCATTTAGACGGGCTATTTAAAGATTCTTTGTTGTCATACTCTCACGTCTCTGTGCACTCTATTTCATCTCTCTCTCTCTCTCTCTCTCTCTCTCTCTCTCTCTCTCTCTCTCTCTCTCTCTCTCTCTCTCTCTCTCTCTCTCTCTCTCTCTTCCTTCCCGCAATGCGGTGTACACATATATTCGCCCTCCAGAATGTTATATTTTTCTTGAGTATGCTTTCATTCATAACACCCATTCAGGGGTAGCACTAGTCTCTAGGTGCCTCTGGATGTAGTCCGGCTCATGGCCTAAACTCCATGCTTGGTCGAGTGTTGAGAGCTCCTCTGTTATTCAAACGATTCCGCAACTCTGATGTATATTGAAATTGTATAAAGGTGTAAATTGTATATTTTGTGCACAGACCCCCGGGGAGGGGTATCTCTCAGAATTTTCTGGTTCAAGTTGTGAATAAGATATTTAGACTAATACTCTAACACACACACACACATCCACACCCTATCCGCAATATTTTTTTTGTAAGCTACATTTGGAGGAGATTTCACCCACCTGCAATCAATCATCCTCTCGCGTTCCCAATAGCACCTCAAATACTAGCAAAATATTGTCAGTTTTTTTTCTAGATGAAAGCATATGTGTTACAAGTATTCTTGATCTCTTCTTCGGGTAGTTGTTTTCTATAAGTTTTGAAACTAATAATAAGGGAAAGGGATCATTGACATCTGTCTTCCCAAGCAAATACTAGCAAGCTTACTGATAAGTTTGTTGCGTTTGTGGATGGTGGGCAGGTAAGGGGCTCCTTCCTTGGGATTGCAACAATAAGTGTACCACTAGCAAAAGATCATCCATCTTTTGGTTGTCCCTTATTGTTGATAGATAGCCATTGTATACACTTTTTGGATAAATTTATTCAATTTGTGTCATTGTCAAGTCTAAATATCAATTATAGCCTTATCTCTCTCAAATTTAAAGTTTACTTTTGCCTAGTGTATAGACATAATTTTCAACTATTATGTACACGATGTCGGTCTTTAGTCCCATTGTATGGTTCAATAGTTTTTGAAATCAAACTATTGTTAGATAATCAATATTAAACACACACATATATATGTACACACACACACGCACACACATGCACACATGTCACACACACACACACACACACACACACACACACACACACACACACGTATGTGTGTGAGTGTGTGTGACACACACACACACACACAGAGAGAGAGAGAGAGAGAGAGAGAGAGAGAGACTTACCTCTCCTAGGCTCACAACATCCACACATCTCTCATATAGGTGTTAAGTGGACAAGGACTTAGGGTAGCATATTTTCAAAGCTCACCAAGAAGAAGTAATAGAAGGAAAATGCAAAAAATAGACCCAAAGTGTGTGCTGGCTACCAACACCCAATTGCACAACAAGATCCTCCTCAATTGTTAAAAGGTTTAATCAAGATAAATTTTGGCTTCACCTTGAAATAAGGGTACAAAACCTTGAAATTGAGTCTTTGGAATTTTTGAGGAGCTTACATGTGGAAGTTTCACAAAAAAACTCAGAAGCTAGTGCAATGGAGGAGGACCTTGAACCCTTCGAGGTCTAACTATTGACCCCTAAAGTATGGAAAAAGAGCAAGGTAAGAAAAGGTTGTTATTGAAGAAGACCTCGCAATCACAGACAAAAGACTCATTGACTTGCAGTTTTTCTTTAGAATCTAGTGATAAATTTCAAAAGGTTTTCTATATGTTTAATGAACCCTTCATTCTTAATGATATTATATCTCAATACAAACATTTCATGAACTAAAAGAGAGAGGTTTGAGTTGGAGGTACAAATGGGGTGTGCCATCATTGATGTCATGAATGTTGTCCATTCAAAAGACTTTTCTCGGATAGGATCACAGAGTATCTCATACAAGAAGTACCATTAGCTACCACTTTCCTCGATACCCTTATGGTGCCCTATGCAATAAGGAGACTACAAGCTAGTGCAAGAATCCTTTGGATTTCTTCTATTCCTTAATTGCATGTTTGGTAATCTTGTGACCAAGCCTGAGGAAGTTATGTAGGAAGAGGATTTTCAAGCGGAGGAACACGCGAATGAAGACATGTATGATGATGAAGTGGATGAGATTGTGGAGAACATTAACCTCAAGGAAAAAGAAAAGGAGGTAGAGCGACGTAAAATGATGTCAGTCTCAACATTTGAGATCAAGCTACCTTTAGATGTCTCTGGCTCTAAGTACTTGATCCCAAAACCAGATATCAATGGGAGTCCTCAGATAAGGAAAATGTTCACAATGAACATACAAAATTAAGGATCCAATTGGGGATGTTATTGGGGAATCACCTTGCTTACAAATGCATGAAGAAAATCAAAGATGAGATGAAGTATAGACTTCAAATATTGTAGATTGCAAGAAAGATACTTTTTTACAAAGTGCATATGCTACTAGGAAATAATGTATCGAGTAGAAGAGATAGAATAACCAAAGTGATAGTAAGGAAACAAGAACAATCTCTCAAATGACTTCTACTCCATTTGGTCAGAGTAACCCAAAAATGATGCATGATGAAAATGAGAATATGATGTGTTACCTTGAAATTGCGCCAAATTCACTTGTTCTCATGTATGACTTGCTTATGCAAGAAGATGAACTACCAAATTTCTATCCATCACTCTACCCTATCTACAACAAACTTGCAAACAATATAGCTTATGTTCAACTAGCAAACCAGGCTCAACACTAGCATGAGCGTACTAATGCTTAATGGGTAGCATGGAAAATAGTGCTCGATGCCATTGAAAAGGACATAGTTTTAACCACAAAGAAATGATGAGCCAATAAAAATAGTTGGGGCAGCTTGTCAAGTATACAAATGATCTACTCTAGTTGTCAATTCAAGCATCAAAAATTCTAGAGAAGGATCTCCCCAAAAGGGCTAGTCATGAGCCTTACTTTAGAGAAATAGATGAGATTTTGCTCAAGGTCAGAGCCAAGGTATATCACCCATATCCATGACGATTTATGGCCCAATAATCTCATTTTAAAACTCTTACACTTTATGACTCATGAGATCTTACAAGCACTCATTGTTGACCATTTGTATCAATCATACTTCTTAAGATACAACTTGATTTCAAGTTGTTAGTCAATCATTTTGAGAATCTTCTACCAATGTATCATTGAATCTCTGAATCTAAATCATTTGTACCCATCTATAATCTAAACCACATTCCAAGTTGTCTCTTATTCTGTGTTTCTATGATCCAAACTTGTCTATTTAATTTGGTCAATCCATTTATCTAAAGTCTCATATGAATTTGTTTTTCAATGATCCAAATTATGCTTTGTCTAATTCTATGCCATTTGATCATTTGATATCTGAAGATTTGAACCATTTACCAAATTTGACCAATTTATTTAATACTCAAATTTCTTATTAGTTTTGAGTGGAATAGCTACCAAGCTTCTGCTCATTCCAATTGCCGATAGGTATTGGGATGCACGGCTTAGTAAATATCCTAGCTTTCAAACTACAACAAATAAGGTCAATCAAATTTTCAATTCTCTAGTATTTTGGAGGAGTGTTGGTGACCAACAAGTCTACAGAACCACAGGACAAGGTGCTAATTTCTATCCATTTCAAGAGTGTGGCCTGCAAGTCTACACAATCTTAGAATGTTTCTACGCACTTGCAAACTAATCTTGTGTGAGATGCAAGACTCTAGCAAAACACAAATTAACAAAACAAAAAATTGTTAAAATTTAAATAAAATAGATAAAAATAGCAAATTTCACAAACTAACTAATTTGGCATAAGCTATCAATTCCATACTAGCTATTATAACCAAGATCTTTTATCACTATCACCTATGTTAAAGTATATTATTTGATTATAAAAAATTATTTGATTGAAACTTTTTCTCAATTATACAATTTATTCCATTTGATTCAAAAGATAGTGTATAATTTTGTGCTATACATATAGTTCATATTATACGCGTTTCAATGCAACCCAACCTCCAAATGTGTACTTTAAGTACCAATTAAACATCTCACAAAAGATAGTTAGAGTGAGTTTTCCAACATCGTGTTTGGTTTTTTAAATACACCCCTTGCTTGATAGTGGGACTTCTCCATCCGTTCACTGTTGTATGAGTGAGTTTTGCCACCATCGTGTCGGTTTTTTTTTTTAAATATACACCCCTTGTTGCTTGATAGTGCGACTTTCTCCATCCCTTGAGTGCTCTATGTGTCAAGAGAGACATATTGCATGTCGTAGGTACCATGCATAAACAATATGTGCCAGAAACATTGAAAATTTTCAATTCATTTGAAGATAACATAAGTACAAACTTAGGATTATGAGACAAGCCATGTAAGGTAATGTTTCTTTTTCCCCATGCATAAATGAATGGAAGTCATGAATCCTTGAAATTCTTGGTGTTGCTTATTCCCCATGCATAAATGAATGGAATTTATGAATTCATGGAGGAGTCCTTGAAATTCTTGGTGTTGATCTAGTGTTCTGCATGTCAAAGACATGAATTGCATGAGTCTCTCAAAGGATACTCAAACAAAATTACAATGGTTTGTGAGAGACACTTGTCTCACGAATACAAAAGCTGTTCACGAGCTACCCTTGCCTCTAGAGAAAATGAGAGAGAGAATAAAAAAGGATGAGAATAGTGTGTTTAACTCTCCATCCCACCTTAGCTTGTAATAGGAAAAGAATTTTCTCTTTTAGGAGATCCAATGTGAATCATTCCATGAGGCTCCTATTAGCCTTGGGCATTTCCATTAGACCTCTATCCCATGTTTACACCTTTTCTTCCTTATAAGAAACCCTGAGCCTAGGTTGGGATCCTAGCTAGTTGTTGCAATCCATTGCTAATATTGGCACCTTGTCCTTATGTGTTGTAGTCACATTTGACATGCCTAGCTATTCCGTTTAGCAGACCCCATCATATGTGCCAGAACCGGAGCATGCTGAAGCTTCTCCATGTAAATGTTACCCCCCAAAAACAAAGTCTGCTTGAAAAGGTGCTATGGTAGTGTTTTCTTGTCTGAGCAATGCATGCATCTCACTATTGGAAGCAAAACTAACTTCTCCTTATCTTATTGGTAGCATTGTGTCGGAGTATCCAAAATTGTCCCAGTTTTGCTATTGAGCATTGGAGTTGCATCAATTTCATCATGAGTATGGATTGATCATGGAGGGAAAGCTTCCCAACGATCTCACTGATGAAGACTTGCTACTTGATCAGTGGCTCGCTATATTCAAGGTGCATGAGAATAAGAAGACCAAGGTATTCCTTCACATGGTGCATAACCACCTCTATGAAGCTTGTTGCCTCATATACCAAGTTTGCAAGGGGCTTTGCCTTTGAGAATTGTGTAACAGACAAAGCAGAACTCATGACCAAGTTTGCAAGGGGCTTTTCCTATGAGGATTGTGTAGTAGACAAAACAGAACCTGAAAGCCACAGGATTGCATGGGTACTGGTCGGTGGCATAGTCTTGGAGAATGTCAAGTCACAGAAGGGGGGTTTGAATAGGAAAGTGATGAATTTCACTGACAGATTATGGTGTGTGCATTTTACAGGACAGAAGGATTTTGTTGTGGACTCCTACAGTCCTACTGTGTCCAATCTCCCTTCAAAACAAATTGAGATTGCAACCCAGCCCTTGTACACTGAGTGGGTGGATCAAATTTTAGATGAACTTGGTGCCATGCCCATAAAGATGAAGAGAAGGTCCCGTTTGCTTAATCTATATTAGCAAAAAAGTGTAATCTATGGTTGCGCAATGAAGGTGGCTACTCAGCTTGTGTCCCAATTATTGCAAAGATGGAGATGCTTAGAGCAAAATTGTAGGTACTGAAAGAATCTCCATCACATAATGAAGGTCTTATTGTCCAAAAGGAAGCTGAGATTGGAGTGTTGATGAGTGTAATTTCAGTTGGTGGTGGACTAATACTGTAAATATGAAGGAGGAGGTGTCTGTAATGCAGGTACTTAACTCTTACAATTCTATATTGTTCTGAATTTTTAGGTGCTTAGACCACTTCAAAGTGCTTGGACGTCACTTGAGAGATCAGAGCGCTTGAAAGTTATTAGAGTACTTTAAAGTGCTAGGAACACTACCAAGTGTATAAGGCTTGATAACGCTTATAAAATTTTGAGACACTTTATACCACTTAAAAGTGCTTAAAAATGCTTGTAAGTACTTGGTAGAGCTTAAAAGTGCTCCAGAGTGTTTCAAAGTACCTCAAAGTACTTGGAGTGCTTCATAACATCAAAGTGTTTTAAAGTACTACAATGTGCTTCAAAGTAATTCAGAGTGCTTCCAAGTGCGTGAGATTTCTTAGTAGTGCTTCATCTTATGCGCATTTCCAAGCTCTCTACACCACTTTGAAGTGTTGCAGGTACTCTAAAGTGGTTAAAAATGCTTCCAAGTGCTTAAGATTACTTGAAAATGCTTCTTCTTCAAAGAATCTTCAAGCACTTGAAACCACTTTGAAGTACTGGAAATCATTCCCTGGAACTTTGAGACACTCTAAAGTGCTTAAAAGTTTTTGAAAGTGATTCATTGTGCTTCCAAGTGCTTTGGATAGTGCTTGAAAGTGTTAATGCCTGATAAACCTTCAAGCTTCATGGTTGGTTGTGCAATTTATAATTTTCTTTTGTTTTTCATTTCGTATAGACATTAGTTTAGGATATGGAGAGGGTTCCACGTGAGGTTAGAAGGCATTCCTCCTTCATAAAGGAGTCCTACAAATTCCTAAAGAGAGAGGGCAGGGCCCTTCTAGTGCCTACTCCACCTTCCAAAAAGTGCTAATATTGTTATAATTGGTGGAAATAGTGTGGCTTGTGGACAAGTGTTATCGAGAAAACATACGGCCTGGGTTTTTTATATGCCATGTGTACAAAAGTACCATCCCTTCTGCCTTTTTGTTGATTGTGTGACTGAGCCCAAGTGCTAGACTATCAATGGGAGATACGTGTGATTGAGCCTAAGTGCATTGTATTAGACTATCAATGGGAGATACGTGTTATAGCAAGATGTTGGGCCCTTGGGAATGAGTATGAGGAGCCTGTGGGTAAGATGGAGATTTCATAGAACAGGAATCATGCTACTTTGTTATGTATACTAAATGTGTTCTATGTTTCAAGTGAGCCAATGGCTGACAAGGGATGTGACACAGGAGCTTCCACATTGTTCACGGACAATAATTAGCAAATCTCAAGTATTTTCCACATTTTGAAATAATCCTGTAAAATTTGTACAAAAGAGTTGCATCCTGCCAAACCACCCGTAAGTTTAAAGCAAACCATATAACTTCAAAGTGATTAGAGAAGCTTTGTATTGTAACTTAAATCTTGTTGTACAAATCTAAGTCGATCCCTTCAAAATAATGGAACCGAAACCTACTCTATAAGAAAGAGTATTCCAAAGTTAGTAACCGGTGGCATTTTATCCTTGAATCAAGAAGTAGAGACCACCACAAATCAAGGTCAGCTAATGCAAATCTAGCAAGATTGATACTCGGTTGCCAATAACCACTAAAAACCATATTTCTAGAAAGCCACGATGGAAGTCCTCCAGGGCTCAGCATGCTTGATCAAAACAATAGTATGATTTCAGCTAGGTAAAGCTAAAGAATAATGGTAGAACTATATTAGAAGGGTAACAAATCAAAATATCAAGCATAAAAGCTTGTGGTGGTCTAAATAAGCTAGGCCAGCAAAGTCAACATACTAAGCCAGCAAGACAAAGCCAAAACCCCCAAGATTAGCCAAGTTTAACTCCAAAATTGTCAGAATAGACATCATCATTTAGTGGACCATGCCAAACTTATCAATGTAAAAATGAAAGTATTACAAGTTAAAAGCCAGTATATCATTAATTAGGTGATGTTTAAGCAAGATTTAAAAATTAATCTTCCTAACCAACAGACCATACCCAAATCGAGCCAAGTCTTGAAAAATAAACTCTAGTCCCAGCAAAAAGACTAGCAACAACCAGAGACCAGGATTAAAATATCAGCAAATAAGCCATAGACCAAATCTCCAATCAAGACCACAGCCAGCAAAAAAATACCCGCTATTGAAACTTATGTAAAGATCAAATCCTAGTGAGCCACTATCATAACTTTCAACCCTTCAAACCCCAGCTAGGGAGAGCCATCATTGTGTATGAAAACGCTCATTTTTTAGTATTGAAGCATGAGTAATATGCCAACGCATACTTGGTAGATCATGCCATCCCTGTTCAGAATACCAAAAAGCCTGATACAAAACTCATTAATGTCATGCCTTCTTGAATCATGCCCAATTTTAAAAAGGCAAAAAAATACATGTTAATCCCAAAGTTTAGCCAATACAGGAGAGTCCATCATATTCCAAGTTAGTGTTTTTATAATCTATCAATATAGAGTTAGCAACCCCTGGTAAATGGGCACCATGGAAACAAAAGGGCCCTACCACAACTATCATACCAGATCATTATAACCCATTTATTGTCTTTCTTATGCCAAATCTCAGGTAGTAAAGCAACAAAACCAGGTTAGAAATGATATGTAGGCAAAAAAGCTATTGCTAAAGTCCACCATCTTCTTTTCCATAAGCATCCATGATAAGCAACCAAAACTACCAATGATATGCATAAGGTAATACACAAATTGTATGGTTTAGATTAGTAAATTCTCAAGCTCAGTAAATTGAGTAGGCTGGGAGTCCAGCAAAACAGATACTAGCTTTATTAGTCAGAAGACTAGCAGTAATAAGAGAAAAAAATTCATATTATTTTGCGTCCAAGCCATCCCATTAATGTAAATCCATAGTTAACCAATATGTTACTCATGCTAAGCATTAGAGATCAGGTGAGCAAAGCTCCCCTCCTTTTTTTTAGACTGGTGTCTAGAATTTCCAACATAACAGTAAAGAGATAAAATAAAAAAATTCCCCCAAATGATGCACATAATTGAATGCCATCAATATGAAATGTCAATACAACACCACCATATAGTCCAATGCTTAACACATCCATTATTAGCAGTCCATTGGGAAAACCGCATGTCCAAGTAAAAAGTCAAATGAGTCAAATAATATGCTTGGAGTGACCTAAGAAAATTTCCCAACACACTAGCTTTTATAAAAAAAAATTCAATCAATTTTATGGAACCAAAATTGTACAGCAAGTCACTAATATGAGGTAGTTACCCTTCCAAAGCCTATCAAGCATAAACTATGCTTAGAGACCAGTAACTTTAAACAATGCATGGCAACAGCGACCTTGTAGAACATGTAAGCCCAAGGCTAACCAAAGGTTAGATTTAAACCTCACCTTAGATGATATCTGATGATAAAGAAAGTCAGCCACATCTGGTTGTTTTAATTTTGCAAGGGACAACACAACAAAACCCAATTCCCAATCCCTAAACTAGAATTACTTTCTCTATTTGCAAAATGGCAAAAGGCAAAAAAACTCAAGTCTAAGTGAAGCGAGAAGAGCCCCTCACCTTTATATAGGGGTAGTGGATAGGTATGAAGCAACACAAAGCACGTAAGCTACTATCGGTATAATGAAACTTGACAGGTATGGCCACACCTGGCATTCACACCACAGTGAGGAATCCCATCAGAATAATGTCATGCAGTAGCCCATCTTGGGAGGGGAGCAATGAAAGCTAGCATCGGGCTGGATGCAAGCACATCAATATAGCAGAAACGATTAAGGTTGGCAGAGCAAGTTATAATTTCAGTTACAGGGAGGCAAGTTTTTAGTTAAAACCTAGTAGGTAAGGGATAAGAGGTGAGTCACCAGGGGTGGGGTTGGTGCAAGGTACTCAATACCCAACAAGTGTTCGCTAGCAAAATCTAGGCTACACAAAATTAAAGGCTCCAACTTGGGGTTTGTTTTCGCTGGAGTTGACGGCCAGATTGTACGAGAAATTTGAACTTAACGGAAAAGCTCGAACTTGACGAGAAATTTGAAACACCCACCTAGTTTAGCGTCATCTATGGATTGTGTGTAGCAGACAAGATTCAGACTAAAAAGACCTAGAGAAGCAAGGTGGAAATGGCCTTGTGCGTACCTGAGGAGGCGGGACGCAACAGAAAGCTTCTTGAATGGGTATCTGATGTGATTTTTTCTTGCTATATTTACTGATGGTGTGGAGGATCGAACTTAAGTTTGAGCCTCTAGACCGTCTAGTTTGTAAATAAGTTTATGGTGATCACAACAAAAATGGTATCTCATGTGCTTCCTTCTTGCTATATATTTACCTCGTTGGCCTAAGGGGTTTTCTTGAATTAAACCCGCCCATTCCTCCGTGTAGATTAATCACAACACTTAAACTCACAAAATCTACACTCACTTAGGATGTTAGCAGTCTCAATTGCCTACGCTTTTTATAGCAACTTGTCTTTATGAAGCAGTTATAATAGTTTGAGTGTTTTCGATAATGGCTTTTGTGTCTAGGTAGTTTTGGACTAGATGGGGTGAGGCTCCAACTTAAGTTTGAACCTCCAACCCAATCAACTAGGAAACAACCCCATGGTATTTTAAACTTGACAGTTTGGAGCCTAGGATCTAGTTTTCTTTGGAAATCATGCCTTCATGGGTTTCTAACCACGAAGGATTAGAGGCTCGAACTTAAGATCAAGCCTCCAAATCATCTAGTTTGTGGTGATCACAAAAAAATGATGTCAAATATGATAAGTTTTGAGCATAGTCTTTGGTTGGATCACAAGAAAACAATAGATAACTCAAAACCATATGAATAAAATCTCAAAATTAGACACGATCTATTAAATAAGACTCAAAATCATCTACTGCATGAGTCCATACACTGGTCTTTTTTCAAACATACTTAAGGATTTTTATTACAGAAGTAGTCACTTTGCAACTTGAATTTGGATAAAATCAAGTACTTTCTAGCCTTTTTTTTGTTTACATGTATACAAATTGCTTGATGAAATGGCTCCTTTTTCTTGAAATCTTAAAAAATGAGACTTGAATAAATCCCAAAATTCCTAAATATGTCTTATATCTTAATTAAAGGACCTCATTCCAAATAAACTCATGTAAGAAACCCATAAAATGCTACATACATCAGTTCAATTATGCATTGCTAAAGCGAGAATTACTCATTGAGGGAAGTGCAGAGTATAGACTCACGATAATCACCCATACAACAAAATAACCATGAACTACATCATTAAAAGTGTGTGTGTATCCATCCATGCAAATGAAGTATAGCAAGGTATAGACATCCAGGTGCTCACCCATAGGTCCATATACTTACATGTTACCTCAATAGTTCAAGTGTTTGTCTGTAGCCAGATAAAGTAGTCAAAGCTAGATGAAGTGACCAAGTAAGTGTGTGTGTGTGTGCGTGCGTGTGCGTGTGCGTGTGCGTGTGCGTGTGCGTGTGCGTGTGCGTGTGCGTGTGCGTGTGCGTGTGCGTGTGCGTGTGCATGTGTGTGTGTGTGTGTGTGTGTGTGTGAGAGAGAGAGAGAGAGAGAGAGAGAGAGAGAGAGAGAGAGAGAGAGAGAGAGAGGGCTCTAGTACACTCCTCAAGGAAGAGGCAACCAAGGCGGATTTATCTTGGAGCATAAAACAATCAAGGCATTGCCAAATTAATGAAGAGAGAGAGAGAGAGAGAGAGAGAGAGAGAGAGACCTCTATCAAATCTGTCCAAGCTTCAGAGCCGACCTTGCGCAAGTTGCAAAGATGCCAAAATAGCATCGCAAAGAGTTTTATTTTTTTAACCATTGGCTAGCCGGACATTGTTTTGAACATCCATAACCCCAAGACAAGTTTGTTCAACTTGAACTGCCGCAATAGGAGGTGGTGGTTGATGTTCTTCCTTTCCTTTTAAACTCCTTAATTTAGCTTCCTCATGTGCTTGATCTTTACTTATTGAACTCTCTTTTGTTGCTTCTTAGCTAAATGTATCTTTTTTAGCATATCGATGGTAAGAGGTTGGTGTCAATATGCAACCATTTACCCAGTTAGAAATCACCTCTCCCTCTAATGTTGCCAGTTGGATAGATCCACTTGGTGCTTTATCGTTGATCACAAATGGATAGTAACCCCACTTTTTAATTTTCTTGGAATGTTTTTTAAGGTTGTAGACTAATACGTAGTTACCCTAACTGTCAGCTATATTTGCAAGTACTCCCACCCCTCCATGTGCTCTTTGTTTGTGTATCTCCTCCATTGACCTTTGATGCACGCATGTAAAAAGCAAGACAATAGTCTGTGCCTTAGCCCATGCATATATGTTTGATGATAGCTATTAACACAATGAAAGGATCGAGACCCTTGTTGCGCATGCAATCCCACACTGTGTCTTTGTCGACATCACCAAGCTTGAAGACCTCCTAGTATAAACGATTGACTTTCTTGCATGTCTGTGGACATTCTTTTTTGAGGGTTCGATTGAGGAATGCAACAACACTTGAAGCTTTATGAAGCACCCATCCTTCAAATTTCAAATGCTCATGTGTGAAGCTCTTTTGAGTACTACACCAGTCCCATCCTGTTTACCCTTCCCATGGCAAGAAGCAAAGAAATTGTGCATCATCTCGATACTAGTCATATTGAAGAATCAAGCTATAGAATAGAATGCCCACCTTGCTTTCAATTGTGAAGTAGCACCATCATACCACACACATGGTCTCTTGACACTATAGCCTTGAATTTTTAGCCACTCATTGTGAAAAAGAAAAGAGTGTTGCACAAACAAAGTGTCATGTGTTTTGTCATCAAAGATGTAGGGCTGACTTGTCTTTTGAATGGCACCAAGCACATCACGTAAGTATGAAATGTGAACCAAAATTGTGACATGAGTTGAATACCAATGCATTGAATGAATCTCATTCTGCACCTTGAAGTAGTATTTCTTTGCAAAATCCACTACAGACACCACTACATCGTCAGGAAAGTTATCCAAGCATTCCTTGAATTGTTGAGCTTGCCATTTATACGCGTAGTTGTGTTTGATGAAGTTCATTAATTTGCTTTGAAGCAAGGAAACAAAACACATTGGACTACCTGCCAAACCCTTAGGTATTTTTGGGATTTTTTGTTATCTTTCTCATCCACTTCTTGCATAGGAACCTCATCAAAAAGCTTCATAGTCATCCTAGAGATATCATCACTCTGTTTTCCTAGACACAACAGCAACCTATCAATGCCACAATGTTTTCATGTTCCCAAAAGACATTTTTTGTGGTGATAACACTGTCAATGGGCTTTGGACACAATATAGACTCCCATAGGTTTTTTAAGCATGGAAATGTGGCATTCAATGTTGTACATTGTGCTCTTCCATCACAGGAATTGCAAAAAATACACCTGCCAAAGCATGACGCTCCATGGATCCCGTATCTTCCTTGGTGCATATAATTGAAGGCTTCCTTGAAGTATACAAGCTAAACATGGTATTCACACCAACAGCAAGTGTTGCAATCCTTCAACTTGCATACAAAGTATGGCTTTAGACCCTCAAACAATATGAGGGGGATCATAATGTTAGGATGAGCCTCCTAGAACCGCATGTAGAAGTCTCTCTATGAAATTAAAGACACATTATTAAGTATTGGAAAGTACTTGCAAGCACATTAAAACACATATAGCTAGATCTAAGATGTGCTTAGAAGCACTTGGAATAAATCATGAGCACTTGGAAGCACTGAGATGCATTTAAAAGCTTTTGGGAGCACCTGTAAGCGCTTGAAAGCTTTTTAAAGAATTTTAACACATTTAGAAGAACTTTCAACCACTTGAAAACCTTCAAAAGCACTAGTAAGCACCGAAAATCATTCAGCAACACATGGAAGTATTTGGAAGCACATGAGAGCACTCAAAGGACTATCTTCAGCTAAAACACTTTGAAGCACTTGAATTCTTTCATTTGATCCCCAACTCTGAGGTACTTGGAAGCTTTGGAAGCATTGAGAAGCATTCAGATGAGCTTGGAAGCATTTGAAATCTTTCAACAGCATTGAAAAGCACTTGGAAGCACTGGGAAGAACTTGAAAGCACTTGGAAGCATTCAAAATATTTTGGAAGCAATTGAAAGCACTCAAAAACATACAAAAGCACTTGGAAGCATTGAGAAGACCTTAGAAGCACTTGAAAGCATTCAAAATATTTTGGAAGCACTTAAAAGCATTGAGAAGAACTTGGAAGCACTTGAAAGACCTTGGAAGCACTAGGAAGAACTTGGAAACACTTGGAAGCATTTGAAAGCACCCAGAAGCATTGGGAAGCACTTGGATGAACTTGGAAGCACCAAGAATCACTAGAAAGTACATGATAGCACTCAAAGGACTTTCTTCAGAAGAACTTTGAAGCACTCAAAGTTTATATTGAGCTTTTCAAAGCACTCTAAAGTACTTGGAAGCTATAAAAATCAATTAAAAGCACTCAGAAGCCTTGGAAAGAACTTGGAAGCACTTAGAAAGAAGCATTTGAAATCACTCAAAAGTCTTCAGAAGAAATTCCAAGTACTTGGAAGCCTTTGAATTGTTTTTAAAGCACTAAGAAGTAGTCATGATCACTAATCAGCACATGGAGGTACTTAAAAGCACTTGGCATGATAACACACATGAATGGATTGTTAAGCACTTGGAAGGCCTTGAAGTATTTGGAATCATAATGGGACATTTGGAAGCACTTGGATGCACTAATAGGAAATCATGAGAAGTTGGAATCATTTATCAATCTCAGTGAAGCACTCTATAGCACAATAAATCACTATAATGAACTACCATACTAATAGGAAATCATGAGAAGTTGGAATCATTTATCAATCTCAGTCAAGCACTCTACAGCACAATCAATCACTATAATGGACTACCATACACATGAAAACCGTTGGAGGCAAGTTGTAAATACATTTTGAAAAGATTACAAGCACATAGTAAAGAATCTAAATAACACTAAGTAAAGCATTATGACACACTCCCAAGATGTTCGGGCTGATATACTTGAGGCAAATTGAGTAGATGCAGTACATGCGTACTCTTGCCTCTTCTCTTTTGAACAACATATTTCTTGTTTGGGGAGATGCGAGTTTCCACCGACCAAAATTGAAACACAATTTCTCTAAATTTGGTCATTAAGATGCTTCCTCTATGCGGTTGACAGTGACAAGCATCTAAGGGAAGTGCCCCATCCTCCACATAATGTTGCAACCAAAAATTGGTAGGATGACACATCTTTGGTGAGGTTCTAAAGCCTTGGCAACAAAGAGAGAGAGAGAGAGAGAGAGAGAGAGAGAGAGAGAGAGAGAGAGAGAGAGAGAGAGAGAGAGAGAGAGATGACACTAAGATGCTACATTGTGGAGATACCTCAACGGCTAGGCAATGAGAAAGGTACCAGCTGTTGAATATGGTGCACTTGCAAAGGCTATGAAGGAGAGACACAAAGTTCACTATGATCCCTAAACTAGACGACAAGCATAGCCAAGGAGCCCAAAAGTAGAGGCAATGAAGGAGGGAGAGAGAGAGAGAGAGAGAGAGAGAGAGAGAGAGAGAGAGAGTGACAACATATGATTAGTTCTAGGGAGGGAGGGACCCATTAAGAAATCACTATAGAGTCCAAAAGTAATGGTGGTGAGAGGATGTTCAATAATGTTTAATGGTCCAAGTAAGTTTTTTATACGTTTAAAAATTCCAAGATCGCCTGCCTTATTCCCTTCCTCTCTGCCAAAAGGGCTTTATACTTTTACTTATAACATTTGAAATTAAACAACCCACACCCTCTCTCTCTCTCTCTCTCTCTCTCTCTCTCTCTCTCTCTCTCTCTCTCTCTCTCTCTTCCAAAGGGGTGTCCAAGACACTTCTTTTTGGTACCACCTAAACATGCTTTCACCCAGAGAGTAGCATGTCTTGCTTCAACCATTCCCTATACCTGATTCTCCATCGAAAAGTATATCCAAGGATTTTATCTTTCGATTACCCAAGTCCATACATGGGAACACAAAATATGGACAATAGTAGATTGGTTTAGCAAGCAAGCACATTACCGGTCAAAAAGACTATTAAATCACACCATATGGAAACTCTCTTTATCTCAAAGGTGTTTAAGTACCATGGCTTACCAACAACTACAGTATTTGATAGAGATCCAAGAAGGACTAGTAATTTTTGGAAGGGTCTTTTTAAGAATTTAGGTGCTAAGTTGAATTTCTCCAATGGGAAAAGTATATAATGTTAGTTGGATATGCATACAATAACATTGCCCATACTTCTACAGGAAAGGCACCCTTCCAAGTAATTGAAGGAAGACCCAAACTCCCATTGATGGTCAAGACACTTGGGAATGTATTTGTTTTTTATGACTATAGCAGAGAAAGCAAAAGACTGCTACTGATAAGCATAGATGCGCCTTGAACTTCAAAGAAAATGATTGGGTATTGCTCAAGTTTCCAAAAGAATGCCTAAGTCATACTATGGGCAAGGGAACACAAGGATGCCCAACATGTCTCCATAAATATTATGCTAAGCTAGCAAAAAGGTATTATGGCCCATTTCAAATTCTCAAGACAATCAATTGAATGGCTTACAAGTTGAGGTTACCAATTTTCAAGGTGTTTTGGAGGTCCTTTTAGTAGAGAGAGAAAAAAGAGCTCCTCCAATGAGAGAAGAGCCAACATTACGTAGAATAAAAGCATGATATTAACAAAAATATGAAAAAGGTATCACCCATGCATTCAATGATCAAACGGTCCTTGAAAACAGTCACCTTTTCATTAAATGCAAGTGTCTTTTTCACGAGGTCGATGCTGCTCATTCAATATGGCTTGCGTCATCAATCAAATGAAATTTTTTTTCCACAAAACTAGAAACTAGTGTCAAAGTTTTGTTTTGAAACCCTTTGACAGCTTGCAGAGTAGCACTGTCTCTGCAAAAGATACCTCATGTTTGTGGGATAGCAATGGTAGAAGGAGCACTAATAAAATTAGAATTAAGGCCACAAAGCTTCTTGAGAAAGTTGGATAGTTCTGCTTCTGATGAAGAAAACTACGCTACCTCTTGGTTATATTGTATGGAAAGTATAGGCAATTGAGCAATATATTGGAAGATCAAGGCTACCCCATCTTTGTCATCTTTGTCTAAAGTGGCCAAGATTTTGACCAATCATTAAAAGACAGTGAATGTAAAATAGAAGACTTTATATCTGAAGCCAAGGCTCATTCATAAATTTATTGTGATGCTTGCAAACTGTTAATACATCTTAAGACAAGGGAAGCTTCCATAGAAAGGATTCAGAGGATAGTTCGAGGCCTTGAGAAAGGGCTAGGGCCTATAACAGACAACATGTAAGATTAGAAAGAGATGACTTAGGATAGGGGGCAGCAAAATTTTTAGCCTTTCTGGCAAGAAAAGGTCTAGTTCTATGGGGTGGGGGTTTTCTTTGGGGGGTGATCCTTTAAGTACAGTCTGATTTTCTCTAAAACTTTTCCATGCTTCTCCGAGTCCTGGATAACTCTCATTCGAGATGTCAATTTGTAATGTGAGTGTTCTTGAAAGAATGTATATACATCAAGGTTAGTATTTTTGGATATCCATGCAACCTTTAAACCAGCCAAGTCTAGAGACTATGATAGCCGTGAGCAGGAATTCCAAATTATAGTCTAAGAGGGACCACCTAGCACCAGCCAACCTAAAAACAGGATTTATTGACAGTGGGTACAACTTAGCTCTATAATCCAAATTAGTCTCTAAAGCCATTGTCATGGATTTTTCAAAAAACCTGGGAAAGCCTTGTGGGTAGGACATGTGTGTAGTTGTTTTCCTTAAATACATAAGCACAAAAGAACCATAAAGTTCAAAAAAAACTTGCTTTAGACAAGTGACTAGGGGTAGTAGCACAAAAACAACTCAGTCTTAGAATTATTTTGTACATTGCAATAAGAATGAGGTCTCATTCTAGTAACAGAGTAAAAAGGAACAATTGTATTGTCTGCTTTAAAAAGTGGGGTTAGTTTTATATGAAGGATGGACGATAGCAAGGCCAAAGAGATTCCAAGAAAGGATAGAGTCCTCACTTGCATCCATTTAAACAAGCCGAAAATTATGTTAGCCTTGAATGTGTATTACAGGTGTCAATGGACAATATCATTTGTTATCCATGTCAAACTTAAATCTATCATCCAAAGTGATGAGTTTTGTTGAAAAAGGTGTTTTTTTGTTAAGGTAATATAATGGCAAGTCATCCAAAGGTCATCACTCTTTTGAGATAATGGATAATTAATGCAATTTTAATAGATATGGGTTTTATATACCCCAATTTTATCAAGACCTTATATAACATATTAACATACATATCATTCTGATCGGAAGGCCACTACCCCTTTTGATCCAAGTGTTTTAATCCCAATATTAGGCCCAAAATTTTAAGTCCTTCCCTACTGCAAGATCCTTCAAACAAATAGGCCACATGATTGTGATTCCTTTATAACCTCCACCTCATTTAAGTTTCATTTATTCATTTAAACAATACAATATACATCACATTCTGTAACACTCAATAGCCAGTAGATGTTTTAAAATAAACCTCACAGGCCTCAAAGCCCCAACTTTTTATGTTTTTTTTATTAAACATTGATAGCACTTAGTAAGAGGTAAAACATTCCGATAGTGCAACTTAGCAAAATCATCGTGCAGAGTTTTCTTTGCTTGTCAATATACAGGGTAAACCTCCTATTTTTATCCATAAACATGAGCCAAATCATTTCTACACAAGACCAATACCAAGATAACAAAGCCATAAATTAATCCAACCATATGTGTGGTTATTAATACAAACTCATAAGTGGTCAGTACTCTGCAAGGGCAAGCACGAGAAAAAGGTGTTAACATAAGACATTTATTAGTACAGTATACCATATGCAGCACCAAATGAGCAGTCTGGGCAAAATGCGGGCCACCTTTTACTTGCTATGCAAGGCAATTAGAACCAAAAAAGGCCAAAGTGTGTTATCACAAGGCTTGTGAGCCTTACAAACATCATAAATTATGTTGATCCCTTTTACCCGTTGGACTCAAATCAAAACAGAGTATGATAAGGTTGACTGGCTTAGAAAACAAATAACTAGCACTAACAAAATACATCAGTTTTTCCTACAGCAAAACCGTCAGCATGACATCATGTTATATCTACATTTTATGCAGTAAAACTAGAGTCGTATCATGACCAACGCCCAATGGACAAGTAAATGCCTTTGCAAAACAACCTTTTTAGTGCAAAGTATATAGAACGACAAGGGCGGGTATATCGAGTACGAACCTGTGTAGTTCCCTTGTGTTCCACTAACTCCATAGTCATGCAGTGAGAGATCGACTAGAGAAAAGCCCTCAAATTCTCTCTTTGAAACACTTAAACTCACACACACAGTCAAGGCTAAATGAGTGGTATAAAGCATCCCTCACCTTGTTTATATATTGATAGGTCATCCTCTGAAGCAATGAGTAGAGCTAGCAGGGCAAATCACATTCAGATCTACTTATCACCAAGGCACACAAATGCTAGTGGCGGTCGCCATGGAATCAATGTAGAGGAGAGGGTGATGGTAGAGAATAAATATCACAAAGACGACTCAGTCCTCACAGTGCATAGAGAAAATTTTAAGCGTGATGCGTTAATGCTTGATTATGTGCTAAAAAGTCATGGGTTAGAGAGCCAAGATAACAAATCATGTTAAGGATTAAATTACCTTGACTCAAGAGGCAAAGCAGCCCCTTCAAGGGTAGTATCATATGCGGGATGCGAGCTCTATACTATTGTAGTGTTTTATAACCAGACAAGAACCTTCTTGACTAGATAGGTGTTTTTTGCCACAAAGGTACCAACCTTGGGTAAAAGAACTAAGTAAAAAAAAATTGTGTGTGTGTGTGTGTGTGTGTGTGTGTGTGTTAGCAGACAAGGGTTTTGCTTGTGCACTTTCAAGGCAAAGTTCCCACGGGGAATAAACGACAACCATATACTACCACCAGAAAGACATCTCAGGTAAAAAGTTATTCACACTAGGGAGAAATCCAAAGAAATCACAACAAAACCTTTCACAAGAGGTGGGTGTCCATATTGCCCCCCATAACCAAAGGTTCCAGCTGTGGGTGAAACAAAAACCAACTCCCCCCCTTTTTTAAAACAAAACTAACTAGAAAAACTTGTTTGTGTGTGTGTGTGTGTGTGTGTGTGTGTGTGTGTGTGTGTGTGTGTGTGTGTGTGAGAGAGAGAGAGAGAGAGAGAGAGAGGGTCCCTACGCTATTGTAGAGTTTATAATAGGAGAAAAACCTTTTTGATTAGGTATGCGTTTAATTTTCCACAAAGGTGCCAACCGTGGGTTAAAAATTCCAAGTAAAGACCTTGTGTGTGTGTGTGTGTGTGTGTGTGCGCGTGCACGCACACACACGAGAGAGAGAGAGAGAGAGAGAGAGAGAGAGAGAGAGAGAGAGAGAGAGAGAGAGAGGGGGGGGGGGGGGGGGGGGGGGGGGGGGGGGGGGGGGGCGGTGCTTAATGAAGAAATTTATGGGCAAGTCTTGGCAATATTAAAGTGTGCATGTGGATGTAGTGTAAACCCTTGTGAACCCGATGTAGAAATTCACATTTTTAAAAACTTTGAGCTATTAATTGTTTGCCTATGCATTCTTAGAGAACCTCATCAAAAAGTCTCTAAAAGCATTCCTCCTTACAATACATCGTGCTCTATCTCATGTGCCATGGAGGGAGACCCCCATGAGGGAGATTGGAGATCACTCATGTCACTATATAAAAGTACTCTTTCACAAAAAAAGCATCCAAACATATTAAAGAGATTTTTGCATAGCTAATTAATGTATTTGAGGAGATGACTTACAATTTGAGATGAAAAATTGATATTGACCCATTTTTGGCATATACAGAGGGCATTGCATTAACCTGCCTCACTCTTTTTGCCTTGTCTAAAAGGAACTTTGCATTTTTTTATTCTTATTGGATAAAATTGTCTCTACAATTGGAAACAAGGTGAAAATTCATTGTAGCCTACATAAGGATATAAGAAGAATTTAATAATAAAATATTTCTTTGTGAGAAAAAAAAATTAACAATAATTTTTTAAAGCATTTGTTATCACAAAAAAAATATTATATTTCTTAAAAACAATGTAACAATAAACTATTTAAACTACAAAATATTCTAAAAACATAAAAAATATTTTTTGAAAAACCACTTCGAAGCATTGTAACAAATTGAGAAAAAAATGTGAAAGAGGACAAGAAAGATTGTGTGTGACCCAATATTCAATGACACTCTTTAAAGAGAGAGGTACACATTCACAAATGTCAACACCTCTCACAAACACCTTAAAAAATATTAAACAAGGTGAAGACTTTACGATGGCCTCAAGAAGGCAACATTCTTTACTATAATAAATTGAGTGCTATATATAAAGTATGGGCAAAAACCATGAAAACTATACAATGACAAATTGACCAAAATCCCTATCCACCACTGGTGGAGTAGCAAAACGTGGTCTAATGCTAAAGACCAAAGATAATCTCAAGTGTTTGCTTAAAACCATCATGTAGCATCCCATAGAAATTAGAGAATTGAGAAGGCTCTATGATGTACCTTAGAACTCATCCGCATCCAATCCAGTGTGTGTGTGTGTGTGTGTGTGTGTGTGTGTGTGTGTGAGAGAGAGAGAGAGAGAGAGAGAGAGAGAGAGAGAAGAAGCAGAAGAAGAAGAGAGTTTTAATGTGTGTGTGTGTGTGTGTGTGTGTGCAAAAAAGAGAGAGAGAGAGAGAGAGAGAGAGAAGAAGCAGAAGAAGAAGAGAGTTTTAACGTCGTAGGAAACTATCCCAAGAGACCTTAATGATCTAGCCGACAAGGAGAGTTGAACTCAAGACCTGTTATTCAAGAGTAAGTGAGTGAGTGAGTGTGTGTGTGTGTGCGGTGCTCTAGAAACATGGATTCTCAATGATTTCATATGCTTTTAGGTTTTGATTGATAATAATGGTTTTCAACTATATCCCCACACACACACACACACACACACACACACACTTTCATAGTGGAAATGTTCAAATGAGTATAGTAAGGCTTCATTACAAAGAAAACTTAAAGGTCATGATTGCTAGCATATTTCTAAGGTTCTTTCTCATATATATATATATGTCAAATAGCATTTAACATTGTATACCAACAATTCAGATAAATATTCTTCATATTTTATTAAGCAGCTCATGATGTGAGCAATTAACTATTAAAATTATATGGTGTGACTTTTTTTTTGAAATGCCTTGAAATGTCAACAATTAAAGTTAATATGATGGTGACAATTTGGATGGTGACAGGTTTGCACGTTTTTTTCCACCACTCTCTTGTGGCCTTCAAACTAAAAAGAAAGTTTTTTGTCATAAGACACTAATCCGTAAGCTTTATCCAATGATCCACAATTGCACCAAAAATATAACACTTTAATAAGGACTCCTCATGTAGTCCAACAATAAAGTGATTAGGTCTCCACAATTGAAAAAAATAAAACTCCTTTTAAAACATCTAAAATGTAAAAGTGAAGGGAGAGAAAATTAAATGCTTGTTCAATTGGGAAGTGAGAAGGCTTCTATTTTATTCTATATAAAGGGGTGGCCTTACCTATATGCAATGTGCAATGTGTAAGGCTTTTGCGGAATTTAGTTTACTTCTTAATTTTAAAATGGTTTGTGGTACACAAAAAGAAGCAAAATTTTTCAAAAGATTATTATGTTCAAACTTCAAATCATTTTTTGCACCGTCTCCAAAAAACAATAAATGCAGCTTTTTGGGAAAGATCATTTGAAAGGACATAATTTTTTTTTTTTTATTCTACTCAAGACTTTTAAGACTCTTTTAAGGACACATATCAAACGACAAGAATTGAACGACCTTCATCCAATGGATACAAAGACCTTTAGAGACCAAAAATAATGGTTCTCTCAAGGGTTTCAATTGAGCCAACCAACCATAGGAAAGTTTTTCTTAAAAACTTTTTGGCATACTAAAGGCCTTAGTTCACTATGGATGAAGGTCGTTCAATCCTCATTGCTTGACAAGTGTCCCAAAGGAAGCTTAAAAATTTGTGACTGAAAAGAAATCACGGTCTTTTAAATGTTATTTTCTAAAGTTGCATTTACCTTTTTGGATTAAGAAGTGTGTTCAAAGGAGTTTGATCCCATGATCCATCATATGAAGTATTGATAAAGGGTCCTTTGATTTAAGAACTTCATAAAGATTCATTTCAGTAATTTGTTGGCCAAGAGGCCATAGGAGAGTGGTATAGAAACCGTGCAATTCCTCTTTGTACCTCTCACCATTCAATGGTCGCCATCACATTAACTTTGATTGCTGACATTTCAAGTCATTCAAAAAATAATTTCACACCATATAGTTTTAAGTTGGCTGATTGTTCACATTTCAAGTCATTTTTTAAAAAATCACACCATATAATTTTTAAAGTTGATTGTGCACATCATGGATTGCTTAATAAACTATGAAGAATATTTATTTGAATTGTTGGTATGCAATGTTAAATGTTATTTCACACACACACACACACACACACACACACACACACACATATATATATATATATATACATAGATAGATAGATATATATATATATATATATATATATATATATATATATACACATATATATATATATATACATATATATATATATATATGTATATATATATACACACATATATATGAGAAAGAATCTTACAAATGTGCTTACAGTCATGTGCATCTCTCTCTCTCTCTCTCTCTCTCTCTCTCTCTCTCTCTCTCTCTCTCTCTCTCTCTCCATCTCCATCCATCCATCCATTAACATGTCAAATGTGTTCTAATAATCGCTCAATTTATTACAACAAAAATTGTTGCTTTCTTGAGGCCATCGTGAAGTCGTCACCTTAATTTATTATTTTTTATATTTATTAAATTTATCTTTTCTGATGAAAAAACACTAAATTATTTTTTTGTTATAATTTTTTATTTAATTGGTTTTATTTTACTTCCTTCTCATTTCATTTTGTTTCAAAATGTTGATATGCAATGTGCACCTTTCATATTATTTAAGTGGGGCCCTTCGTAATATACAAATGATTTGTGATTATATATGTATAATAGATAATACAATTTTATAAAAAAACGCAATAAAAATTCCGTGTGATTGTAGGTACATATTCAAACTTACTCTCCCTAGTCTCCCCTTAGCTTAGCAAGCCTTTGTATCTCCTCACCCTCTTATAGGTAGTTTTGTATAGGCACAAAAAAGAATTCTTAATAGGGTGTTCCATACAACCTAATTCCATTCTCACTTCAATACAAGATTGGTAACACAACACTTTTACATCCAAAAGGGTGAGAGAGAGAGAGAGAGAGAGAGAGAGAGAGAGAGAGAGAGAGGGTTGTGTTTATAAAGGCTACCCAACCACTCAGAATGGGTCCCCTTGAACTTGTGCAACTACCCCATGCGAGTATCAATAATAAAGGACAACATCCATTGGATAAACAAGTCCCAGAGGTCATCCCCTTTTAGAGTAACCCCTATCTATGAAGTAAATATAACTTCCCAAGTGAAGAAAGTTGGCTCTTTCAACCCAAGAGATCAAGTAAATAATAAATAACTTTGCATGCCTGATCAGGTGATTCGATATTATCTAAAGATAGAAACAGTGAGAGAGTGTGAGGGATTGTGAGCACCATATTAGTGAATTTGAGAATTCCCAATTCCCACTTTCAAAATGAGCTTAAAATTTGACCACATCGTCAAATCTTAGCCAAAGTTTTGAGAGCATGGCTCGAAAGAGCTTCTCAAGTACTACCTTCTGGAAGGAGTTGCCCTCAAGAAATAGTTTGAGATTTGTCTATATGGTCAAATATTTAAGACATAAGTGATTCCCAAATTGGGTCTAAAGTCTCAAACTCTCTAATATTCTGTTTGTGGCTATTTTCATCAATTATTGTGCATGTACGTACGTGTGTGTGTGTGTGTGTGTGGCCCTTCCCCAACCCTAAGTGAATGTCCACATGGCAAGAGGCAGGGCCCACCATGTGGAACCCTGTCCCCAACCAAGTTTTAAAACTAGTGACAGATTTCTTTTTAAAGAAAGTAGTATGCACTGTTCAAAGAGGTATCTATCATACGTAGAAAGGTTACCATTTGGTAAAGTGGTGCCAATAGGGCTAATATATAAACATCATCACTCATAGAAAAAGTAGTATAATCAAGATACTTCGTCAAGAACTTAGTAAGAGAGAATCTCTACCATTGTCCACCAATAGGGCTAATATATAAACATCATCACTCATAGAAAAAGTAGTATAATCAAGATACTTCATCAAGAACTTAGTAAGAGAGAATCTCTACCATTGTCCACCATAACTGAATTGATCTATGTTCAAGAAAATAGTTTCCAGTGTTTCTATATGGAAATCATCGAATAGCCTGAAAAAAACATACATATTAGATTGATATCTTAAGAGGTATCTAGAAGCTGTTTAAACTTTTAAGTTTAAAGAGATAAGACTATAATTGATATTTAACGACAATGACACAAATTGTATTGCTTGTGAATAAAATTACCCAAAAAGTGTATACAAGGGTTGTCTATCAATAAAAGACAACCGAACGATGGATGATCTTCTACTACTGCTACGGTTGTTGTTGTAATCTCAATGAAGGAACCTCTTACCTGCCACCATCCAGGAAACACAACAAACTTATCAGTAAGCTTACTACTTATCAAGAAACACCTATCTTGGAAAGATAGGTGTCAATGATGCCTTTCCCTTGTTATCGGTGTCAAAAATTATAAAGAAAAACTACCAACTAAGTAGAGATCAAGTATACTTATAATACCTATGCTTTCATCTAGAAAAAAAATTGACAACAGTTTGCTAGTATTTGGGATGCTATTGGGAATGACAGAGGTTGATTAACTAGAGGTGGGTGAAATTTCCTCCAAATGTAGTTTACAAACATGATATTAGGGTAGGGTGTGTGTGTGTGTGTGTGTGTGTGTGTGTGTGTGTGTGTGTGTGTGTGTGTGTGTGTGTGTGTGTGTGTGTGTGTGTGTGTGTGTAACAGTTCATCTTTATAAAAACTGTTTACTTGTGAAAGGAAGCCGTCTGCACCATATCATTCAAAGTATTCTTTTAGGTAAACATTGTATGAAAAACCAACCAAAGTATTTAGATAGTTTTTTTTCAAAGCTCAGTGAGCAGGCCCGAAGTACATTTGTCCAGTTTGAAGAATTCCAACCTATTTAATGCTGAGGCCAAAATATAATATTTTATTTCTGCTAAACCAAGTAAGCATATCTGCCTAGATTTATAAAATATATTTTCTCAGAAGTTTCAAAAACTTCAACTACTCAGTGTACCAAAACTAGCTAGTTAAGTGCCATCAAAAAGATGAGCTAGCTGTAAAAAGTTTCGAATTTAAGCTAGATATCCAAGACCCAAAAAGGACAACCAGTAGTCAGCAGTCAAGGAGTAGGTAAGGCAAACCAGTAACCCCACCTTGGTATAGAGATACCCAAAAAAGGCCAACCAGTAATCAGTAGTCAAGGTGTAGGTAAATCAAAGCAAACCAGCAGCCCCTGCTTAGTATAGAGATTTTTGTATTTTGAGATTTATCAAACCTGGACCAGATTAAAGGTATTAATCCAGTAATCAGTGTCATGTTTTAGATTTTTCACCTCAAGGCAAGCAAGACAAGGTCAGCACAAAAAAGTGAGAGGATTTTGCAAAAAAACAGCTCAGAGAAGTATTAGCCAGAGCTGGCCAACCAGATGTAGTAAAAAAAGAGCCAGTTTTAAGCTAATAAACTAAGTATCAGGCTGAAGGTTTAGTGTTTTGTCAATGCAAGTAGCCTCCCCCATATCATACCATACAAAGGTAGTAGAGCAAGAAAAGGCCATATCAATACTTCACACGCTCAGATCAAAATTTAAGCCAATGCTTTTTATAAAAAAAACCAGATTATATATGAAGCCAAACCAGGAAAAATCCAAAACATGTTTTAATCCTGCAAAACCATAGAGGCCAGTAAGAAGTGAAAGGATCTAGCAACAGTTTAGAGAAGAATTTTCCAAAGTAAGAGAAGTGTCAGAGTAAGAGAAGTGCTAGCCAGAGCCAGAGCCATAGCCATAGCACCAATGTTTCAGATTTTCTGCAAATTGAATGTATCATACCCAGATAAACAACTGCAACATTCCAAATTTAGATTTTGGCAGCATAACCAGCAATGCCACTATTCTCACCAGAAGTATCAATTTCAATGCAAAGAAACATCAAATTTTTAACAGTTTCCACGATAAGTTCCTTGAATCTCCTCATAACCCACCAGAATATGAACCATCACATAATATTTCGGAGTATCAACCAGTGATCAGTTAGATCGGTTTCCCCATATTACCATAGTATACCACATTTAGGTAACAACGAGATCAGTACCATAGAACTGATGCCACTTTTTTGTCAAGCAACAAAAAACTAGAGTGAGTAAGTATGTAAACAGTACCAGGCAGGAAGCAAAAAGAAACCATCTGTTGATGTGCAATTAACAGTGTCAAGGTTATCAAACATATGCTTTAGCTAAAGAAAATCCAAAATGTATAGTTCTGCCAATATTTCTAATGTAAAAAACCTGTTGTAATTTCCCAACAGAGCAAGGAATTAAGCATTTGAGATTTTGAGCATTAGTAAAAGACTAAAAAAGCCAGTGTGGTAGAATGCTTAGTACACATTAATGGTGGTGAATAAAACCTTTGAAGTGAAGCCATCATCACAGCAGCAGTGTATATAGATTATTGCGAAGCCAAGCATCAAACTGACCTTACCCGTAAATTCTACACCAAGTCTAAGTGAGGGAGTTCCCCTCACCTTATATAGTGGAAGAGACTGCGGACGCCGCAGTTATGGAGGTGCCGCAGACACCTAGCATAGGGGGGGAAGGATGCCTTTTGAATCATACCACGTTGTTGAAGGCTCACAGTCATGTCAAGCCACCGATCCTTTGATCGAGATGTAGTGTGACGCTTCATGAGTGGAAGGGGAAGAGACATGCCTCGATAGAGCAACCTGCCAGTAATGCAGAGCATAACCAAGAGGGGAGCACTTATAGGTATAGAGAATCTTTTAGGGAATGCTCCCACTGGGACCATGTTCCAAAAGACTGGTTCAAACTAACCCAAGCAAACCAAGTATGGTTAAATCCACAAGGGGTTTTACCTTCCAAGTGTTATGATAAGAGTCTATTCCCATGGGGAAAGTTTATTAGAGGTACCAAGCTCCGCAAAACAGCAAAGTTTTGCTTTAGCCATAGTGTTTTTTCATAGCAGGAGATAGCATTAATTATTATGTAAAGCCTAAGGTAGATACACATAAGGCAACAACTCAAATCAAGTATGAGTGTAAAAGGTTGGATGTCATATTTTGCAGCCAAATACAGTGCTTCGAGACACAATAAGAAGCCCACCCAATGTTAGCAAGTTCAGATGTAGTGACCAAGAGTGTGTGTGTGTGTGTGTGTGTGTGTGTGTGTGTGTGTTTTCATGTTCGTTCTCAACCCCATTAAACTATAGACTTGAAAGTGCATATTGAAACTAGAAATACTTACAAAAGTGTGGAAATTGTATTCTCAGCTCAAAATCCATAAATTGTGATCCTCAAAGGTGTGGAATTTCATAGTGAAAAAGCATAAATCTTGAGTGAAAAAAACTGAAAAAAACCTGCCTAAACGCTATGCTCTTGCCTCAAAACACTCTTCAAATTCAACCACGAAGTTTGCATATTTGTAGCACCAAAACCCTTAAACTCAGTTCCCAACATTATAACAACTCATAGCAAAAAGAAGAAGAATGCTCAGCTTGAAAATACCTCCAAATCTTAGTGACAAAATCCATAATTTTTAAAGCTAACTAGCTTCAAGTCCAAAACACTACTCACATGCCTTGCAAAATGAAGTATTTACAACACTATGTAGCTGTGAAAATGTTAATAGATCTCTATAATTTAAAGACTTTCAACATTATTTACATATATGCTTACAGCTCATTAATGCCCTTTATTATGAGCAAACCTATGAGTAGAGTTCGACAATGAGGAGCATGAACTGCAGCTTATAGAATATGGTATGAGTCGGAGAATAAGGAAATCACCACGGTGATTCTAAACTCGAGAGGCCATGTCCCCTTCATAGAAAGTTAGTTTGATTGCTTGAGTCTGCTAGGTGTGTGTATGTGTGAATGGAGAAGGCAAGTACCTCTGTGTGTGTGTGTGTGTGTGTGTGTGTGTGTGTGAGAGAGAGAGAGAGAGAGAGAGAGTGAAATCATGTTTCCTCATGAGCATAAGATAGAAGAATGTCCACTTTTTGTGTGTGTGTGTGTTTGAGAGAGAGAGAGAGAGAGTGTGTGAAATCATGTTTCCTGATGAGCATAAGATAGAAGAATGTCCACTTGTATGTGTGTGTGTGTGTGTGTGTGCGTGCGCGCACGTGCGCGCGCATGCTTGTGTGTGTGCGCACACACACACAAGATAGAGAGAAAGGTGGAGGGAGAGGGGTGGAGAAAGCTTAATGAAGCAGTTTATGAGCAAGCCTTGGCGATATTAAAGTGTGCATGTGAGTGCGGTGTAGACCCATATGGCCAAGTTGGCAAGTCAATTTTGCACCCTATATGTGCGCAATGAGTCACGATAGTGCTTCTCTATGTTTACACCCCCCTGTGCATGATAGAGAGCGTATAAAAATCAAGAAAATCATGTGCACAAATGAACCTTACATACGATCTTGCAATCGGTTGTTATTGAATCCTTAAGAGTATGGAACCCAAGTGTATTTGACTGTTTGTTTTGGTAAACATAAAGGCACCCTCTTTTTTTTTTTTTTTTTTTTTTTTTTGTGGCATGCTAAGGCCTCACTACCTGAAGGGTGAAGGTCATTCAATTTTCATTGCTGGACAAGTGTCCCTTAGGGGCCTTAAAAGTCTCGTGAATAGGAAGAAGTCGTAGACTTTTAAATATTATTCTCTAAGCCTACATTCTCTTTTTTGGCATGCTTGAAAAAGGCTTCACGGAATAAAGGATTAAACAATATATTCATAGGAGTTTGATCTTACGATGTAAGATATTGATAAAAGGTCATTTCATTTAAGGATTTTCAAAAAAAAAATGATTAAATTGTTTTATTATCTTGCGCGCCTTTTCATAGAATGCCAGGCAATCGGGGCATGGCTGGAAAAATATGCAAATGGATTCAAAAGACATGGCAAATTAAGTTCTTCAAGAATGATATGTTCTTTAGTAGTAAGAGGATGGAAAGTCCTGCTCTTCTCGTCTGCACTCAAATAATCAGGTACTACTTCTTGCACCATATTTGGTAAGCAAGGAACTGCGGCATGTTTGAGGGGGATCTAGTTGTGGCAAGCTTTTGTGAAATCACGCAAGAGAGCAGATTGATGATCCACATGATCGAATGCAAACAAACCTCAAAGGACTGGTTTAGAACAATACATAACATTTTGTAATAAGTAAAGCCAAGGAGTAGGAGTGGTTTCTCTGCCGAGCAGACAACTTGTAATCCTTTGATCCTCAAGATTGGTGTATATTTTTGTTCTTAATACTATCCATTCACAATTGTGAGTATATATAATTTTTTTTATTATTATCTTTGTGTTTATTAAATCTATCTATTTTATATAAAAAACATTAAAAAATTTGCTAGAATTTTTAATGTCTTTTTATTTTATTATCTTTATTGCATATGTAATTTTCACAAGATGTGAAACTTAATAACTTTTTTAATTTTATTATATCTTATCACTATTAGACCATTAAAAGTTTTATTATGAAAACATTAAAAGTTGCTTTTGCTTTTATTTGGCAATGCCCATTTTTATTTATTTTACTTCTTTTTTATTTTATTTTATTTTAGAATGTCAATGTGAACCTTTCAACTTGTTTTTTAAGTGGGCCCCTCTGTAACATATAAGCCATTCGCGATTATGTATCTATAATGGACAATAAAATTTTATATTAGAATAAAAAAAATAAAGTGATTGTAAGCACTCATTCATATCCGTAGCTCCCCAAAACTCTCATCCCCCGTAATGATGGATTTTTTCATTAGTAGGCCTAAGTGACTCTTCACCTTGTTTTATAAAACCAATAGACACACAATATGCAAAGTTGTAGATGCACCAAGATGAAATTAAAAAACAATGGTTCTCTCTGGGGTTTCAAGTGAGATACTAACCATGGGAAAGGTTTTTTTTTTTTTACTTTTCATAGGTAGTTTTGTATAGGTGGTCCACACAACCTAATTTCCTCAATTCTCAATTTAACACTAGATTGGTAACACGACACTTTAATGTCCAAAAGGGAGGGAGAGAGAGAGAGAGAGACAGAGAAGGTTGTGTTCATAAAAGCTACCCAACCACTCAAAATGGGTCCCCTTGAACTTGTGGAACTACCCTATGTGGGTATCAATAATAAAGGGCAACATACATTGGATAAACAAGTCTAAGAGGTCATCGTGTTTTGTGACAACATCCATTGGATGAACAAATCCCGGAGGTCATCCTGTTTCGTGGTGAGAGTACACCCCATCTATGAAGCAAAATATAACTTCCCGAGTGAAGAAAGTTTCTCTTTCAACCCAAGAGATCAAGAAGAAATTAAATCAATCTCTCTCTCTCTCTCTCTCTCTCTCTCTCTCTCTCTCTCTCTCGCCATGAACACTCCTATGTGTGGGGTTTGGGGGGGGGGGGGGGGGGGGGGGGGGGGGGGGGGGGGGTCCTTATATGATAAAAACTACCTATCACTTGGGTTCATTAGTCGGGATTTTTTGTTATTATTATTTTTTTACATTTTCACATAGAGAAGGGTGTTGAAAAAATAATCTTGAAAGAAACATGTACAAATTGAATAAGAAAAAGGTCCCTTTTATGGGTGAAAATTTACTGTTAAGGGTTTTAGTAAAGAGTCCTTAAAGAGATATATAGGTTTTACATACAGTGACCCCCTCCCCCCCCCCCCCCCCCCCCCCCCCCCCCCCACACACATGAACAGCTTGTATTTTAGGATACCTCTTGTGATCTAGATGCAACTTGCTTAGGAGAGACCATAAATTGTCTCACCAAACCAGCTTCAAGCTCCAATCTTGCCAATTTACAAACACATTCATGAAGCTACCCACCATCATCTTTTGCATTGAGCAATTATGGGCCCTCTGCATCCACACTCAATTTTCCATCCCAATGTAACATGTATTCAATAAGCTATGCCATACTTATCGGATGTAAATAACCTTTATGATCTTGGAATTAAAAATTTACCATACAGTGTGTGAATCATATAATGCCAAAACCATAACATTAATCTCCGTATCCTTCATGTGAAGCAATGTTTTGGCCATTGATGGCATGTATGGACCATTGCCAGATCAAAACATTACACATACTTACTGATGAAAACTATTCATTTAATCAATGTACATGTGCAATTAATTTTGGGTACAATTCCACCAAAGGTAACATAACACATTTGGTAGCCGTGGAACAACATTTTTGGAAAAATTCGAAGCAATCATGGCTTGTACTCTCATCATCTAGCATTCAAAGAGTAGAACAGTTGTTTATCATCTTGAGAGCTCGCAAATTTTTGGCAATTGCTCTCTCACACACACACACACACACACACACTCGCACCTTGAGGTAGACAAGTTTTGAGAAGGTGATATCCATCACAAGGAATCTATATATTGAAGGTGATGTCCAACATAAGAAGCTATGTACCTTTAGACAACTTATGAGCTTGCATTGATATAGAGGAGCTACCTTAACTCACCAATATTTCACCACTTCTTGCAGGTGGCTCAACATTGGAAGTGCTCTGCAAGCAAGCGAGTACTTTTTTGGCCTCTAGAGGCCTTAGTATCCCAAGGGTGAAAGTCGTTCAACTTTGTTTGTTAGAGAGGTTTCCTACTTGCTATAAAAGTCTTAGCTTTTTTTAAAAAATTTAAAATTACAAGGTCTTGTCATGCTCTTGTTGAGCCATGACATCATCCAGGGACAGTAATTACAATATAATTCACTCACAATTGTGACTTTTGCTATTTTTTTAAAAAAAGTCGTAGCTTTTTAAATTTTTTTAATTATATTCTCTAAAGCCTACATTGACTTGTTGGGCATGATTGAAAATGGCTTTAGAAAACAAACAATTAAACAATATAGCGTTGAATTAAATGGAATAAAGGGAGATGCTCACTTGGGAATAAAGGTCAAAGGGAAAAGGAAAGGAAAGTCCTTGGGAGATGTCAAGTTAGGGAAGAAAAAGGAAGGCATTAACGAAATATCTCTCTTTGCATGTGTTCGTGTGTTTGTTTTGAGCGTACGGGTGGTGGAGGGCAAATGGACATAGAGCACAATTGTTTTGCTTATTGCAGTGCAACTTAATCGACTCCAGCAAATTTTTGAATTGATCGACTCTCGACTCCATTGTAGCTTGATTGAATTGAAGAGAAATTTGTAGATTGCAGGGAGCATTGCAGAACAAGGCGATGACTTGAGCTCACAAGGTTATCTATCTCGCATCATTTAACCGTGGTCGTAGAGGAGGGCGGCAAGTTGACCTAGAGGTGAGGTGGGGTTGGATTGACGACGGATCCCTAGGGAATGGTTCTCTCTCTCTCTCTCTCTCTCTCTCTCTCTCTCTCTCTCTCTCTCTCTCTCTCTCTCGTGCTTGACATGCTTGAGATGCTAGGATTGTACTTGAGGTGAGAACCCAGCCCAAGCTTGAAGTGCTTAAGGGGCAAGCTTGTGGTGGGAACTGAACTTATGCATGAGAGGATTGAGGTGTAAAAAGGTCAAATCCAATCCCTTCAAGGAGGGGGCGAGCCCTACATGAGGGGGGATGAGAGAGAACACCCACACACTCACACAAGGCCTACTTGGTACAAAGAAATCATAAGGGACACTTGTCAAGTTCCTCCTCATGTTGCCCTCATGGTGTGCCTGAAGCCAATTAATTGGCCACCCAAGGGGTCCAATGATAATTTAAGAGATTTAATTAATTTTTTTGCATTTATCAAGTCTTCTCTCTCAAAGGGGAAAGGGGGACACTTGTTCCAAGATGACCCTTGTTGCTTGGTATCCTGCTCATGATTGGCTAGGTTTGGAGGGGTCCAATGAGCTTCAAGCATGAGCTAAAAGGGGGGGGGGGGGTCGACCAAAGCAAGCTAGGGGGCTGCTTAGGGGGTATATCTACCACACACACTCACACAAACTCTCATTAGGCAATGTGAAAAATTGCAAGAGCTCCTTCTCCTTCTCCAAGCAAGTAGAGGTTGAGAGCCTACACCAATACTCTTGGCTATGGAGTGCAAATCCAACCAAGAGTCATGCTTCAATGCTTAAGCTTGCCATCTTCTCCTTCTTCATTACTATGCTATTATGTATGCTAGCAAAAAGATTTATGATAAGTGAGGAACGAATTCTTTCTCCTATGAAATGTTTCTTCTTCCTCTTCCCTACCCTCATTCCCTGCTAGCTCTCTCCACCTTCGAAGGTGTTTGAGGTCTTGGGACTGAGGCTTGGGATAGTTAAACCTTTCTTCAAATTTTATGTTATGCTTGTGATGCATGAAGCTTTCCATCTTCATTGCATCACCTAGGTCATAAGGAACACAAAGATTATATTGTAACAAGTCTTTCTTAATGGGAGAAATCATAATACAAATGCGTATTGGAGGGTGACTGGCTCCACATAAATCCGGTCCTCCACTATTGTCATGTTCTCTAAATTCTCTCTCTTGCAAAAGTATTGTTCATGCCAAGTTAACTAACTGCTATGTCTTTGTTGTTATCTTCAATTCTGTTGACCCGATATGCTCACAAAGTAATTTCTCAAAAGTACTCTCATTAATTTCCGTTACTCTCAAGTTATTAGGCCAATTCCATTACATTGGTATCAGAGCATTTGATTTTTCTTTTCTTGCTTAAGAAGAGAGGTCCTTAAGTAGCCTATAAATGGTCCCTAAATGGTTGATGTTGTTAATTATATTGGAACTGGGATCTATAATCGGTTTTGTTGAGCCCACTATGTGGGATATGGTGCACACCTCGGGAGCTTTGGATTTAATAATGGAGTCCTTTTAGACTTGCCTACGGCTTTACCATTATTGAGCCATAAGAAATTCGAAAGGAGCTAGCCCTCAGCAACTTTGTTATGTTAGACCTACTCCACTACTCTCTATAATTAACCACATCGAGCCGTGGGTGTAGATACTTAAGAGCCAATTTTCAAAGGCTAAGAGGAGTGGCAACTAAGGTTTTGAATTGCCAAAGCATACACTAAGTACATACATAAATTTTGTTAACATGGCTGACAATAATCAAGAGAGTAGAATGAACATTGATAGCTTTGATTTTTCACATGAAGGTGCTAATGATGATGCCCCCATGTTTGTGAATTATCTCGTCACTAGGTTGTAGCAAGCTATGGGCAACCCTGCTTTGCAAGCCGAAGTTACTCAACAACTTCGTGCTTATGGAATTTCCCTTCCTCTCCAAGAGGAGAGAGAGCTTAGGAGGTCTCTTGAAGAGACCCCAAAAGAAGACTCTCTCCCAATCGAGAGGAGGAATCCAAAGAGTAAGAAAGCAATGAAACATTAAGCTCCTCTGAGGATGTGGCTCCACAAAGACGGCGGTCTAGACGATCGCCACTCCTCCCAAGAGGAAAAGATCAACACACAGTCCTTCTCCTCGTCATTCTGAAAGGGAAGAGAGGAAACAAAGGAAGAAAAGGGCTAGAAAGAGTTCACCCTCTTCTCCTTCTTCTTCACCTTCCTCCTATTCCAATGAAAGCTATGGCTATTCTCCTAGAGAATACATGAGGGGAGGACATCGCAAATCATTCCCTACATGGTGAAGGTCACATAAGCTAAAGAAGTTCAAGGAGGGAGAAAAGAGTATCTCTTTTCTCACCTATGATGGCACCTTTGGTACTACCGACAAAGTGTTGGCCTTCATCCAGCAATTTGATGCGGCCTTTGGAGACGGCTTTACGGAGTCCTCCAAGCTACACCATGTAACTATGCACTTTCAAAAATCAACTTTTCAATTGCTAGCCTTCGTGCCAACGGCAAAGCCCCAAAGACATGGAAAAATCTACGAGTTTCCATCATGAAGCAATTTCTTGCAAGCGATGCAAAGGACAAAGTGCTTACCGAATGGCGTAGCTTGAAGCTTCTCTCTCATGAGTCTATCCACAAGTATGTAAACAAGTTTTGGGATTTACATGTCAAGGCTACTGTCTTTCAAAAGATAGACTTTGCGGAGCAAAGGTAGCAATTCTGTGCGGGATTTCCTTAAGAGATGGTAGAATACATCAACTCTCAACGTCCTGGTACTATTAGCAAAGTAATCCATCACACCATGGTTGCTTCACGCATCAATTTCCATCAAGGGGCTAGACGGAATGTCAAGCCCATGGAAAACAAAGATAAAAATGATGCAAAGGGAAAAACCAATGCTCAAAATTCTTCCCGAGGCACTTCCAACAACAACAATCAGTCCAAGGAGAAGGGAGTTTACAAAGGCAAAAACAAACTCTCTCATGAAGAGCTTGAAGCTTTTTGCAAGGACCATAAGTGTTTCAAGTGTGGGGAGCACGGACATGGCTATCGTTCTTGCCCCAAAAAAGAATGCTTGCACTGAGACTTCTAGGGCTTCCACCATCGAAGCTCCAAAAGAGGATGGTCGTTGCAAAGCATCATCACTTTCCTATGCTTGGGAAAAGGTAAGAGAGCATGATGCCTCCATCTTGTTTGACCCTGGCTCTACTCACAACTTCATATCAACGGAGTTGGCCACCAAGTTGGGCATTCAAGCTTTCAAGATGGGAGATATGGTAGCGGCTGACACAACTTTCAAGGGACAGCAAGCCTCCGTTACTCCCTTGATTGCAAAGTTGAGGCTTCATGTCTAAAGCTATGTCGACAAAGAAGACTTTTTCATCTCTCCTCTCAAACATGAGGATGCTATCCTAGGGGCACCATGGTTTGATCGCATGGTTGCCAATATGAAGTTCCCTAAAAGGAGAATGTACTTCACCTACAGGGGAAAGAATATGTATGTAGAAGCTAATGAGGGTGGTCGCATCCACTTGTAAATCCTCATGATTTTGATAAGTCGATGAAGAGCTCAGTTTCTATGTACATGATTTTTGTCAAAGAGTCTCTAAAAGATCCTAATGTTTCATCAAATGTAAATGGTAGGAATCAACAAGAGTTATTTTGTAAAAGGATTCCAAGATGTGTTCATCGATGATATCCCTATGGACTTACCTCCAAAACAAGGGGATAATGACCATCGCATTGAACTCCTTCCAGGGAGCTCACCGTCTAACAAGACTCCTTATCAAGTCTCACAAGCTCAACAAGAGGAGATCAGGAGGCAAGTACAGGAATTAGTAGACAAAGGGATGGTGAGGCCTAGTTCCTCTCCCTTTTGTTCCAATCCTTTAGTGCAAAAGAAAGATGGTACATACCGTATGTGTGTGGACCATCGAGCACTAAACCATATCACTATCAAAAACAGATTTCCCGTGCCTCGGGTAGAAGATCTATTTGATAAGCTACAAGGCTCTACCTACTTCAGTAAGATTGACCTTAAAAGTGGCTATCATCAAATAAGGATAGTGGATGAAGATATCCTAAAGGCCGCGTTTCGCGCAACGTTTGGTCTTTATGAATATATATTCATGTCTTTTGGCTTGACTAATGCACCAGCTACACTCAATCGTCTAATGGAGAAAAATTTTAGACCTTACCCCAAATTCACTGGAGTGCTCTTCGATGATATCATCATCTACTCCAAGTCTTTGGAGGAACATAAGCAACATCTCCAAGTGATTTTTCAAGCATTGAGGAAAAACAAGCTTTTTCTCAACCAAAAGAAAAAGTAATTTTTTCCTTCAAGAGATTCAATACCTAGGTCATATTATCTCTCAAGATGGTATCCGTATGGATCCATCAAAGTTAGAGGTAATAAAAGCATGGCCTAATCCAAGGAATCTACATGAGCTAAGAAGCTTTATTGGTATGTGCATATACTACAGGCGCTTCATAGCAAAATTCTCTCAAATAGCAGGACCATTACATGACTTAACAAAGAAGAACGTTAAGTACTCATGGACTACTAAAGAGAAAAATGCTTTTGACAAGCTCAAAGAGAAACTTACCTCCCAACCAATCCTTATGCTTCTAGACCTCTCAAAGCCATTTGAGGTCCAATGTGATGCTTGTGGTGATTGCCTTGGAGCAGTCTTACTTCAAGAAGGGCATGCCATAGCATATGAGAGCTGAAGGCTCAATGCCAATGAACAAGTCTTGGGCATATACGAAAAAGAGCTTTTAGCTGTTCTACATGTCCTAGACACATGGAAGCGCTATCTATTGGGGAGACTCCATTTATTTTGCGAACGGACCACCAAAGTCTCAAGTACTTCATGATGCAAACCAAGCTTTCCGACAAACAAATGAGGTGGGTAAATTTTCTTTTACAATTTTATTTTCATATTTCTCACATTACTAGTAAGCACCATCAAGTGGCCTATGTACTTTCACGACAACCAAAAGTTAATGCGGTGTCTATAGCAACTCACAATGATCTATTTTCTATAATAGATGGTATGCTACTGACCCTGACATTAAAGAGATAATGTCAGTCCTTGAACTGGGGAAGAAAGAAGAACCATTCACCTTGCAGGATGGTTATCTTCTCCATGGCAATAGGCTATGTGTTACCCACTCCCTTCGTGGAAAAGCTACGTATGAATCCCATGTTCCTCCCTATGCGGGGCATAGAAGCATTTAACCTACTCTTTGAGAAGTAGAGACATAATTCTATTGGCCTACCATGAAAGTGGACATACAAGAGTATGTTTCAAAATGTGTGGTATGCCAAAAGACCAAGTATGATAGAGGGAAGAAACCTGGATTACTCTATCCATTGCCAATCCCTAATTCACTATGGGAGAGTATATCCATGGATTTTATCATTGGATTGCCCAAGTCTATCCATGGGTATACAAAAATATGGACATTAGTCGACAGGTTTAGCAAGCAAGCACACTTTATTCCTATCAAAAAGACCATTAAGCCACACCAAATGGCAACTCTCTTCATATCTCAGATTTTCAAGCACCATGGATGACACGCATCCATTGTGCCAGATAGAGATCCTAGAATGACCAGTAATTTCTAGAAAGGTCTCTTTGAAAATCTCGGAACAAGATTGAATTTCTCTTCGGCCTATCATCCACAAATGGATGGCCAAAGTGAGATAGCCATTCTTATGATACTCGATCTACTCAAGACTTATGTTACCAAAGTAGATCAACGCTCATAATGGGAAAAGTACTTACCTCTTGTAGAGTATGCTTACAATAATAATGTACATACTTCTACAGAAAAAGCACCTTTTGATATCATTGAGGGAAGATCTAAAAGTCTCTTGCTACTCAAAGTACATGAGAAGATCTTCGCTGCCGATCAGTATAGCCGTGACCTACAAGAATATTTTCAAAAGATTAAGGAGGCTATATCCATCTCTTAACAAAGGAAAAAAGATGTTGATGACAAGCACAGAAGGGCCTTAACATTCAAAGAAAATGATTGGGTCTTACTCAAGTTTCCTAAAGCTCGATTAAGGCAAACGACGGGCAAAAATCCTACGGGCCATCAAAAGTATTATACTAAGCTAGCAAAAAGATACTATGGTCCTTTCCAAATCATGAAGCCTATCAATGAGACGGCTTACCAACTCAAGTTGCCCAACCATTGGCTCATACACATTGCTTTTCATGTGAGCCTACTTAAACCCTACAAAGGAGAGCCACCAAGTGAACCAATTATTGAAGACCCACCCGAAGTCGAAGACCAAGAAGAGGTGCTACAACCCGAAGCTATCCTTAGGCATGAAGACAAGGTACTACGACATGGTAAGATTATCTGACGATATCTTATTAAGTTCAAAAATTATCCTTTTGAAGATTCTATATGGATGCAAGGAATACATCTTAAGGATATTATGAACCTTGTCAATGCTTACAATGCTACATTTGAGTAAGCAAATATACAAATTTCTTATAAATGACCCATGTTTTTGTCTTATAAGACTAGTTCTCTTTTTAATTGTGCACAAATTTAAATAGTATGCATTCTTAGAATCATGTTTGTGACGCCATCTCTCAAACACCACGTAGAATTTGTCACTGTACTTTGGGAGAATAAAATGGACTAAGGAGCAGACATGCTTTCACCTACTACGCCTCCCAAGCACCAAATGGATTAGTCATCCAGCTTGGAATGATTTTGTAGGGTAAAAAGGGATCCTCTACCAGCTAAGTAAGATTGACTAAGGCTTTATCTCTTCTATCTCATAGTCGAGGACGACTATGATTTCAAGAGAGAGGTAATGTCATAAAATCTAATATCTAACCAACCCAAATGATTTTTTCATATTAAACTGATCACTTAATGTGGGAGAATAAACGGGAACAAGTGTTAAGATATAGACATGTGCTTATGGATCTATCTCAACACGGGGCCAATGGTAAAGGGGCCCAAATGAAATATGGTCTATCAAAGAGCAAGGCTACCAATGGAGCTTAGAAGACCTTCGGGTTGACTTCATTGAAGACCTCCAATAGTTGGTGTAAAAGTCCTTTGACCTTAGGTAAGCTAGGGCTAAGCTTGAGGTGGGAACCCGGCCCAAGCTTAAGGTGCTTGAGGTGCTTGATGGTTGAGGTGCTTGAGATGCTTGAGGTGCTTGATGATTTGAGATGCTTGAGGTGCTTGACATGCTTGAGATGTTAGGACTGTACTTGAGGTGAGAACCCAGCCCAAGCTTGAAGTGCTTAAGGGGCAAACTTGTGGTGGGAACTGAACTTATGCATGAGAGGATTGAGGTGTAAAAAACTCAAATCCAATCCCTACAAGGAGGGGGCGAGCCCTACATGAGGGGGGATGAGAGAGAACACCCACACACTCACACAAGGCCTACTTGGTACAAAGAAATCATAAGGGACACTTGTCAAGTTCCTCCTCATGTTGCCCTCATGGTGTGCCTGAAGCCAATTATTTGGCCACCCAAGGGGTCCAATGATAATTTAAGAGATTTAATTAATTTTTTTTCATTTATCAAGTCTTCTCTCTCAAAGGGGAAAGGGGGACACTTGTTCCAAGATGAACCTTGTTTCTTGGTATCCTGCTCATGATTGGCTAGGTTTGGAGGGGTCCAATGAGCTTCACGCATGAGCTACAAGGGGGGGGGGGGGGGGTCGACCAAAGCAAGCTAGGGGGCTGCTTAGGGGGTATATCTACCACACACACTCACACAAACTCTCATTAGGCAATGTGCAAAAGTGCAAGAGCTCCCTCTCCTTCTCCAAGCAAGTAGAAGTTGAGAGCCTACACCAACACTCTTGGCTATGGAGTGCAAATCCAACCAAGAGTCATGCTTCAATGCTTAAGCTTGCCATCTTCTCCTTCTTCATTACTATGCTATTATGTATGCTAGCAAGAAGATTTATGATAAGTGAGGAACGAATTCTTTCTCCTATGAAATGTTTCTTCTTCCTTTTTCCTACCCTCATTCGCTACTAGCTCTCTCCACCTTCGAAGGTGTTTGAGGTCTTAGGACTGAGGCTTGAGATAGTTAAAGCTTTCTTCAAAGTTTATGTTATGCTTGTGATGCATGAAGCTTTCCATATTCACTGCATCACCTAGGTCACAAGGAACACAAATATTGTATTATAATAAGTCTCTCTTAATGAGAGAAATCATAATACAAATGCCTATTGGAGGGGGGACTGGCTCCACATAAATCCGGTCCTCAATTGTTGTCATGTTCTCTAAATTCTCTCTCTTGCAAAAGTATTGTTCATGCCAAGTCAATTAATTGCTATATCTATGTTGTTATCTTCAATTATGTTCACTCGCTATGCTCACAAAGTAATTTCTCAAAAGTACTCTCATTAATTTCCGCTACTCTCAAGTTATTAGGCCAATTCCATTACATATAGTATCATGTCCTCGATGTAAGAAGGACAATTGTCAAACATACCATTAGCGTGTGGGCCAAGAAGATTTTGTGGATATTAATATATTGAAGGATCCAAATAATAGATTCTATTGTCTATGTATGCCTAAAGTGAGTTCCATTCTCTTGCTCTAACCACCTTAGCCTATGTTTTTGGAATCAAAACCTAGAGCTAACTTGCATTTACTTTTACAGTTAATAAAGAGCCAACTTCCCCAACAAAGAAATTTGGAGATATATATATCTTGGGTCCACAACTCTATGTGCTTCTCTGAATGAAAAATATCCCTCATGGCACATTAGCCTAGAGATGGTTTGTTCATTTCCTCATACTCCAAGTAACAACAATTGTTTTCCCATATGAAAGCAACAATGACATAAGCTTAATATGTGTTGAGCTTGACAAGCCAATAGTGTGGACACTAAATTCACTCTGAGGAACTCATTTAGAACAAAGGATGTGAGTGTTCGAATTTTGAAATAAGTATTTTGTGGGTTTGCAATTAGTATAACTTGACCAACCATTTTGTGTGTTTGCATCGGCATAAAGTGATGGTTGCATGTATATGGGAATCTCTCTAGAGACTATGAATTGTACAAGGTAGATATAAAATAAATCAAAGTGCCAAATCAAACAGATGATAACTCTTGTGGATGGAGATGTCTTCTGCATGTGGAGTACATATTGTAGAGTCTCTTTGCATTAAATCGAGTCATGTTAAAGGTAGCCATTTTGCAATGTTCTCCAATAACTTTTGGTTGTATAGGTTAAGGGAATGATCCAAAAATATTTTATTTTAGTAAAGTTTATTGGAAAGATACACCATTACTAATCTATAATGGTACCATGCTATACTTGTCTGCCAACATCTACGAGTTGTCTCACAACCTTGAGTTTTGGATGCGAAAAACAATTTGTGGATGACCATGCCCAACAAGAGTGAGGAAGCTAGTAGATGAACAAGTGAAAGGATCACGATGGCTTTCTAAAACAATAAGAAAGTAGTAAAATCTTTAGGTTGAGTTTAAGTAGAATTATATAAGGTGAAGCACTATTCAAGAATGTCTTTTATTAACCAAATATACTAGTAAATCTTTTGAAATTTGTAGGATTTTTTAGCTAAGTTTTGACATCATTGCACCGGTTTTATTCTCTTTATCATGGTTTGCTCACTAATATATATATATATATATATATATATATATATATATATATATATATATATATAAAACTAATCAATATATGTGTATGTGTGTATGTGTATGTATGTAGTATAGAACTTACTAGAATTAAGATGAAATAAAAATATCCATTTAATACTTTAAAACCAAAATAACATTTAAGGTAAGTCTCAATCATCACTAAAAACATTGAAAGTATCCTAACCCAATATATCTCTGAACCAATGGTCCACAATTGTACCCAAAATGTAACCCTTTTACAATGGCCTTATGGAATCCCAAAAAAACAATTTGAAAGTTCATTATGGTCTACATAAGGCTATGTGAGAGAAAACAAATAAAATTTAAATAACCTTTAAGGTAAGTCTCAATCAGGTCATTTTTTTATGTTCTTCTAGTCGGTACTCGCTACTCGCAAATGGTTTATATAATTTGAAAGGGCCCCAATAATAAGGTAAATGGTGCACATTGCACATTAGTATTTTGAAACAAAATAAAACAAAAAAAAGTAAAATAAAAAGACACATTAAAAATCAAAACAAAAGAATGTTTTAATGCTTTCAAATAAGCATAGAAAATAATTAGACAATTTTGTGAAGTGATTTGTTTTTTAAATCCTCAAATGAGAGAATCATTTATCAATACCTTAGTGTTTGAGAAAGATGTGTATGAGCTTAGGCTTAAGTCGATTGAAAATCGAGATTAGTCGGTTGCAAAGGACAGCAAAGGAGAAAAAACCCGATAAAATATAGTAGAAAAAAATAGTTCGAATATTTTGTAAATTTAAAATTTTCTACTAGTATTTTCATTTTGTATTTGTATAAGGAGGAAACTTGTCGCTTAGACAAAAAGGACTTTCTCGAAGATTGCATCGTAAGATCAAACTCTTATGAGTATTTTGTTTAATGTTTTGATTTCTAAAGTCATTTTCAAGCATGCAAAGAAAGTAAATGCTGCCTTGGAGAATAGCTTTGTATTCCAAAGTTTTAGCTTTCTATTCCGAAGACTTTTGAATCCCTTAGGGACACTTATCTCTCAAAGAAGGTGATGTAAGGAAACAAAAAGGACAACAAAGTTATTTTACAAAGACCCTTGCCATGTGGCGCTCATCCAACCAAAGAATCCAACGGCCTGACAAACTATGGGGTTTGTCCTAAGTCTTTTTTTTTTTTCAAAACTCACAATTGTGAGTAGATTATATAGAAAATGTGAAAAAATTACAAGTTCTTGCTATGCTCAAATTGAGACATGAAAGCTTACATACGTCATCATTACATCAACTAAACTAAGGGGAGCCACCCCATGGCAAGAGATGAACCCACTCTTTCATCCATGAGAGTCAGTCATAACGACGCTAACGGCCTTGCTTCACTCATTAGAGACATTCTGTTTTTCTCCCTACTTTCTTGAACTATCTTCGTGAACTTAGTTGTTTCCAATGTGGTCTCGAATATTTGAACGTTGCTTGTCTTCCAAACGATTCAAAAATAGGAGTCTCTCACTATTTGCGTGACAATGAGTAGCACTTGACTCTTCACTACCTTTCCTCCGAAGCAAAGGCCATTCATATAAAATCCTATTTTCCAAGTTTTTTGGATCCATTTGCAGATTTTTCCTGCTAGGCCACAAATCCTTGGGTTTGTCCTAGTCTTCTATAGTCTTTCTAGACGACCTAAAAGTTTTGGGTATTTAAAGAGGTTTATCTGAACCCAAAGTTTACTCACTATATGAGTGTTCATCTTGTATCATTCTTTCTCTATTGTTATTGAGTTCCGAGCTTCACATCTCTCTCTCTCTCTCTCTCTCTCTCTCTCTCTCTCTCTCTCTCTCTCTCTCTCTCGTTCTCATGAGTTCACGTTGCTACACATTTTTTGGAAAGTTTTTCCGTGCTTTTCTTTCATGTTTAGATACCAACGAGCGATGGCTGCTCATTTTAGCTTGGAGTGGTTTTTATTAGGCAATTGCTTTTCTTTTCCACAAGTATGCGTTTTTTGACAACATGCACGACGTTAATATCTTATCACACCTAAGAAATGGTTAAAAGTACTTACCTCGGGTTTTATGAGAGGAAGGCATCGGTTGATGTGAAGTCAAAAATCCTTGGCACTAAGTAACACCTATATTTAATGTAGGGGAGAGTAATGGGATTGACGGTCGGGGTTGGGGGCGGGATCTCGAGGCGCACTAAATCTGGCCGGCGAAAAAAACGAGGCACGCCACCGAAAAAATGAGAGGCGCTTAACTTGACCAGCGGGAAAAATGAGGCGCACCGTCGCGATTTGAACCCGTAACCTCGAGGTCCATCTTTAGGGTCACATGGGCTAACCACCTCACCCGCGCGCACATTGTGTATCTCAAACCGGTTTTACGATGTAATATTGTGAGTTGATATGCATTGCCCACGTTGTCCAGGTTTAGTGCGTGTCCAAGTTTAGTTTTTGAGCAGTCCAGGTTTAGTGCGTGTCTAGGTTTAGTTTTTGAGCAGACATCTGCGACTACGATCTTTTCGATAATCGTGTGTGAACTTCTCCGCCCTTGATCTCTTTTTAAAAAAACCACACCCCCTCTCCCCCTTTTTTCTTTTTGTTTTCTTTTTTTTAAAAGCAAAACTCACAATTGTGAGTGAATTATATTGAACATCCCAAAAAATCACAAGGTCTTGTCATGCTCTTGTTAAGCCATGACATCATCCAGGGACTATAATTACATCGGCTATCATGGCAGCCACACCCACCAAACCGACGCCTCCTCCTCGATAGACAAGGTCCAAAAACTTGTCCTTATGAAATTCTATTTACCGATGGCCAAGATTTTCCCCTGTCGTAGGCATTCCGTCTGCTGTCTGACAACAAGGCACAAGTAGTCCTAGACCAATCCTCCGAGCGTCCATATTAGCACTTTGCTTTCTTGAGTAATTTCTGCGAAGCTTGCCACCTCCAAACCTCCTTCAAACACACGGCGGTTCCTTGTCTGCCATACATTATGTAAGAAGAAGTATCAGACTATTTGAGTGTTGACGAGGAGGGCAAGACTTCCTGTATTCTTGCCTCCAAGAAAAAGGTCAGTCTTGAAGAAACTAATTTTTCATGTTCTTTCGACCCATTTGCATATTTTCCCTCCGAGGCCTTTGATAGGTGGGCAGTCCATGAATAGGTGGGCCAGATCTTCACTAGCCATACTGCACCCCAAGCATCGCTCTGATCCCCCCCCCCCCGCCCCCCCTTTTTTTCTTAAATATAGGTGTCACTTAATGTTGAGGGTCCAAAATGGCTGCTCGACTTTGAAGCAGGATGTTTTTGGAAACGGGGCTTGGTGCTTCCAGTTGTCACAGAGAGGCCAGCGGCCATTCCAGAACTAGGTGGTGTGTCGATCGCTCCTAGGGAGAAAAATAGCACAGGGAGAAGGGCAACACCAACAAGGGCAGACAAAACAAAACAAAAAATCATCCCAAAAGCAGGGTAAGGACCCCTCCCCTTTAAGTGCCACAGGGTCATAAGCATGGGATCAACGACGCTCTTTCAAAAAGAGGGGGCGCACGCTATCTGGCCCGTCGATCTTTAAAAACTAAACTCGGGATCCCGAGTTTAGTTTTTTTCCCGAGTTTAGTTTTCAGCAGATTGCACCTAATTCAAAAATTGGAGAGGGTCTTTGAATTAGAGAGTTCGTTTATCAAAAGCGGGAACGTCAGCACACAGAGAGGAACCTCAAGTTGAGAGAGAGAGAGAGAGAGAGAGAGAGAGGGAGGGAGGGTGGGAGAGTCTTGGGCCGATATTGAGAGTCTTGGGCCAATCATCCGCTATGCAAGCAGGGTGAAAGAGGATCCCGAAGATCTTAGAGAATGATTGGCCCAAGCACTTGGAGAAGTGCCATTGCAAAAGGAATAGACTATGGATTTTTTCTATACATGTACAATTATACATAAAAGTATAATTGGAGCAATTATACATAAAAGTATTATGAAATGCACCACCAAGTAAGAGCCAAGTCTCCCTTTGAAAAGTAGGGACTTTAAGAAATCCGAATCTAGTCCCAAAGAGTTGGTCTAACAATAAGGCTTTGGCCTCTCGACCTCAGGGTTGTGGGTTCAAATCCCCCGTTGGGTCACATTCTAGAGGGACACCTTGTGCTCACCTAGTGTTCACATTGCTAAGGCTCTTGCCCTTGGACACTCGAGTGCATCCTCCTCCTGGGGTGGGTCACCCAAGCAAGAGGTTCCTATTTGGTTGCTACGAGTTCTCTCCGTCGTTCCCAGCACGTGGTGCATCAATTAGGTGGCCATGGTGATGCCTACGCGTAGCTCTTGCTCGATGGTGCACGGCCCTTGCCCAACCATGTAACATGGCTAATATTTGGAAGGGATAAGTACCTCCCCTTGTGGGGCCTCTACTGTGTCAAAAAAAATTTGAATCTAGGCATGAGAGGTGCATTGACTCTTCATCCAAAGCGGAAAAACCTTACGCTTTTTTGCCTAAATTTACTTCAATCTCTGATTTAGTACCAATAGTGATGTTGGAGATTTTCTCCAAATATATTCTACAAATATTGATGAGCTATATAATGCTTGCACTTGTTAGACCATGCCTAGGGCGCCAATGGGGGCATGCATGTGGACACCTATACTTAAATATTGATGAGCTAAATAATGCTTGCACTTGTTAGACCATGCCTAGGGCGCCAATGGGGGCATGCATGTGGACACCTATACTTACACATGCATACATTATTGTACTGACTTATTTAATGAAATTTATCATGAGTTTTCAAGTTTGACACAAGGCTCTCTCTCACTCTCTCTCTCTCTCTCAAACAAGGGTGCAAAAATGTCTTTTTCTCTAGTCACCCATAGAATTCTTTCAGTAAGTGGGCGATGGGATATGGGATGTTCAACAAGGGCATATTAGCCCTTTACTCGACATGAGTCCATAAGTTTCAAGATGTGGATATTGAATGCTTTCAATCTTCCTAAAGGGCTACATGAAGAAGAACTGTAAGTGAAAAGAAGAAGAGAAGGGAAAACATGAGGATGGCAAGACAGAGAACAAGTGCAAAGCTAAGATAAGAGGAAATTACTGTCACTAGAGACGTTCTTTGTGCCTCCTCTACTTGCATGTGCGTTGACCTGAAGTTGGATCTTGGATTTGTGTGCATCAGCTCTTGATGCAACACGTGGATACGTGCATTTAAGCAACAATTTTATTTTGATATAGGTGATGCAAGAAACATACATTCCATGGCTGCCAACGGTTCAGCGTTTGTGCTCAAAAATGTGCAACATGCACCTACTCGGTTGCTATCCACTGGAATATGGATGATTGTGGCATGATCGTGGCTATCATATGTGCTTTGGCAATGGGGCTTAGAAGATTCAAGGAGGATTTCCGGTCTTGGCTCGAGAAGACAAGTGTAGTACTCTTTTAACTTTATATGCATCTACAAACCAAGATTGTGTTGTAATATCACCGAACAGCTCTATCTCACTTAGGTTATCAACTTTTCGAACTTTGAACTGAGAGAGCATTGTGGGTGCGGTAAGAATTGCTAGATCAACCAGTTCTAGTTTTCAAGCAAAAGGAAGTTTGAGAAATTAGCTTGAAATAGTTCCTCACCAAATGAAAAGAACGGAAAAGGGACATGACACAAATGGCGGTACATATTGAAGTGTATCCCATCCAAAATACAAGTGATGAGCTAACTTTGAGGAAGCAGGTTCCTGCTGTTTGAGATAAAACGGTCAAAACTTAGTCTCCTCTCTGTTTTGTTGCACAAGAAAGGCTGCATGATTTGCAGCCATCGTTCAAACTTTGCAGCACATGTAGATCCCAAACACAAATGCTTGTCACATGTTTTGTGCATTGTGCAGATGGATGGGAAAGCAAAAGAACTCTAAAATATGAATACATACCAAGGCAATTACACTCTACAACTTCAACCAGATAACTCAATAGGTTGTCGATACATTGACTGTTTGATACAGAATACAATAGCAGGGCAATCGACCATGAGGATAGTAGTCAGGTGCCCTCAGCCTCTGGAAGTCATTGTTAAGGTAAGGTACATATACAAAACCGCATAACATGCTCATGCCCAAGGCATTTGCACTTGACTAAGCTGGCTTTCACATTTAGGTACAGAAAGAAGCTCAAAGACCGCAAAAGCACCTGCTCCACATGGCAACAAGGAAACACTTAACATGGCAACATGAGAATCCTCCCAAACACCAAATACAATTCTGAGCCCCTGTGAACACAGCATGCTATGCCAAAAAAAAGAGGGGCGGGGTGGGTGGGGGGGAGAAGGGTTCCTGTGGTAAGGTCTTTTTCTGTCATCCAAAAGCAGACAACTGCTAATTACAAAAATTTATGTAAATTACAAACATCAGCAGACATTGATACTGAGGTAGAACAGGTAACATCTATTGTTCTCAACCACCATGCACACTTACAAAAGCGGAATAACTGAAGAAAAATTCAGCATTTCAAAGAACCCCAACAGAGTTTTATGTGTGTACATGTGATACTGGCCATCTTCTTCAGTTAATGCGCTCAATAACTACTTCTTAGTTATAGTTACGACACAGTAGTAAATGCTGACATTCACTCCAGCAAAAATTATCATTACTCTAAAAAGCTCAGGCAATGCTCTTTTTTCCCCACACACAACAGGGCTGGGTACGAAGACCCATCCATAGAGAGCCTTCAAATTGTGCAGGTACCATGCAGTTGGCCCTCTCTAACATACCTAGTCAGCAAGCTTGAACTAGCCTAGAAAGACTAAATACTCTACTTGTACACTAGCTTCATCCTAAGGAATGTCTTTTGAAAAAAAACAGGTCAGACCTAAATGAAGAAAGTTGTATGCCAAGCCTTGTCATTAAGAGGTGCTCTGCAACAGATAATGTACAACGAAGACATCAAAGTTCATAACAAGCTTGTAAATACCTAAGTGGTCATTGACACTCGATATTACCTTGAATCAAGATGCACATAGCCGATAAGGTAGCCACGATTGGGAAGTTTTCGTTTTTTGAGCTGCTGGACTACTCGGTGACTTCTTTTCGGCCGAGCCTAGGGATGGAAGTATTCCAGGAAAGCATGATCTTTGCGAGACGGCATCATGAGGATACCCTGCTAAGGATTAACCAAAACCCTGATGGAATTAAACACAAAAGGATAATCCCATTAAACACACCTTATGCAAATGTACATGAATAAACGTGCATAGAACCTTGAACATCAATAGCTATGCCACTGATATAAGCAATGCTGAAAGACCATTGCTTAGGGAAAACATTAGCTAGCCAGGTACTGTAACATATATTAGCAAAATCAGAAGATGGGTGGTAGTTTGACATTATGTGCACTGTAAGACTTTGATTTGTGACCGCAAAACTCCAACGTAACTAGACCCAGGAAATAGTGTATTACCCTTCTTTGATCCTTGCCTTGGCATAACAGAATGCTTATTTTCACTTTCTGGCTTTTTCTCTCCTTCTAGCTTGAAAGTGAACAATTGTCCCAGTGTTTTCTTCTCTTCTGGGCTGGTTTGCCCACTTTGAGGTAGGACAAAGGCTTCATGTACACCGTTTTCTCGAACCAGTTCTTCCATCCTTTCTTTCAAAGATGAAAAGGTTGGCCGTGGTGTTCCTTGGCTCGAGTAAGAGTAGCCAAAGCTTGAAGGCAATGAATCTGAAGACACCCAGTCCCAGGATGACGATGGCGAAAACTGCACAAATTCCCTATTAACGGAAGGAGAACTAGAAAAGACAATAAGCACCTTACCGCCATTCACCGACTTGAAATCATCATCTGAATCAGATTCGAATATTAGCCTCGAATCAAACCAGACTTCATTCTTCATGTCATCATCGTCACTGTCTGAAGAGAAGACAAACATAAGAACAATTCATGGTTAGCAACATAAATAAGACGTGCCTAAATGGGGTTGGCATTTACCTACAAAAAATTAAAAGGTATTCCGTAGAAGGTATTCTTAATTCAAAGATTCCCTCAACAACAACAAAAACAATGTGCTAGTCTATAGCAGACAGCAACGGGTGCAATGATGAAGCATGTAGATTTGCAACAGTATCGGATGGACGTGAGAAGGACACATACAACATAGTGAGAGAGAGAGAGAGAGAGAGAGAGAGAGAGGACAATTTAAAGTGAAGAAAACGCTGAAGGGAAAATGAAGAAGAAGAGAAACACAAATGGACCAATGGAAAGTCGACCACCTCTTTATATGGACACAAAAGGTCTTTTGACTTTTCACCTTCGTATGTCTTTTGATTTTCCACCTTCATGTGTCTTTTCATTTCCTAAACTCACCTTTCACTTATGCACTTGAGATGTTTCGAAAGAATTTTTATTTTTCCAAGATTGAGGAGAGCTATTTACCTACAAAGAAAGCGCAAATTATAAACTAGAGGTAGAACAATACATTGCTTTAGGAGTCTGATAATTCAAGCACTAATGGAAAAACCCTAAATACAACTTTAAGGAAAGCGTTATAGACTCATGGTAGTCATCCACAAGACAATACAACTAAAAGGTTCATCATGCATGGTGTCCACTAAATACTACGACATCCCCTTTAATATCATCCGGGCCCAATAGAGGCCTAATCTATCCCCCCCCCCCAAAAAAAGAAACACACACACACGAGCAAGTACGATATTTGAATATCTTCTGTGCTGATCAGATGTAAATGGGCTGTGAACAACAAGGGGAGTAGTAATATTTGAATATCTTCTGCGACTTCAAAAAAATTGAGGAGAACACAAACAAACACTTCTATAGCTATTTTGGAGATTATCAAATCTCTATCAAGCCCATGTGCATGTTGTAAACAGCAGGAGATACAAGACTATATAAGAGAGAAACTGTGACAGAATTTGGCGGGTCTTCCTGTGGCATTCTTCCCAAGATAGAAATCAATATGAAAGCAGAGGGCATGTTTCTATGATGAATTGAAACAAAAAGGTACTTTGTGCTGTGGTATACCTCTTTTAGAACTCGGACTGTTGCCCACTATATCCTTCCTACGTCTTCTCCTTACATAGCTGAGGCATCCTCTCATGTTGTTGTGCGCTTCAGCATAAGCAGTCTGCAAAGAATTTCCCAATGCATTATGAAGTGACATCCAATTCTCGACAGAGGACAAAACAAAATTGAGGAGAATACTAAAAATTAAGAGATAAGAACGTTCAATAGCAGTTTGGATAAACACCGCCAAGTTCTACTCCAATGAACAAGCTCAATTTTCTCTTCAAAGAGCTACCACACACTTTTATAAACATTGTTCAGAATGTGCAATGCTTAGTAAAGGCATAAAACCAAAGCACACTTTAACAAACACCGTATGCACTACAAACACGAGCATACTCGAAAACCACACTGCTCATTTCAATGAATCAAATGAGCTATAGCTTTATACTGAAGTTGCCCCTCCATAGAAGCTTGAACAGCAAGTCTACATATTGGGGACCGTTGCAGTACATTAAAAGATAGAGATAACTCGCCGCCATATTGTTCATGGTGAACATCAGACTGAACAGGAGGGAACTAAGTGCTTACGAGAGACTAGGGCTTTTCAAAAACTTGATTTCTACAAATTAGAGCGAATGACTGTAAGGCTGCATTAGAAGTTTCGATGAGCCCAAAATTCTATCAGCAAAGGTATGAACAGAACGGATCATACTAGACCGGTAGATAACTCTCCGCCATATTGTTCATGGTGAACATCAGACTCAACAGGAGGGAACTAAGTGCTTACGAGAGACTAGGGCTTTTCAAAAACTTGATTTCTACAAATTAGAGCGAATGACTGTAAGGCTGCATTAGAAGTTTCGATGAGCCCAAAATTCTATCAGCAAAGGTATGAACAGAACGGATCATACTAGACCGGTACCACCCTCCTTACACATCATCTTGAACTCATCTAGCATACTGTCGATCTTTAGCAAAATAATCAAAATCATAACCTTCAAAACACTATCTTTTATTTAATCTACCAAAACTACCTGATAAAGAGATGCTTGATTCTTCTAAAGTCAATCCTGTTAAATTGATGGTGAAAAATGTGTAGTTAGGTAATAAGTTCCTGATAAGAAAGCAAGTAGCAACACCATTCGTGTGGTTCATGAGGGCATATAATAAGCCAAAAACAAAGGATGGAATCACAATCCAGTGATGGAACAGAAACAATGTCATCATCCAGATAACCCAAACAACATGCACACAAAGTTGGCTTGTTCACTAAATGTTTCTCCCGAAGAGAATTTTCCTATTTGCATGTACATGCAACGGCGTATCTATGCAGGCTCTGCCAAGCATGGTGTTCGTAGAAGGACAACTAGTGCTTCATGGTTCCAACAGTCGAAAATTGACCTTGTAAACTACGGACATGGTGTTGCTACACTACTTTCTTCCTTTAAACTCACCAACTATCGAAGCATTTTCGCCATCAACTCACACAAGTTTTAGCTTGAAAAAAAATCAAGTGTCCTAAACAACTTCCGTGCAGACAAAGATCTCGTGTAATTCCTTCAGCTGGTCTTCTTATCATTAGAAAACAAGGGCCCTTTCAAAGAGCCGAGTTTGGCCCCTAGCACTATAGCTATGGCTACTTCACCTTATACTACACAGATTCGGTCTCTCTCTTTCTACATGCACAACTCAATTAGATTAATTGAGCAACTGTTGTCGGCTTTTCTGCACATAATTCAATTGGCTTCATTGAGCAACTGTTTGGTTAAGTGAAGGTAGTCCACAAGCAAAGAAAGCAGGCTGATTGAAAGCGAATAACGATTACAATAACAACAGAAACTTTGAGGTCTAACCTTTTGAAAGTGGGTGAAGCAGATTTGAGCAGAAGCAGCGATGTGTAGGAAAAAGGCAACTGGGGGGAAGAAGCCACCTTTTCTGCTAAGAGAACACCATAGCCGATTGTTAAGAAAGTGGCAACTTCTATCTGTGGCCGTGCGCTTTGCGGGAGGATGAAGTGAAGAGAAAGAGGTCTTCCTTGCCCCCACCCCACAGTTGAAAGGTGCTGGGTGCGTAAGGAGGAAAACAAACTCCTCAATAATGGAAAAGATATAATAACCCCATTTTACCAATTTTATATTGCTGTCAACTTGCAAACTACCCACTACCTTTTGAAACTACCCTATTCTCTTTACAGTGGTAGCCTTGACTTGTTTCTTTGTTTTCTTTTGTTGAAGGCATGTGTCACATTCACACAAATAGACATCACTACTATTGTACTCGTAGTCGTTGCCGGTCGTTAACGAAAACCGACCATGCGTATCGCTTATTCCGACTAAAATCATGAAATCGATCGTTAGTTTTCACAGTTCTTTGTAAAAAAAAACCATCTAGGTTTTACATATTGTAGTATAAAAACAACATACATTGTAAAGAATTGTAACTCTTTTTGAGATGATCATTCAATCCATAAGAACTGTTTGGTGAGCACTTAAATGTTTGGTGAGCACTGAAATATGTTTTTCTTGACCACTTTGACATGTGGCCACAAGACTCTTGAGTCCTTCCTTTTTTTTTCACCATTAGCGCGGGGGAAGGTAGTAGGGAGAAACTATACACATATCATGTATTTACAATTGTACATTGTAGTACATTACACCCTCGAGGGGCAACCGTTGGAAACATCTTCCCAATAGGGGAGGAGAATACACTCAAGAGAACTCAACCGGTGATTGTGTCTCTTGCTAGCTCTAGGCCATCTAAGCCACTCTTCCCTTCGGATAGAAAGCATTTTATGAATTGAGCTAATCAAAATCTCATATCCATCTTGGTGATAGTTGAGTTGCCTGAGAGGACTAGAACTTTTGTCTACATTTGACTCTCGTATTGGCTATTCCTTGGACTGAATCTCGATTTAACTCTTGGCCTCTTTGGTGATAGTTGCTCTTGGAGGAGTGTCTATCCCTTGGACTGAATCTAGATTGAACTTGGCCTCCTTTGGGAAATAGCATCTCATCCTATTATGCTAACCTCGGAGTCAAATCCAATCTTTGGCTTCAAGAATCAAAAGCATCTAGCTAGATACTTTTTAGCCCTTGCTAAGGCAAAAAGGCTTTGAAAAGTATATAAGCTTTTTAAAAGGGAGAATTTCTTCTTTTATGAAATTGCTTTGGGTGTAATATGGAAAATCCAATCTTTGGCTTCAAGAATCAAAAGCATCTAGCTAGATACTTTTTAGCCCTTGCTAAGGCAAAAAGGCTTTGAAAAGTATATAAGCTTTTTAAAAGGGAGAATTTCTTCTTTTATGAAATTGCTTTGGGTGCAATATGGAAAATCCAATCTTTGGCTTCAAGAATCAAAAGCATCTAGCTAGATGCTTTTTAGCCCTTGCTAAGGCAAAAAGGCTTTGAAAAGTATATAAGCTTTTTAAAAGGGAGAATTTCTTCTTGTATGAAATTGCTTTGGGTGTAATATGGAAAATCCAATCTTTGGCTTCAAGAATCAAAAGCATCTAGCTAGATGCTTTTTAGCCCTTGCTAAGGCAAAAAGGCTTTGAAAAGTATATAAGCTTTTTAAAAGGGAGAATTTCTTCTTTTATGAAATTGCTTTGGGTGTAGTATGGAAAATCCAATCTTTGGCTTCAAGAATCAAAAGCATCTAGCTAGATGCTTTTTAGCCCTTGCTAAGGCAAAAAGGCTTTGAAAAGTATATAAGCTTTTTAAAAGGGAGAATTTCTTCTTTTATGAAATTGCGTTGGGTGTAATATGGAAAATCCAATCTTTGGCTTCAAGAATCAAAAGCATCTAGCTAGATGCTTTTTAGCCCTTGCTAAGGCAAAAAGGCTTTGAAAAGTATATAAGCTTTCTAAATCGGAAAATTTCTTCTTTTATGAAATTGCTTTGGGTGTAATATGGAAAAAGTGAATGGACACTTGAGGATGAGCAGTTACTATTGGCAATTTAAATTTATCATATCCTACTCCATTTGTATAAATAGCTCCATCTCCAAGAGTTTGTATATGTGCATCTATGCATCATGTACTATATCATGTATTGCTTGTATCCATTAATATAGTTATTTTGGTTGCAGTGTGCATTTAATGTCTCGTGTTCTTTTAAATTCAAAATGGTATCAGTGTAGATGTGATCCTATTTTATTTTTAATATTCTCTATTTTTATCATTAAACTCATGGAGAATATTTATTCATAGGGAAAATTACCAAAATACCCCTCAAATTTCAAAAATTCCCAAAATACCCTTGTCTTTATTTTGATTGGATTGTTCAAGATTTTTTAATCTTTATTGTTTTGTACAATTGAGATCCTATCACAAATTACCTCACAAAAAAAGGCAATGATGTCTAAAAATAATGAAGCAATTCGTCTCCAAAGCCAACATAACAAACTCAGATTCTATTTTTAGCATCTTGTATTGATAAACAATCAATCTTCTTTTGAAAAGCTACAAATTTTTGTATCTTCAGAGATATTTTAATCTCAAAATTTCTCACAACAAGGGGTTTTGATTTGGGAATTTTGGAAAATTTGAAGGGCATTTTGGGAATTTATGACAAAATATTGGGCGTATTTTGGGAATTTCCAAAAATTAGAGGGGTATTTTGGTAATTTTCCCTTATTCATAATATCCAAAGGGTTTTATCATCTTATCCAAAAGGGAATTTTTGCCATGGCCCATTTAAATAATAGCTAAATTTCTTTTATTTAGTGTTAAATTATGGGAGGTTTGGTCCTTTAAGAGCCTTGAACTCTATTCATAATATCCAAAGGGTTTTATCATCTTATCCACAAGGGAATTTTTAGCCAATGGCCATGGCTCATTTTGATAATAGCTAAACTTCTTTTATTTAATATTAGATTATGGGAGGTTTGGTCCTGTAAGTGCCTTGAACTCTTTTAACAAGAGGCTCTAATGTCCAAAAAGCCTTCATAGGCTATACAAAATAGCCATTGCTTTATATTTCTAGAGCTACTAAAAGTTTCTAATGCCCACAATCTCTCTCTCTCTCTCTCTCTCTCTCTCTCTCTCTCTCTCTCTCTCTTTTTGTGTGTGTGTGTGTGTGTTCACTCGAGAGTGCCTCAAGAGCTTGACACCATCATTGTCTTCACAAGGCACTTGTGCCAGCAAAACTTTCATCTTGTGCTATCCATGTCATCATCCACACCCTCGTCAACCTCATCGCCTACACCCTCGATCTCTATCGCTTCATCGCCCTCAAAGGTTGTGTGATTGCCTATGGCCTATCAATGCCTTCGCATGCACACAAGGCCACTTCTAGCCCTTCAATGCTATCAAATTGTGCCTTCTTTTGCCTACTGGTTGACCTTTTCTCTCAGGCACCTCTTACAAGATCACCAAACAGGGGTCTAAAAGCTTCTCATTAAGCTTAGAAGTATTGTACATGAAGAGAGGTTTGTTGAAATTGTCACTACACTCAAAGTAGGGCGGGAAATGAAGTAATACTTCTTAGAAGTATTGTACATGAAGAGTGGTTTGTTGAAATTCTCACTACACTCATAGTAGGGAGGGAAATGAAGTACGAGGAAATGATTGCCATCCTCATAGAAGCTGGTAGAAGAGATACCGCTACATTCATACAGTCTTTCATCACAAAGGCTCTCTTAACAAAAGATGTTAAGAAATGCAGTTATTGTGAAAAGCTTGGTCATACAATTGACCAATGTATCAAGAAGATAACAAAGCAGCAAGGGAAGCAATGTTCTAATCTTGTAGCTCAAAGCAATGAGGAGATAGAGCTTACACAAGGCGAGGAGCAAGCTATGACAGTGACCTCTAATCTACACAAAGGTGAGATTTCTAAAAGCACATAAAAATCATAAAGATGTTCATCTTTGATGCATTGCATGAATAGGCAAAGCGTTTTTTCCCATGAGGTTTTTCCCTTTGGCTTGTATATATTCGTGTAACTTGTTGTATTCACAAGGTTAAGACACCGCACATACTCCTAGTATGAGGTAACACCGCTCTTTCCATTTGCATCCAATAAACTCTAATCACTTGGTCATTAACCTAGTTTGTATTGAGGGTTGCCTTTTCAATCTACGGGGGATTTCATATGGTTTTTCTCTAAAGGTCACATTTCCTCCACTGTTGAGCCACAACACTTTCCTCTAAGCCATGAACACATGCCCTTGAGCAACATTGAGCCATGCATGGTGGTTTCCTCTAAGGCATGCATGTTGTCCATATAAGCCATGTTGAGGTAGTCATCTCTTAAATCACCAGGATTTCTTTCACCACCTATCCACCTCCTATACTCTTTTAGAGCAACTTTCCCATCATTTCACTAGTCATCTCATAAATAAATTTGCTATGTGATAAAGGGTGGTTTGTTAAGTCTAAAAGGAATCAACCTCTAGAGAAGAACATCATGATGCTATTTGGGCATCTATATTTATCCTATCCTGGTCCCGCTTGTAAAGATAGCTCCACCTCCACTCTACAAGTCTCATATTCGTGCATATATGCATCATGTGATAGCCTAGGGCTATCATGTATCGGTTGTATCTATTAATCTAATTATTTTGGTTTTCTTCCCTATTTAATCTCTCGTGTTTCCTTAAATCTTACAAACTTGACTACCTGAAGACAGAATGCATATGATGAAAAACTATGCCAAATAGGGCATGCTTTGATATGCTATGCAAGCAGTGTTCGGGAAAAGTGTGCCTCAGCTTAGCCTTGAGCCGGTTGCAAAATCAAAGTAGCCGGTTGAGGGGAGTGCAAGAAGGAGAAAATTCTGCTTAAAATACATGGAAAATAGTGTAAATTTGCAAAAACATTGGCTAATATTGTAAAATTTCTGGTTCAGATTTGTCTTGGGGGGATTTTTGTATGTTTGTGAAAATGATTTTTCGCAAACGCTGTATGCAAGATCATCATACAAAGGGGATTTCACAAAAGGTCTCGGTGGAAGACCCTCTAGCATTTTTGGCTTACATAAGGCCTTAGTGAAGCATGGACTTCTTCTAGAAATTGTGGGCAGTTGGATAAAGCTTGTTGGTTAGTGCCAAATTAATGAAGCAATTCATCTCCAAAGCCTACATAACTAGCTCAAATTCTAGTTTTAGTATCTTGTATTGATAGACAATCAGTCTTCTTATGAAAAGCTACAAATTTTTTTATCTTTGGATAAATTTACTCTCACAACCAAGGGTCTTTTGGGAATTTTGGAAAATTTGATGGGCATTTTGGGAATTTATGACAAAATATGAGGGGTATATTGGGAATTTTTGAAATTTGAAGGGTATTTTGGGAATTTCCACAAATTAGAGGGGTATTTTGGTAAATTTTCCTTCTTTTTAGTGTAGTCTTTAAGTGAGCTCACAAACGAAAGATTGATTGGGTACAAATCCTTCCTGGTGGAGTCTTTCAGCGACCTCACAAAGGAAAGAATGATTCTCTTTCCTTATTGCCTTGGTACAAATCCTTCTTTTTAGCGCAGTCTTTAAGTGACCTCACAAAAGAAAATTCATTCGCTTGTTTAAGATGGCGCACGGGATGCTGAGTGCGACCATTGTTGGATGACGGGCAGAGCTCGTAGGTAAAGCCCTTGTGGATAATGCAGGGTTGTCGCGAGTGTGGGCAGGGTAGCCTACTGCAGAGTCGCCACTATTTATCAATACCCATCCTCCTCTCAAGAGTACATTCTCACGCATTGCGGCTGCATCGATTGCCATGATTGACGTGTTCTTCTTTTACGAAACCATAAAACGGCTAATTGATTAATTTCCTCATGATGGCGGCCTTCTTCTCCACACTCGTGTGAGTCCAAAATGCAAAAGGTTGCACGATTTTCATTGCGTGAGTGTGGATTTAAAGCTACCTCTGAGTCTGCGCACTCCCCCCCCCCTCGTTTATAAATGACACAGGGTGTCATTCATGAGATCGACGGCGGAGGAGAATTTTTGGTGGGGCGGGGGGTTTTGGGCCGTCAGATCAACGCAACAGGGGGGGACAGCGTTTTATAGTATTGTACTCGCATGCATTACAAGCAAGCACGACAGGCGGGTTGATAGGGATCGCGTGTCTCAAGCGTGAGGTGGTGAGGTAGAATCCGAGCGAGAGGTTGGGGATGTTACCTTTTTGCCATGCAAAGATTGGGATCAATGGTGGATTGAATATCCACTGTAGATCCCTCGAGAAAGGCCCGTGACACTTATGAACGAGGCCCTCCTCCCCCCCCCCCCCCCTCTCTCTCTCTCTCTCTCTCTCTCTCTCTCTAACGTGGGCTCAGTCCATTGTCATGCCGGCATTGCAGGACACACGGACGGGATCAAGGAGGTCGTGCCATGTGGCAGGGAGGGGGGGGGGGGGGGGGGGGGGGGAATCCCTCCACCCATTATATATGTATAGATTATACATGTATAGATAGATTATAATGTGCTGGGACACCTCGCTATAGATTATTTCGCTATAAGTTATCTTTTTTTTTTTGTCACAATTGTGAGTGGATGTATTATAATACATCCACATTTGCTAACACATTTTGGTTAACCTAGACGTTCTGTGTGATAAGAGCTTTAAATATTTATGACATGACATTCATGTGGTAAAGAGGCTCGTTTTTTGTTTTCAAACAAAACTAGTATGTGACCCGCGCGTTGCTGCGGCCAAGGAAACAATGCCTCTATTCTCATAGGGTTATCTTCTCTTCCAAGTGGAACAGTGTCAATACTCTCTTCCTACACTCATAGTCTATCACATTTATAAAAGTGATGCATGACAAGACCTCTTAATAGATGCTACAAAGCATTCTTTGATACCAAGATTAAAAGTTTGTCATAGACATTATTTTGCATAAGGTGCTAGCTCTTGTTCAACAAACTTAGGAGTGCTCTAGTTCTAATAGGGTGTGTGTGTGTGTGTGTGTGTGTGTGTGTGTGTGTGTGTATATATATATATATATATATGTATATGTAGAGAGAGAGGGAGAGAGATTCCTTCATTTGGTCTACCTTGATTTAGCAATGCTACCAAGTTTGATTATAGAGATTAGATAAGTTATCATGGTGTGAAGAGATGAAATCTAAGAGAATTCAATGTAACAATAAAAAAAAATTTGGAGTGAGTTCTAGAATTGGTTTCAATGATGGGAACGCAATTGGATTCAATATCTCTGCTCCACTCTCTTAATTGCTTCTATCCTTGTACTTATGTATGGATGTATGTATACATATATATATATCTAAATGTGCACATAGCACACACACACACACACACACACACACACACACACACACACACACACATATATATATATATATATATATATATATATATATATATATATGCATATGCTTGAAGCGAAGATTTGTCACATAGGTCTTGAGACATCATGATATGTTCCAATTGTGTCCATATGTACACATAGCGCGCGCAGACACATATATGCTTGAAGGAAAGATTTATCACATATGTATTGAGTTTGTCACATTTGTCAAAAAGAGCATCTTGCTATTGTTCCAATACAATAACTATGACATTCAAAGTTTCTATGCTCCCCTCTTCCCCCCCCCGCCCCCCAAAATCCTCTAGTTGAAGTGACTATCCCAAGTGGACACTTAAAAAGGAGAAGCGAATTCCTTTTTGTCATTTTTTTGAAAAAAAAAATATAGATGGCCATGATTAGTGGTCTGCCTCTCTCTCTCTCTCTCTCTCTCTCTCTCTCTCTCTCTCTCTCTCTACCATCAGATAGATCTTTGAGATCTCATTGGATGTTTCTACAATATTTCAAATTCTCCTTTTATCAAGACGTGTGTGTATGTGTGTGTGTGTGTGTGTGTGTGTGTGTGAGAGAGAGAGAGAGAGAGAGAGAGAGAGAAGATGAAACAAAAATAACTTCATTCTTACCCATGTTGTGAGATATATCTTTTGGGATTGTTTCGATGACATTAAAAATTTTCTTCTTGTTTATCTTCTCTCTCTCTCTCTCTCTCTCTCTCTCTCTCTCCCCATAGATATTCACTTTTGTTGAAGGCTTGTCTTGTAACTTTTAAAGTCACTTTAGGTTCTTCCTACATGCGACCATTTTGTTCTATCTTCCTCTCTCCTCTTGCATCATTTATTGGACTTAGCATTTTAACACATTAAATACGGCACTTAACAATTGTCCTCCCCACTCTCTCTCTCTCTCTCTCTCTCTCTCTCTCTCTCTCTCTCTCTCTCTCTCTCTCTCTCTCGTTCTCTCGTTGATTTTAGATTGGTACCCTTGCCTGCCAAAATTTAAGGAATTTATAGATTTTAAAGCATGGCCCACATGTTAACTCTTGAAAATAAAAAGAACAAAATATCCAAGAATTGGTTAAAGGTCCATCAACTGCGAAATCTCTCTACCCATTTGGGGTGTCCTCTCTCGTTGATTTTAGATTGGCACCCTTGCCTGCCAAAATTTAAAGAATTTATGGATTTTTAAGCATGGCCCACATATTAACTCTTAAAAATAAAAAGAACAAAATATCTTAGAATTGGTAAAAGGTCCATCAACTCGGAAATCTCTCTACCCATTTGGGGTGTTAAATGTGAGGGTTGGTCTTTGTCGGGCATTTAATCCATTTTCTACGAGTGAAAAACTTTAGCTATCGTTTAAAAAATACACTAATGTCAAAAAATAATATCTTGAAAATTTGAAAAGTGAGTGAGGCTCAACGGTAAAAATTTTCTTTCTTTCTCTCTCCCTCATAAAAGTACATGTGTATGCACAAATGCAATGCAATGGTCTCTCTCTCTCTCTCTCTCTCTCTCTCTCTCTCTCTCTCTCTCATGGTCAATAATGTGGATAACGATCTCTGTATTTGCATGTCATGCATGTCTTCAAAGCGAGACAACCCCAAGTCGATGTTAGGTGAGTTTTTTTCTTTTTCTCAAGCTCTTTAAAGAAATATATACTTCCAAAATTTTCTAAAACATATCAATATTGGTCTTTAAAAAAGCCCTTTGAAAAGATAAAACCAAATATATCTTCAAAAATCACTAAATTTTTTTCTTTTTTGTTTTATCTTTAAAAAGTAAATTCGCATTAAGTAACAAAACTTCCACTAAAGTTATCCCCTTTTTGTTATGTGCAATCAAACTTCAACATTTACTTTATGTGGAATAGAAAGTCTCTTGACTTTACATTTGAAAAAGCTTGTCACTTCTTACATTCTGAAAAGGCTATCATTTCTTACAATTTTACCCTTTACTTTTGCATTTTACATTAGATGTTTTGTAAAGTGTTTTTTGAAATGAACCAAGGAGTGACATGTGGACGCCCTCTCCTTCCTTGAAAATTTTAAGCTGCATTATAAAGAGTATAGATAACTAGATATTCACCAAATAAAAGGTAGATCAAGAGCTGGCCGCTCCACCAAAGTCGCTAAAGCAATATATCTCCTTCACATAATAAGAATTTTCTATTTTAATAACAAAAAATTACAAGTCTATGTTCAACACAAGCCATCTACTTAACATAATATGGTGGAAGGGAGTCTTCTTTTTATGTGGCACAAGCTGCAAGATGAAAGCTAGATTCCAAAAATAGAAGTGGCTTCTGGACATCCGATAAAGAGGGAGAGAGAAAGAGAGAGAGAGAGGTCGTCGAAGGCGGCCAACCGTACTACTATAATGTACACCACTGTGAGTTTTTTTTTTTTTTTGGGGGGGGGGGGGGGGGGGGAGAATTTTATATTTTCCTTCTATATCTATATCATATGTTGACTTGTTTTGTCATTGTCGCCGACAAGATCACAAAATTGTCTTGCCAAGAAGTGCTAGATTCAACAAACTTGCCCCAAAAAGTGTGAACGTGATGCCTTTTTTTTCCGATCATCTCTATGTTGTGTTGATTTAAAGATTATTCTATCAACATTATTGAGCTAGGCCCCAAAGAGTGTGCATGCACCCAAAGCATATGAGGGATGTACATTTTCAATCCTATCATTTTGTTGTTTTTCTTTTGAAAATTACCTGAATATCACAAGGATCAATCATTCCTCTGTGTACTACGCTACGATCCCATTTACATAATCACTTTTTTCATGGTTTTGGAGTAACTCCTTCATGTTGCACGTGAGCCAACATGGGCTTCTATCTTTTTTTTGGCCTAAGAAGGCCATATAGAGGAGTTGGTAGAGAAAACGTGCAAATCTCTCACCATCAAAAGTTTCACTATCACATTAAATGTAATGTACCCTTTGTTTGCACAAGCAGACTCAATGAACCTACGTAGCTCTGCAAGAGGACAAGAAAAGGAAGCATCCAATTAAGCGTAGCATTGACTAGTTGAGCAGAGAAAAGAGGATGTCAAAAATGTCCAACATGCAAGACACTCGAAAAAGACAAGGAAGAATGAGCCGCAGAAACGAAGCTCTTGAGAGGATCCAGAGAAGCTTGCGCCGGCACGCCGGGATGCCAGGCAGAGCATCCCAAGTTAGCTATCGATAACTCCCAAACTATAGATTTCAATCTGAAAAACGATGACCTTCTTACAATAGAGTTAGGCAAGAATGACTACGACTGGTAATTCTACTTTAGCCTCTTGTGTTAATTTTAATAACAGTCTTCGATCACTCTTTGTCTAAAATCTGGTCTCGGTCATAAGTTTGCTTACTCCTCCTAGTACCCCTCTAAGAAACCATTCAAAACTCAACTCGGCGCCAGAAGACGACTCCCTATTTCAATTGGAGTCTTTTAGCTTGGTTCAATCTGTAGTTGCTATTAAAACATCAGGAGTAAGTTTCTGTGCATAATTTTGATAAAGAAATCTTGTGTCACTACATTTATTTGCAAGAAAGAGGAAGAAAGCTTTAGGTTCCTTGTTGTATTAACACTCACTCCTCACTTTATGTTCATACTCGTAGTTTTCAAGCAACCAAGCATAAGTGAACTCAAGAAACCAAGGTGCTACTTTATTTACAAATCTAGAATTGGCTTATAGAAAGGGGCACAATGGTGCGACTAGATCCAATGGGCTGCCAGGAAACTCAATGTATTCAACCACCAATGTGACCACATCGGCACCCAAAAAGACACCTCTTCCTCTGCGGTCTCGATCTACATTAAGGCCTGCAAGCCCTTCCAAAAGAACCCCAGTATCCTCAGCACACATAATCAACCCAACAATACCAAAGAGCAAAGCTAAACCTTTATCAGCACCTGGTTCTCACCCCACAACACCCACAAGCAGACACACAGCAGCTGTAGCATCAAAAGGTGGAGGCAACTTTGTTCTCTCATCTTCGACGACAACCAAAAAACATCTACTTTCTCCGTTGCAGTGCATTAGCTAAGAGGCTATCACCTTTGCGTGCACAAAACCAACCCGTTTCTGCTGGTGTTTCAAGATCCTCCTCTTTTAGCGAAGCAAGGCCTCAGCCTTCCACAAGTGCGCCTTCCTCAAGAGGCAACCCGCCCAGAGGAGCCTCTCATGATTGGCAGCAAGCATTCTCATCAAAGCCTCAAAGGTGACTACAACCCCTATTCTTTGATCGAACCATAGCACAATCACTTCTTTCAATACAAGGAGTTGACAAATGGGGAATTCACATAGGCAAGTAGCAACTACCTCCACAAAACAAGCACTTTTTTCTTCATTAAATCACCAAGAAACATCTATGGACATCCCCAAAAAGACAAGTTCTCGAGTGCGTTGCACGCAAGCAGAAACAAGCCAGAACCAGCAATCAAAAAGATCGAACACGCAGTTAAGCTCAAAAATAGGGCCAACAAATGCCGAACATAGTCGCCAAGGGAGAATACAACCAGCTCAACCAGTAGTAACAGAAAAAAATGGAGCAACAGTAGACCACTGTAGGCAAGACCAGCTCAAAAAATCAGCAAATGAAATGATATCGTTGCAATCGTCACGAGTACATCGTTTGCAAGCATAACAAGAAGTAAGCAGCAGGACCAGGAGAACAACACCAGCGCAACAAATGTTTTCGACTGCGTCGCTCGCAAGCAAGAAGAAACTAGGACGGACAATGGAAAACAACACCAGCACACGAGACAGAGACGCAAATCTCTAGAGAAGTCCATGCTCTCACCGTCGTTGGGTGAGGCATTGCTTGCACTCCCTCACCGCCACTGGCAATGCCATCATCAGATGCCATGATAAAGAGGATCTCCAAAGAAATGTTGATGCAACTACTTTAAGGCACAAGACATAAAGCCTCAAACTAATCTACAGCAGACGCTCAGCAAATTTCAACTCCTCGACTGATTTAAATTTGGAATTGCAGCATATAAGCATAGACAAATTGAATAGCAAGAGATAGGTCAAAGCTCAAACGTCAAAACAAAGATTGAGACTTGAGGGCACATGTGCAAAAGCAAGACAGAGAGAGAATCTTCCACTAGATAATGTAGCTCAAAAGCTCATACATGAAAACAAATCTTCAGACTTCCTGCCATATCTATAAAAGCATGGCACAATATAATGATTGGCACATGTACACAAGCACGACAAAGAGATAATTTTCCACTAGATAATGTAGCTCAAAAGCTCATACATCAAAACAAATCTTCAGACTTGCTGCCATGACACAGTATAATGATAACCACCGGAGACAAGGACTTGCTACAGTGCATTTTTCTGCCCTTTCTGGCCTGTTATATAAGATACAATAAGCACATGGAAATCCCGTGCCTTTCAACACGTGCACTGAAGCACAAAGAGCAACACAAGCAGTGCTCGTCACCTCAGCCTGCACAACGACACAGCCGCCTTCAATGATCTTGAGAAGCCCGCCTTCGGCATTAAACGAGCAGAACAGCGCATCAAACACCTCTTGCTGCCACGTCCTCGCCACCTGGGCCTACAGAGCAACCCCATTGAATGCAGTCGCCTTCCATAACCTTGAAAACCTCGCGGCATTAAACAAGGAAAGCTGCGTATCGAACAACTCTTGGTGCTCTAGCAGAAGCAGCACAAAAAGAAATACCTCTTGTGCAGTCCTCTTCTCGGAAGGACAGCACCCGCTGCGCGCGCCACATTCTCTGGTAGGAGCAAGGCAGAAAGGACCGAGGCCCGCCAGGAGCAGCACGAAAAGGAGTTGCACATGGGTCAAATGAACCTTAAAAACCCTAAAAGCCTAATAACACGTGGCAGGCATCCAACAAATGATCGAACAGCCTGGAGTTTGCAACAACTTTGCAGCTAAAACCCTATGGACTTCCGCAGGCCAAAAAAACATTTTGCTCAATGAGATAGATATTTAAGGTCTCTTGGGATAGTTTCCTGCGACGTTAAAACTCTCTTCTTCTTCTTCTTCTCTCTCTCTCTCTCTCTCTCTCTCTCTCTCTCTCTCTCTCTCAGCCAAGCAGCGTTCTATAAGATAAGCAGTTGGATAAGTATTTATCAACAATTCTGGACCCATTTCTCGAGTTCGAGGGGGCAAAGGAGGGCGCATGATACGTGGAGGAGAGAGAGAAAGAGACGATGCCACGTGGAGCAGGGTCTTGGAGAGAGAGAGAGAGAGAGAGAGAGAGAGAGAGAGAGAGAGAGACGACTAAAAAATTTCAAGGGGTATTTTTGTTCTTGTCGAGGCAAACCTGCGAGGCAAGCTACGAATGCCAAATCGTAGTATGTATGTGTGTGTGTGTGTGTGTGTGTGTGTGTGTGTGTGTGTGTAGAATAGTAGGAGAAATGTACAAGGCAGAGTTGGGGGCAGGGTTGATCGATCGTATCGGGGGTATGTAGCGAGCTGTGCAGAAGGTCGTTCAATCAGCAACTTGCAAGGAGCATGTTAGCGGGCTTCCTTGCTGCTTACGAGGGGGGGCTGAAATTTGACCGCTTTGAAGCTAGGATATTTTGTGCCTACTGTGCAGGGTTGGCCATGTGTAAGGCCTCGCTCTCTCTCTATTCTTCGAGGGCAGCTTGCGTAAACATCGTCGAGCTTACGATATGGTATGAATAGGGTAGGATAGCAAGCAATGATGAGGTGTTGTAGTCACGATGATGAGAGCAGTTGGGTGCGCAACCCTGTTCGCTTTTGCAAGGGTGCAAGCCTATTCTCTCGCGATAATGACAACAATGGAGGACGTAACATTTTTGTTCTTGGATTAGCGCAACCACTGAGGCAAGGCAACACACAGAGGGAGAGGGGAGCAAGATGCGTGGGTGGAGCCTGGGGAGCAGCGTGGCCTTTTCCTTTGGGAAAGAGGAAAGTAAGGAACGAATCTTTGGGAGATTCATATTAATAAAGTCATGTGGACGAGTAGGAACGCGAGTAGTCTCTCATGTAGTAAATTTGTCTCTAAAATGTTTGAAGAAAGGTATGGTAGAGCTAAATGATTGAAAAATCCTCAATTTAGTGTAATCCCACCAACATCTTTCTCCAAATTATAGATTTGAAGGTGAGAAAACCTACAAAGTATAGAGAAATTGAGGGTAAAAGCCTTAAAATATAATCAAGTTGCCTAAGTTTTTAGGAGAAAGCACTACGTCTCAACTCTATTTAGTGTAACCCCCTTTACAAAATTTTGAGATTTGTCTCAAAAATTCGAAGTCGTCTTTAAACGCTTGAGAAAACCTAGATTTAATGCAATCCAACTTACAAATTTTGAGATTCACTTTTGAACTCCAAGTCAACTCAAAGGCGAGAGCACTCACAAACCTCAAAGAAAATTAGCGTAAAAACCTTCCAAAATAGCTGAGAATTGTCAGAGTTATCTCTCCTCATCCATCTTTGTTGTTTGTTGAGGTCTGCTCCTACCTTGGGCTTGCACATCTTTTGCCTTGGATTTGTCGGATTAAACTTTCCAAATTGCGCCAACTCTCAATTTTGTCAATTCTCAATTTCGTAAATATCGATGTCGATTTTTTATTTTTGATTCTCGATTGTGGATTTCGTTGATTGTCGCTTTGCCAATTGCTGATTGTAAAACCAATGCTTATTCTCCCTCCCCTCTCTCTCTAGTGGCGGTGTGAGGCCCTCTCTCACACACATGGGCTATAGTAAATGATGCTCTCTCTCTCTCTCTCTCTCTCTCTCTCTCTCTCTCTCTCTCTCACACTCACACACACACACACACACACAATGTGTGCATGACATCCATAACAAATTGTTGGAACTCCTAATCGTTGAATTGTTGAGCTCAATGTACTTCAATAATGCACTACAAATGTGGAAAGCCTTTATGCAACGCGCCAACACCTCTAAGAATGGCACGTCGACTTTGTCTTTTATATTCACACACATCGAGACAATGGGTCTCTCTCTGTCTCTCTCTCTCTCTCACACACACACACACACATACACGAATACATGCATCCAGCTTTTGAACTTCGAGCATCGAGACCAAAGATTATTTACGACATAGAAGTTCCGTGCAAACATGCAAAGAGAGGTTCATCGATTAACACATGGAGAAAAATTCTTTATGGCCTTCAAAATGTAAAGGAAAGCCACCCTTCAAATGTTTTTAAAAAATAGAAGTAGGTAGTGGTCAGCCTTGAAATTGAGGGCTGGAGCAGTGTTTGGGAAAAGTGTACCTCAGCTTAGCCTTGAGCCGGTTGAAGAGCCAAATTATCCGATTGAAAAGGGAAGGGAAAGGAGAAAATCCATTTAAAAAATTTAAGAAAATAGACGTAAATTGCAAAAACTCTTAGTTATTTTTCAACATTTCCTCTTTAAATCTATCCTAAAGTGTTTGTAAAACTAATTTTTCGAGAACATTGTGCAGGAGTGAAATGGCTTCCCAAAAACTATAGGCTTAAGTATTATAAATTTATATAAAGTACTAAGGTCTTTTTGGCGTGCTAAAGCATAGGCCTTAGTGTTGGGCCCGTTTAGGCGTCCTTCACTCTATGGTGTCCACGTGGAGACTGGAGCCGTGTGAAATTTTGGCGAGCTTTAAAGGCTTACAGGAGTCCAAGAAAGCTGAGCAGCACCCAGGGGCTGCATCTTGCCACCCGCCACCAACGTCTTGCCGGGTCCAACCCCGTGTATAAATCCATGTCCGAGCTTAGCTGTGGCAGACCACCATCGTATCACCCGTTGCATGCAGTTGACGCGCATGCGTAGCAGCCTCGATGTTTGTAGAGGCTTAACTGCAGTCGGCGTACCATCTCTGTTGCGTGCAGTTGACGCGCATGCGGAGCTGCAGCCTCGATGTTTGTAGAGCCTTAAGGCAGTCCACTGCAGTCGGCAAACTAGTCTTTGCGAGGTTGCGGAGGGCGAGGGAGGTGCTCAGTACGGCTGCAGAGGGTTGGATGACAATGGTTGTGTTAACACTATGGCGTTTTCAAAATCTGTCAATCTTAGAGTCTTGAGAAAATATACTTCTAGCCTATTTAAAGCTTAGGCCAGTGCTTGAAAAGAAAAACCTACGTTTAGTGTAATGGCACCTACAAATTTCGAACTTTACCTCTAAATTTTATATTTGAAGTGGGAAGACCTACAAAATTTTGAAAATTTACCTTGTTGTTTCGCTTATGTAGGTTCGCCAAGTTTTTGGAAAAAAGTTTTTTTCGAGCACTAGCTTAGACCTTTCACGACTCTTTGTGTCAGTGGCTCGTGGTGAACTACAGAACTCAAGGTGAAATGGATTATGTGCCCATCATTCCCAATGTTAAAAAAAAATAAGCATGATCTCCTTTCTCTGGATTTGATAACATGCCGTCAGTGTCCCAAGAAAATGTGTCACAGTTTAATATCGTGCCGTCTTCAATTTCCAAAATGCCAGTTGAGCGCAAGGGAAAAAGGAGAAACTCCACCCCGAAATAGAGAAAAATAGTGTAAAAAGCTAGAAAAGTAATCTAATTTTCTAAATTTTCCTCTTGGCAAAAATAAGGAAAGACATTTTGTATGTTTGAGAAAATGTTTTTTCCTGAACATTGCATGCTGTTTTCGATTTCGAAAATGTTGTCAACCTCTACAATTTCCAAAATGCCGCTTGAGCGCAATGGGAAAACGAGAAATTCCGCCCCAAAATAGAGAAACATAGTGTAAAAACCTTAAAAAGTAAGCTAATTTTCTAAATTTTCCTCTTTGCAAAAATAAGGAAAGGCATTTTGCATGTTTGGGAAAGAGTTTTTTTCCGAAGACTGCATGTCGTTTTCGATTTCGAAAATGCTGTGAAGCTTAAAAGGGAGAAAGTGTTTCGCTGCAGGAAATCTTACGGAAAAATGTGTCTCAACTGAATACGATGCCGTTTTTTATTTCGAAAATGTTGTCAACCTCAAAAGAGAGAGGAAAAGTGTAAAAACGCAAAAAAAGTACCTACTTTTCCAAAATTTCCTGTTGAAAATTTTTGTCGGGAAGAAATGTGTCTCGACCTAATACCATACCGTATTCAATTTTGAAAATGCTCTCAACCCCAAAAGAGAGAAAAACAGTGTAAAACCCCATCAAAAAATTAGCTTGATTTTTAAAATTTCTCGGCATTTGAAATATCCTTTTCCCACCAAGTCCTCAGGAAAAAACATTTTCTCAAGCATGCAAATTTCTTTTCGCTAAGTTTGTCAAGAGAAAATTTTAGGTTCGTTCATTCACTATTTCTATGGTGTTCAACACATGAGCATGGTAGGAACTCTAGACCATCAACACACACTTGTCCACTCGTTCATTAATTCCTTTGAATTTGATGTCACTTGTTGCATGTGTCTAAATGTGTCAAATCCATTTGGTAGATGTGATAGTAGGTTAGCTTTAAGACATAGTGAACCGTTGAGAAAGGCAAGGGAGCTTGTAGTATATAAAGGGTCTTGCTGCTTCAAAAATTAGTTCAAAAACATCCCTCTCCCTTATTGATCCTAAGATGCTTGTGACTAGGCCTGAAAATTGCAACCCTTCCTTTATCCCTAGCCCTGCATTTGCCTGGCAAAATTTTTGGAGACCTTCCCACCGAAGGCCACTTTGGCGGAGGAGCCCTTCAGTAAGGAAGGGATGGCATTCTCTTGGCCTTCCCCGGGAAGGGCCACTTTTTAAAATGCCCTTCCAAGGTTAAATGGACGCCGGTTTCACATACATGCCCTAATTGGAGTGCCGGAGCCTAGGAGTCCAGGTTTGATTTATAGCATAAGCCCAAAGGTAAGCAACTTTAATAAATTTGCGAAGGTTGAGACAACCTTGAGGGTTGCATGCAGCTGCCAGCACACCTTCTCCATTTGATTTTGCAATTGCGAATTTGCGATTCGCAACTACTGACTCGCGAGGGAACCAATACAGCTGCGCACTTCGCGGCGCGTGCGTTCAATTTTCAAAGCTCAAACTCCAAACTCCAGAGCACTGAGAAGTCGAGACTCAAGAGATTGCATGCAACTCGCTAGGGCTGAATCGGCTGATGCAGGCAGTAGCACTGTGTAACAACGATGATCAAACTGGTTGTCACTTGGTCCTAAAATACTAGCTGCATTGCCCGCAGCCCCAGTCTCTGTGTAGCCCTCATTGTGGAGGAGGATGCAGACACATTAAGCCAGCTACATATTGACGCCCAAAGCTCGTCCTGGTAGTCTACAATGTCGATGCAGGCGTCGTCTTTGCGCATGATCATGCCATCGAGTTAGGAGTCAGGATTCGGAGTCAAGAAGTGTAAGGATGACACAGGGTGAAGGCTTCTTTCATGAAGCCTCTTGATTGTAGCAAAAGAACATCTCAGCAATGCCTAAAGGTAATCTTATGCTTCTTCTCGTCGAATCGCCAAGTCCCTTGAACCTTCTTGTGCGTGTGTGCGCTTGCATCATAGTTGAGATATGCGCATTGAATAGATGTTATAGGTAAAAGGAAAAGAGATTTTGTATGCTATTGAAATTTGTAGTAATGGGTGGGTGTGTTCGTTAGTCATGTGAGGACATCACCTGGCTCTAGTGCAAGTTGCATACTTACAAAGATCATACAAAGCTCTTTGTATCAGTTTCTTTGGCGGCCTTTCCGAACATGGATAACTATGGTACCTATAGAGAAGACTTTAAGAATCATAAATATATAGCTAGACTTTTTACAACCTTGGGTTGCAGATGATTCTATGAACATAAGTTCTGATTTCGCATCGACAAAACACATGTTTTGTTTTCTGAGAGATGGTAGGGATTTGTTTCTGCAAACTATTTGTCCTACACAAATCTCGCCATTTATTTTCTCGAATTTGCATTCAATTATATGCATTGCAATTTGGAGGCTATGATGTAGATGATGTCTAAGGTATTTAAGGACATTTTCTTCCTTCTTGCGAGTAGAGCAATCAACTGGTGTTAATTTCAATAGCAGCATGACATAGGTGCTCATATTGTTTTGGCTTGTGAAAAGGTTGGAGAAGAGATGTCTTTTGTTTGTTTTCAACAAGTTAGTCACTTCAAAGATTACCATTTATTAATTGCATTTCACAGTTTCAAAAGTAGCATGTGCATGTTTCGATTTTTTGAAGTTTGATAAAGCTTAATGGAGGAGTGAGACTCGAGAGTATCATGACTACATTGAACTCCATGGTACAGTATGGTCTCTTGCATGATGACATATTACTTTATCTATAAAGCTGACATCACTTGCCTAAAGACCTCAATTAATGCTTTGTACAACTAAGCAAACACAAACCAGCTGAAAATCTATGAAATGTATATACTGGTCCAGAACTGAGAAAAAATGAAAAAGGCAAAAAAAAAATGGAGAGAGAGAGAGAGAGAGAGAGATGCTAAATTTTTTAGACGAACTACTGATGTACCATTTTTGCCTTGCAGTCTTGATACAAAGAAATCTCATTTATTATGTTTTCTTTGAGAGACTGGAATCCAGCTATATGTTTACTTGAGGAGCTATATTTTACTTGAGGAGCAGAGTGCTTATTCCTTGCTTGGACCTTGGTATGTGAACTTACTTTTGAAGCGTATTGTGTTCATGCTATCTGTGCTCTTTTCTATATTATGAAAGTTAATTTTAAAACTTGCTTGCATCTTGAATGAGTAGCAATGACAGCTATGCATTATTAGTGTTGATTCATTTGAATATGGAAAGCGATAAGAAGAAGAAGCAAGTAGACCTTTCAAGCTTTTATAAAGCTGTGGAAGGAAAAAGCAAGAGAAAAGAGAAGGAGTTTCAAAAGCAAAAAGCTCGAGTCATAGAGGAGCTTTTTGGAGAAGGCCCGGAGGTAGGACAAGATGATAACGACGAAGCCCAAGAAGTGCAAGATACAACCAGCTCGGAACCAATTCCTAAAGCTAAAAAGCTAAGAAAATGGAGGCCAGCTTGGAAGTTCGAGCACAAATGGGCATATCCAGTGGTAGTTGAGGGACAGGTTAGAGTAAAGTGTGAGTGGTGTGTCTATTGCAAACAAAAAACCCCTTTTGCAATAAAGGTTCATCTACACTCCAGCTTCCTGCTCTAAATGAGCATAGTGCTTCAGATGAGCATAAGCTAGCTGCCTTGAAGTGGGCAAACAAGGAAAAGAGGGTATGCATTCCTCTTCCCGAGTATGTCGCAACATTTGAAGACAAGGAGAAAATAGGTGTGATCACAATAATGTGGCAAATTTACTTCGTCGTGAAGTGCGATGGGCCTATGGAGCTCTTTGAGAAGCTTTGCCTTCATCAGATTGAGCAAGGGTTGCCAAATATGCCTCGCCATATAGTATTATGGTACTTATTTGAATCGAACGGTTGGTATGGAATTCATACAAGCAATCAGGGACGTGCTTTGGAATGCTTTATGTGGAGAAATGCAAGCAAGCCCTTGGTAATCACTCATGGTAGATGATAGTACAAATAGGGGGAAAGAGGGTCATCTCATTGTTTATGTCAGTTATTTGAAAAATGGGCATAAAGGTGAAAATCATGTTACATTTGTCAAGCTTATAAAAATTGATGATGGTGGAGCAGAAGCTAATTATGATGCTCTTGTGAAATTGCTAAAGGAGATGGGGCTATCTATCCATAAACTTGTATCACTTGCGACTGAAGGGTGTTCAATTATCGTGGGTCAAAGACATAGACTCATTGCTAAAATGAGAGCAGATGTCTCCCATCTCCTCCTTGTGCATTGTCTCGCCCATCGTGAAAATCTCGCGGCAAATCAAGCTGTTGACTCATTTCCAGAACTTGTGCATTTGGACAAGCTTTGTAGAAGTATCTACAAAGCTTTGGACAAGCTTTGTAGAAGTATCTACACTTGGCTTCATGCATCAGGAGAGAGGATGGACGATTTCAAGCTTATTGAGGGAGCATTAAATTTGCCGGAGTTAGCCATGCTACGTATCCACTCTATGAGGTGGCTTTCACGTGGAAATGTGATGGAACTCATGGTAAAATTTATGCCGACTTTGCTTTTGGAGTTTGGAAAAGAGAAGCCAAGCCTCTATGATGAGCTTGTCCTCTATGCAAACCAGTTTTACATACATTTATTAGCAGATGTATGTTCAGAGTTGCATCTTTTAAGTTGTCAGTTTCAATCAAATCTTGTGGATATTGCTAACGTATCAGGGTTTGCTGATGCGGCATTGCAAAACTTGAAGAAGAAATTCTTGAGAGACTCGGCTGATTGTGGAACAAAGTATTTGAAATAGTTTGTTCAACAAACAAAAGGTGGCCAGATCACTTTTTTTGATGCAGGTGGAGATATGCATGTTCACATGTTAAGGTTTGACAAAATTGAGGGAAGCAATAGAGGTGGATCTTTTGAGGATTGCATGCATCTAGAATTAGTCATAAAAGTAGTGAAGAATTTGACTACAAGGATGCAAGAAGACATGCCAAGTGAAGAGTTTTTGCTTGAAGCTTGTAGCAAGCAATGGTTGTTGCAAGTTCTTCGCCAATATGGAAGCTTGGTAGAGAGTGTAGAGAAGTGTATGGGAGAATTGGACTCATTTACCATTGTTTTGTCTAGCAACTTTAAACATAAAAGCTTCCGTGATGCATGGGAAGTATGTAGAGATGACATTATCATGCATGACTCATTCCCCAACTTAATGAGACTTTGGGAGATTCTCTCAGTGGTTCCTGTGAGTACAGCTGCTGTAGAAAGAGGGTTCTCTTGTCAAAACAACATCAAATCAGCCCATAGAATAAGCATGAACACGACAACGTTGGAAAACTATATGTTTATAGGCTTGAATGGGCTCGAAACCACTTCAGATGTGCTTTGGGATGATGTGTTCTCCTTATGGAGCAAGAAGAAAAGGAGATTCATAAATGTTGTAGCATAGAGGATCGCAATGTAGCATTTTGTGTTCTCTACTATTTCATGGACTTCTAGATAACGTGCAAGCTATGTAGCGTCTCATAGAGCTTTTGGGCTTTTTGTACACTGATTATGCTTGCTAGAATCCTTGACAGAAAAGCTTTTGTAATTTTGCAATTTTGTTGGTGAAATAGTATTGAGCTTGATTATGTGAAATTGCATGGTCTGTTTTGATTTGTTGGTAGTGCAAAGAGTGTGGTACTTTTATTGAAACGTGTGAAATTTGAATTACTTTGCTGGTTCCTTGTGTAAACAAGATGGTGCTTCTCAATCGGTATATGAAACGAGAATTGCAAGTAAATTTTGAGTTTGGGCAAGTTGAATATTTAGCTTTTGGGTTTCTCTTTGCAGAATAGTATCAATACCCGTAACCCAACTACCATAGATGAAATGTATGGCTTTTCTTACAGGTGGACAGAAGAGGATTTCTAGGAGAAGGCGTCCAAGTTAGACAATAAGTGGAATTTCTCCTGGTACACAATTCATTCCAAATTGAGCTTTGTTCAGTCTTGGTAAATGTCAGCTTACACAAAAGGAAGCTTTTCTATTTTGATTTGTTTACTTCTCTGCTTGTGTGTTACTCATGTGGCACTACCCTCAAATTTTGTATCACTTGCTGCATTTCCTTCTTGTCTCAGATTTCTTGTTTGGCAGTCTCAAGCTTGAGATTTTGAGAATGTTTATTATTGGCATGTAAGAATTGCTTCATATAATAACATGTATGATGAGCTTATGGTTTGTTTTTTTGTGATAATTTGGCACTCCAATTAGGGCATGTATGTGATATTGCACAAACTAGTTATACATTACATTTTTTAAATACAAAGTTTGGAAGGGTCATTGAATTTCTCCCATGCACGGTGAATGCCGGATTGTCTAATAGCCCTTCCTTTGGGAAGGGCACACATTAGCTAAAGCACGTTCTTTACTCTTTGCTTCTTTTGAACACATCAAGTAATAATTCTGCGAAAATTATTTACCATCCTCTCTTAGTATGGCTGCCTCTTCTTCCTCGCGAAATCCACTCGATGGACATTACGATGGCTACGATGACAACGTTGAACCCATGTGCGATGAATCTAGTGATGTTTGCTCGATGGAGTTTGAAAATGGTGACTCAATAGCTTGCTAACTTATAGAAAATGATTGATATATGCTTGGCAATAATGTGACTTTCCTTTTTGTTTTTACATAGTTACACAAGATAGTGTACCGTGATACAGCTGCATCTTTTTTGGGCCCCGATAGTGCCCTCGTTCTTGATCGTGTGTCTCCACTCCGCACAAGGAGCGCTTCGAGCCTACCTAAAGTTGATGTTTCTTCTTCTCTTGGCGTTGGACCCAAATCCCTCAAGCGTGTGGAACAAAGTAGTGAAATAGCACGTACACTTTCCAAGACGTGCGAGGCGACAACGGAACTAAGTAAGACTTGCTTGCACCGCATAGACATTCTACTGTTGTATCCAACCCTTATGAGTTTTGTTTTTTGTTGTGGCAGCCAAACCTTTATTGGGGGGACCACCATCTATAGTTGCAAAAAAAGAGAGCATTGTGGAGGACTAGAAGCACATATTGATACTGAGTGTTGCCATGAGAATGTAATTCCCGCTGGTTCATCTTCTCTTGTGCCTTATATTCCCACTAAGATCCCTCTATTGCGCATTGTTGAGATCATTGAAACTTGTCCCCGTTTCGCATTCGAGGGGTGCATACTTAACGGTTATGGAACCTACAAACAAATCCCAGAAGTCGCTAAGTATATGCGTTACCTTAAGGCATACCTAGTTGATCCACTCAACACTGACACCATCACTTGTGCTGTTAGCGATCAATTTATTGAGCAATTCATTGACACCCTTACTATAGGAGACTTTGTCCACATTGAGAATGTAACTGTAAAAAAAAAACTAAGTCAGATGGTTGCACATCTCCTCATGTACTATTTTTCAATGCTTCCACAATTGTTGGAAAAAAAAAGCCTTTTGAAGTCAGCCTTAGTTTCTACCCAGAGAGCAAAGTGCGTCAATTTTTGGATGAGGCACAGTCGTTGCATGCACAAGGCACCCGTACACACTTTGGAACTGTAGCTTTTGTTGTTATACAAGGCCATGCTAGCACTTCAAAAGCTGGTCTTTCCCAAGGTGATCTTGTTGTTGCAGATGGGCCAGTGGCTGAGGACCGTGCCACTGTAAGGCTTACTTATCTTCACCCTCCTATAGATTTACAACTTTCTAATATTTTTTCTCTCTTGCTATCACAGCTTAGCTTTGTGAATGCATATAAAGATGATTACCACGCTATTTTTCGTGCTCTGGAGACCGATGTGCATCCTATGTTTGTTGCACGAAACATAGGTTCCTTCACAGGTCGAAGCAATACACTCTCAGTCTTGGATATTACTATCCTAGCACATGTCAAAAGTCCTCGTCTCAAGCACCGTTTGGAGGAAGCATATAAGGCCCATATTCTTGATGTTGGTCACAACCAAGAAGTAAGTATTGATCTTGCTTTCCCTTTTTCATCCTAATAACTCAAGAAAACTCTAACTTGTCAGGTGCCTCTACATAGGTAACTGGCACACTATACTTTGTGAATGTGAACTCAATTTTGGTGGAATGTTTCTGCGGTCAATGCAAATCTACTAAGATTCACCACCAACAAGAGGTGGACTTTTGCTCTATTTTCTCAAAATCTACAACTATTGTTTTGGTGCCCAAGCTTGAAGGAAAGATTTTGGCCAACAAAGCTTCCCCGATTGATGTTTCCTTAGCGGGTGACATAGTTGACAAAGTATTGCACCTTGACAAAAACTTTGTTGACATATATGGTTCTGATGTGCTAGAGATGCACGTGAGCTACTAGCCTCCCTTGTTCGCACCGGTAAATTCACTGTCAACAAATTAGGCCTCATCACATCTTTTGTCGAAGAGACAAAATAGTGCTCCTCTACAACATTGAAGCTCCATCACCTCCATGCCAAAGAACACCCTTTGTATTATATTGCTTTCATCCATGCTCATCTTGTAAATTCCCATTTCAATATTTCAAAAAAAAAGTTCAAAAAATAACGCTGTTTTTTTAAATTTTTACACTATTTTTGTCTATTTTGGAGTGGCATTTCTCCTTTTCCTATGTCCTCAATCGGCACTTTTTAAATTGGAAACGGCACGAAATTAACACAAACTAAGTCAGACAGTTGCACATCTCCTTATGTACTATTTTTCAATGCTTCGACGGTTGTAGAAAAGACAAACCCTTTTGAAGTCAACCTTAGTTTCTACCCAGAGAGCAAAGTGCATCAACTTTTGGATGACACATAGTTCTTCCATACACAAGGCACCCGTACACACTTTGGAACTATAGCTTTTGTTGTTATACAGGGCCATACTAACACTTCAAAAGCTAGTCTTTCCCAAGGTGATTTTGTTGTTGTAGATCGGCCAACAGCTTAGGATCGTACCACTGAAAGGCTTACTTATCTTCACCCTTCTATAGATTTCCAGCTTTCTAATATTTTCTCTCCCTTGCCATCACAGCTTAGCTTCATGGATGCACGTAAAGACGATTACCACGCTATTTTTCGTGCTCTGGAAACTGATGTGCATCTTACGTTTGTTGCACAAAACATAGGTTCCTTCACAGGTCGAAGCAATACACTCTTAATCTTGGATATTACTATACTAGCACACGTCACAAGTCCTCGTCTCAAGCATCATCGAGGAAGCATATAAGGCCCAATATTCTTGATGTTGGTCACAATCAAGAAGTAAGTATTGATCTTGCTTTTCCTATTTCATCGCAATAACTCAAGAAACCTCTAACTCGTCAGGTGCCTATACATAGGTAACTGGCACACTGCACTTTGTGAATGTGAACTCAATTTTGGTGGAGCGTTTTCACGATCAATATAAATCTACTAAGTTTCACCACCAACAAGAGCCGGACTTTTGCTCTATTTGCTCAAAATGTACAACTATTGTTTTGGTGTCCAAGCTTGAAGGAAAAATTTTGGCCAACAAAGCTTCCCCAATTGATGTTTCCTTAACGAGTGACATAGTCGACAAAGTATTGCACCTTGTCAAACTTTGTTGAGTTATATGCTTCTGATGTGCTAGATGCACATGACCTACTAGCCTCCCTTGTTCACACTAGCAAATTCACTGTCAACAAATTAGCCCTCATCACATCTTTTGTCGAAGAAACAAAGTAGTGCTCCTCTACAACATTAAAGCTCTATCACCTCCATGCCGAAGAACACCCTTTATATTATATTGCTTTCATCCATTGCTCATCTTGTAAATTCCCATCTCTCTCTCTCTCTCTCTCTCTCTCTCTCTCTCTCTCTCTCTCTCTCTCTCTCTCTCTCTCTCTCTCTCTCTCTCTTAGTGTGTGCGTGTTTCATTTACTTATCTTCCTTCCACCTCATAGCGTAAGGCGACGACAAATTGCTTGTACATGGCTTCCTCAACCAACCAAATGCATCTTTTGAACAACTCATTCAAAATGAGATTGATAGTGCTTTCCTTGTTGATCACCCATGGAATAATAATGTTTTCCTCGTGCTCAATATAATAATAAAGTCACGCTCGTCATTACAAAAAATCACCAACATTATGATAGAGGCAGTGAGACTATCATTAGAGCAAACACCAATGATCACACCTTCTCTAGCACATTTGGCTTCCAGTAAACATAATTCCTCCATTTTGACCCAAGTATTAATTAGTCACATATCATCTATTAGTATTGCACTTGATATTATCCATGTGTTCTCCTTGAGATTTAGTATTACATGTGATGTTTATATTTACGGTGTGCCAATAACTTCACTCAAAAACACAACATTCAATAGTGGAGCCGACCCCGCGACATTTCAAAAAATCATTGCCCACTTTTCGCACAAACTTTGCCATTTAGACCTTTCTGAGCCAGCCAACACACTGGAGGATCCTATTCTATCCCTGCTCTTTTCCACCATATTAAAGTCGCCAACCAACAACCACTCCTCTTCAATAGGGGTATCTCTGAGATGCATCCATAGTTTAGCTCTATCTTTTGCATTGCAAGGGATGTACACATTCACAATGGTGAGGGGATTCCCTTCCCATCTGATTCTAATCCCCAGGATTTTGCCGGATGGGTGGTTAAGAACCAACTTCGGCTCCAATTCTCTGTCCACAATGCTGAGGTCGCCACTGAAGCCGTTATTTCCTTCTCCATAGAATACCAGTTTCTTTCCTAGCACCTGCTTTCTCTTGCTATGGGCATCTAGGTGGTGTTCCTGGATGGCCCTCTTGTTTACAATCTTATTACTTACCTTTCTCTTTTGCATTTCAAATGAAACTTGAAATCAACTTGTGTGTGACACTTGGATACCCTCTCCTTCCTTGAAATTTTTAAGCACCATATATAGTATAGATATAGATTTTTTACAATCTTATTACTTACCTTTCACTTTTGCATTTCAAATTAAACTTGAAATCAACTTGTGTGTTGTGTGTGACACTTGGATACCCTCTCCTTCCGTGAAAATTTTAAGGTGCTTCATATATAGTATAGAGCATAGATAGAGTTTTTACAATCTTATTACTTACCTTTCACTTTTGCATTTCAAATGAAACTTGAAATCAACCTTTGTGTAACACTTGGACACCCTCTCCTTCCTTGAAATTTTTAAGCTCCATTATATATAACTAGTATGTGACCCGCGTGTTGCTGCGCCACCAAAAAGAGCATGGCATTTGTTCATATAATCCTATTCATGATTTTCCTTTGCATGCTAAAAAGTATTAATGATTTCTCTACATATATACAATCAAAGTAATTTCTAAGTGTGATCCATGACTGCGTGGAGTTTGTGCCCCTCTGGAGATGTTGATTTCAGTCCCTATGCAAGTGCTCTAGAGAGTAAGTGGCTTCTTGATAGATTATATATGTTTGTGCACGAGGCTTCAAATCCTTCTTTGATACCAAGCTTGAGACTTTATCATGCGCTTTAGAAATGATATGGAAGTAGTATTCGAAAATAAAAGTGTCTTAAATTAGTTTTGAGCTGCTTAGGCAGATGGTGCAAAGGAGAGTGAAAAGGAAAAGTTATATGTGTGTGTGTATATGCGTGCATGCAAGTGCTCAAGAATCAAAATTGATCGGCTAGATCTTTGTGATCTCTAATGATTACAAATTAATCTTCTTTCTCTTTTTTTTTTTTTCTTTTTCTTCTCCTCTCTCTCTCTCTCTCTCTCTCTCTCACACACACACACACACACACACACACACACACAAATAACAAAAGAGGAGCCAAAATCACGTTAGAAGGAATGATTGGATGGTCATTAAAAGTATCAAATAATTGATGTTGTTGTGGTTTTGAGATAGTTTTGACGTCGATGGAGTCGTAGCCAACACAATCACATTGGCCAAAATCCAAGGTTTGCCAACACCCTTTTCCCAACCAAGTTCAGACAACCCCATGAAGTGTGTGCTCATCCTTGGAGATGGTCAAGTTTAGTTGTTGGTAGTGACATTCTGGGTGGGCGATCAACACCTTGTTGTCATCGTTGCTTACAAATTTGTTTGTTTGCTCACCCTTGCGTTCTTTAGTTTTAAAAAATCTATTGAGAATCAAAAGCACACTACTGCAAGCACCAAATAACTAATAAACAGTAATAAGATCCCCAACAAATTACCTCCAGACTACACCTCTGAGTGTAGATTGACCACTTGCAAATAACCCGTCATTGAATGAAAACATCCTTGTTATTGAGCTTCAACTATAGCATGCCATACATGGTCCTGATATGGAGCAATAGTTAACATCCTACGATTTGTGGCGATTGTTGCAAGAGGCTCTCTCTCTCTCTCTCTCTCTCTCTCTCTCTCTCTCTCTACACACACACATGCATGCATGCATGCATGCACAGCTTTGGGAGGTGATCCCTTCTCTTCACATAGTAGGTTGTGCATGTCTTCTAGGTTTCCATGAGCATGAGGCGTGAAAGCTTTAAGCATTCGATAAAACATCTCTCTCTCTCTCTCTCTCTCTCTCTCTCTCTCACACACACACACACACACACACACACACACACACACACACACGCACACACACACACACGTGCATGCAGTCAAATTGGTTAACGCAGCAATAGACTGTCCACATCCCCCCTCATTTTCTTTGTGTCCTTTGGGTGGGAGTCCATAGAACAATATGTGGATGCTTCCATCGTCCAAAGTTTTTTAAATCTCCTCAGAAAAAGGTAAAGATGTTCTTGTTATCTTATCAAACACAATTGAAACTCCCACATCCTCTACAAAGAAAACTAATTTAAAGCTATTTATATGATGTCTATCTTTATGTCACGAAAGTGTTCGCAATGTTTCTTGATATTAATACATTTATGGCGTGCGTTGAGGCTCTCTAGCACTTTAAATCTCACGGATATATAAAGAGAAAGCCCTTTCATGATTCCTAGTGTCACTTACCGGGTAAATAGAGTTGCCATTATCTCTAGCATATTATTGTTTAGCCTTGACTATTAGTACTAGTCTTTTGATTTGAGCTCCCCAAGCAATGCCAAGATATAATGTGCGATCTTTGGTGCATCTTAGAGAACAATAATTTTGTGATCAGGGACAATGTGGGTTGCGCAATATGGAAAGTGGGCATTGCTATATTTTTTGGCACGATACATTGGCAATGTACAAAAGACTCTTTCATTATGGATGGAGAGAGAGAGAGAGAGAAAGAGAGAGAGAGAGTGTATGTAAGGAGTGGTCATAAAGTGGTTAGATGTGATTAAAAACCAAGTGCTCAAGTAGGGTATGACATCAGTCTCTTAAATTTATAACCCACAATGTGCCTTATCTTACATCAAACGGATTAGGCACTTGCATCCATCTCATCCTTGGACAAAAAAGCATTCCATTATTGTGAAATGTAATCAAAGAAAGTAGATAGTTCAAAAAATGATTAGTTTTTCTTTAAAAAAACACCCAATTTGGAGTATAGGAAATGTCGATGTCACTATTCATCATCTTACATGAAGAATGGAGATGTCAAATACAAATAGTCGTAGTATATAGCTATGATTTACCTAAAAAGAGTAGAGTGTTTTAATATGAGACCACATCTACCTGCATTGTTTGGCCATTTTTCGTCAAGAGGACACCCTCACCCTTTCATGCACACCTCTCCCTTCTCTCTCTCTCTCTCTCTCACACACACACATACACACGCGCGCACACACACACACATATAAGTAAATCTTGCAATCAATAGACTAAAATATAGCATTCTATAGCAAAAGCCCTAGCTCTAGGGCTCGGGAAAAGATAGGTTCGCTTTATCCAAAGCTTGTTCAAAATGAAAAATTGCCGGCTCAAATTTGGGCAAGAAAGTTCTCTTACGTGAAGAATGGAGATGTCAAATACAAATAGTCGTAGTATATAGCTATGATTTACCTAAAAAGATTAGCGTGTTTTAATATGAGACCACATCTACCTGTATTGTTTGGCCATTTTTCGTCAAGAGGACACCCTCACCCTTTCATGCACACCTCTCCCTTCTCTCTCTCTCTCTCTCTCTCTCTCTCTCTCTCACACACACACACACACACACACACACACACAC